>NC_137099.1:14577879-14897879 GCF_949357685.1 Gobio gobio
ATGTAAACTAATGAGTTATAGAAAAAAATCACCCCCCTCACAGTTGTCATGAAGGGCAAAATTAGCCGTAAAGACTAAAACCACAATTTGTACCAGACTGTAAACATTAGGGCTGTAACGATTTGACCAAAAATAAAAACCTTGATTAATTGAGCATTTGACCTCGATTACGATTAATGAACGATTATTTTGCTTCTTTTTTTTTTGCTCTCATAAGGTTTTTGAGTAAGTTCACTGATAAGGTTTGTACTGTAAATATTTTCTACTATTAAAGGTGGATTTTTTTTCTAATGAAAAAGTGCATTTCTTTGTGATTTTAAAGTACTTGAAGGAAACGGTTGACTTTCAGCAGTTATTGTCTATAGGGAAGATTTCTGTTTGTTGTACACCAGATACAGATACATTAGCACATAGGCCTACATTACATTTATTTGAATGCATTAATGAGAGAGTGATTGTGTGTGAATTACTCATACTGTCTCTATTCATTTTGAAGCTGTGGTTTGTACTTACTGCAAAGGTATTCAAATGTATGCCTATAACGGTTGAGTTTCTTAGCTCCTTTAGTGACTTTACTTTAGTCACAGGACGGCGGTGACACTGCGTTTCTGTGCGCGATCTTCACGTGATGTGCGAGCTTCTGTCTGAGTGTTCGTTTGTCACAATAAATCAGGCATTAGTTCAACATAATACACATTTGATGGTCGAAACTCGCTTTAATGTTCAAACTGGCAGGGCTTAAACCACCGACAAATGACAAACTTTGTGAGGACGCACTTGATAGAGGTCTGCCTTCAGGGCGCGCACTTTTTCAGAGACGCGACACGGCTCGGCTCTGTGTCACTGCACGGAGAAGTACGGATATTGTTGTTTTTGAATAGTGCACAATTGCGTTAAATGTTGAAACTGGCAAGCCTTTAAACGCATTTACTTGACAAACTTTATGAGAACGAAAGTGAAAGCGATCTGGCTTCGGGGCTTGCGCGCGCCGTCCTGTCTCTCTCTGTGTGTGTGTGTGTGTGTGTGTGTGTGTGTGTGTGTGTGTGTGTGTGTGTGGGTGTCAGCGCATAGGCTATAAGAACAGCAATTAACTGACCTGTATAAACGGTGTAAAACATGCAGTTACTATAGTGAGTCTGGGCATTTATAAACACAGATAACTGCTCCAGCATCTCTCTGTGTGCCTGCAAACTGCACTTGATGTGACTGACAGGGCGGAGTCACGTGAAAACCGAAATAACCGACATGGGAAAAATACGTCGGTTAGAGGTTCTGAATGTCGGTTTCGGTTATTTTTCGATTAATCTTACAGCCCTGGTAAACATGTTTTTTTTCTGCTGTAAAGTTGGGCATTTTAACATGGAGCTCAATGAGATTCTGCTCTCTTTTGGATCCTGTCCCTGGATCCTGTCCCTAGCGGCCAGTCGAGGAATTGCAGTTTAAGTCACTTCCGTATTGGCTTCAAGAGAAACTGGGGGAGGTTGCCGCTTGGTTGTGACAAATCATTCAAATTTTGTGTGACTTGTGCCACAGAAGGCCTTCTGTCAGTTTGGTCCAGACAGGATAGCTTTCATTGCTCTTACACATTGAGAAGCCTAGGGAGCCAATGGTTTGTGGTTCTCGTCACAGGAGCAACACACTAGGCAGAGATGCTATGACCCAGTCGCCTGACCAAAAATATTTGGCACTTGTCAAAGTTGCTCAGATCTTTACACCTCCTACTGTATTTACAGTATGTCCGGCCCAAAAAAAGTCGCTGTTTGGATTTAAATAGGCAAATGCTTAAGAGTCAATGATTGGATCATTATTGCAGTGATTATTATGTTATTATTTCGTAAACAACCATGTAGAAAGACACATCATGGTCATATTCCAGGATGACAACGTCAAGACTCATCAGGCACAAATTATGAAAGAATGGTTGGGAGGAAGCGAGAAGAATCATTTTCACACATTAATTAAATTGATTGGAAGTTTTGCGTTGTACTGGAGGAGACTTTACAGAGAGTTTGACTCTTGCATTGTCAATACAAGATCTTGACCAAAAATGGATGCACCTCTTGATGGAAATAACATTGCAACATATATTTCCGTCCAATCATTGACTCTCCACCAAAGAGTTTTTAGCCAGCTGAAAATACTAGGCACTCTGCTGAAGCTGTGAGCGCTTAAGAGCAATTCGGCAGCGCAGCATTTTTTTTCAGTTGAGATGCTTTGCTTGCTATGATACGGAATATCTGCAGAAGAGTTACTACTGGTGTCTCTTTCACTGATATTTTGTTTCTGTAATGTTTCTATATAAAAAAAATGATACAATTTAAAGTGCTCTGGCTCATTTAAAATGATTTTGTTCCGTTATTGTGCTTGTTGTTGTCATCTGTTGACGTTGTACAAGCAGAATGTAGCAGTTGGTCGGTGATGTATTTGTCCCGCCCCTCCTCTACTGTGATTGGGCGGCTGGGTAAAAAGTGACAGTTACGAGCGCTGCGTTTTACCCAAAGTTGAACATTCAACATTAGACATTCAGCGCCTTGTTATGCTGCTGCCGTAAAAGCGTGGCACTCCCATTGAAAACAATTGGAAAAATACGGCCTTAAGCATTTGTCTATTTAAATCCAAACAGCAACTTTTTTTGGGGCCGGGCAGTATATATACATATATTAGTGCTGGGGAAAAATCTATTGTGATTAATTGCATCCAAAATAAAAGTTTGTGTTTACATAATAAATGTATATGTGTGTAGCGTCTGGAGTCGCTCTTGACATGAGATCAAAGTGGTGGGTCGTTCGAGAAACACCAGAGATGCAGATCTTTTGCACAGCTCTGCCTATGAATTAGTATTAGCATATAAATGAGTGTAGTGGTGCCAGTTGAGGCTGGCCAAATGGCCGCACTATCACCCTTACAACCAGCAGAGACAACACAAGCCGTGCCGTTATCACCTTGTGAGGAACTTCAAATAGATTCCTATCACACACACACACAGACAGACACACACACACACACACACACACACACACACACAGACACACACACACACACACACACACACACACACACACAAGTATTCCTCTTCATATTAGCCTTTAATTTAACCATCCCAGAAATATGTGATGACCCTTGTGTTATATGTATGTTGACCACAAAGTATATATTTGTATGTGTGTGTGATGTTAATCCTAAATGCTCAAAATGGCTCCGTAAAAGAGATACACTGTCTTTCATGCATTTAAACACAGGCATGTTTGATGTCTAAAGGTTTCTCTTTCTTTGTCCCAGTCAGTGGTGCAAAGTAGATGATTATGAGATGTACCTTTTAGTAGGTTTAGCCCTTTTTGAGCGAAACTTTACTAATTCTGGCTCCCGGCAAGAACATTCCATTGAGTAATAAAGTCAGAACAAAGAAACTCTCTCCCGCCTGAAATTCACACCAACGATTGGTTGCCGCCGGGAAAGTGGGCGTAGTTTAATGGATCTCAAAAGACAGTAACACAAGCATATCGGTGCTCAGTCACCTTGCAAGAACCCCGGACGAGACAAATTCCCTTTTCCTCCCATCTCATCAGCGCGGCTCGCGGGTTATCGACCTGCGAGCCGGCGCGGTCCAGCCAAGCTGATGTTTCCTTTGAAGATCGACGCGCTCCGCGGCGCAGTCAGCGGACGCACTTAGCTGGACGAGATGAACTTCCTTCCAAGTCGACACCTTTAAAAGTCCCGCGGACCAACGAAGCTCTGGAAGAACCAAACGGAGAGAACGCTTCAGCGCGCAAACTCTCTGAGAAACGCCAACGCACGCATCTTGCTTTACACAACACCAAGAAACCATGCAAGTATCAATTCTACCGAAATTTAGATGCGTTTTAAAGATTGTACCCCTGTTTAAGGTGATATTTCTTGCTGGCTCCAATGGTTTTGTCTGGGAAGGTGTCGGATCGGACACGATCTTACCCTCCTTCCTTTCCTTTCCCTTCCCCTCATCCTCCTCTTTACTTTCCACTATTCTGTAAATACATGTATTCTTTATGTAGTCATATGTAATCGTAGTATTAATCTTTATTAAAACCATGATATTCACGTTTCGATGGTCATTGTTTGCTCACGGAACACGAGTCCCTTTAATGTCAGATCTAAGCTACGAGCTCTTATTCGTTGAATGCTTTAATTAATACCATAACTCGGAAAGTTTGTCCTTTGTGGCCAGAGGGACGAACTTCCCGAGAATTGGGTAGGAAGAATAGACCTGGTGAGTGGATAAGGAATCTCCGCTCGTTCTTTAAACGGAACGGAGAGGAATTTTGAATCAACTCCCTTGGGGTTATTCTGTGATTATTTAATATAGATATATCTGTAGTTAATTACAATAAATTGTTGTTAACCATATATATTATATTGCATAAATACCGAGGTGAGGTATTCCCATTTTGGGTGATTTTGGAGATTGGTGATTAGATTATAACCCGTTATGATTAATCATAAATCCCTAAATATTAATACCCACAATTCCCTATTGAGCTAATTTTTAATTTAAATATATATGTAACCCTAATACGCTACATATTTTTGGTGGAGAATAATTCGAGCACATTCTAAACTCTGTTTTGTGAGCAACTTTGTCAATTTTATGCGTATATCATTTGTGTTAATTGTTGTCTTATATGCGCGCTTCAGTGAGACAAGTCGCAATCGCGAACTCACGTATCTGTAACTGAAAAGCCCAAAGCTCATTTCAGTTAGTCGTATGTTAACAGCGTCTATTTTGGTCAAACATTTTGGTCACTGTTAATTGTTAAAAAGAAACTGCAGTTCATAATATTAAAACTGTCTCTGTAAAGGGAAAAAAACTTCTTTTGCAGAACATTTTAATATTATCAATTCCACCTGTTAGAACGAAGAAATCTTCTTTCAGCGTGATGCCACCTGTGCGTGATGCCACCTGTGCGTGATGCCACCTGTTAGAACGAAGAAATCTTCTTTCAACGTGATGCCACCTTTGCGTGATGCCACCTGTGCGTGATGCCACCTGTTAGAACGAAGAAATCTTCTCCCAGCGTGATGACGATTTGAGCGTATTCCTCTTATTCGTTTTGTAAAAGGCCTTATAAATCGCTAGCGATCTCACCCCCTTAGGTGGAGTTTTGGCATAGCTAACCAGAACGCACACCTTGCACAAATCAACCAGAAAAAAACTGCTGGCCAGTATCTGCTTGATGTGTGAATGGGAGTATTTTATTTTAACCTTGATCACGTTAAAATTTGTTGCAGAGAAAATGCTCTGTTCTACATTTGTGTGTATATGCGGTAAATAAATCCGTCCACACACACTGTGCTTCAAAATTGGCACAAAGGAAATTTGAAAACAAATTCTCTTCACACTTGTGATTGCAGTTAAATTGCTGCGTTAGGAAGCTGGACCCTCCCCATTGTCGGACGCTCAAGCTTCATAATCACCTAATTTTGGGTAGTGTAATACCTCCGAGTAACACAAGGGGGCAGCCCGCTAGGTGTGCTGCACCTCTCAAATTACCCACGCCTGACTCCACTACGCCATCTTGTGGACGTCTGCAGATGTTTGCCTTATTAAACTCTCTCAAGCGAACTCTCGTTATTTTATTTGTTTACTATTATAATTATTTTCATTTATTTCCTGTTATCGCTATTGTTTGAAGTCATTCAATCTTTCGGGTTCAATGACTTCTCACACTTATTTAAATTTGGTTTAAACAAAGTTTGAATTTGAATTTAAATTAAGTTCTCCTTTCAGCCAGTGATGCTACCTAAGGGGAATGGACCCCTTTTGGGACATCTCCTGCTAAGTCAGTTTCCCTTTCTTTCTCATTGTTTCAATTTGAGTTATTTTTGCTTGTCTGTTCTTTTCTTCCCTTTTTATTGTTATTTGTTTATCAATTGGTTTCTTCCATTTCATACCAGTCTGATACCCTGCACTTATTTAAATTTTGGTTTAAGCAAGTTTGAACCTGAATTTAAATTAAGCCTTCTCTTTTCAGCCTGCGACAGCCACTTATCAGTAGCACGCCCCCTGCTGGGCACTCTCATAAGTTGGCTCTCCTCTCTCTCTTCTCCTTTGGCTCCATTTCCGAATAGATTAATTTAATTAATTCCACTTCTCCCTTTTTCAATGATTGTTCTGATAATTACCAACATTATCATCATTTTATGTTTTAGTACTATTTATTGAATAGTCTTTTACCTCACTCACTTTACAGAATTATTTGAATTTGGTTAAAACAAGTTTAAGCTTAAGCTGATGTCACGTTTTCCTTGTTAGCCATTTATATATTCACAGGTAGTACCTCCCCTAGTGCTTGTGGTGAATTTCCGGTTGTCTTCTGGCTGGGTTCCGGTGAGTGGAGTCACCTGGCCTGCGTAACTGACACCGGTCGTGGGTGAATCGCAGACACCTCTGTCTCCGTACCATTGGCGGCGGCACGCAGCAGACTAAGCATTTCGGGCACTCCAGGGAGAAGTCAACGAGTCCAACTGAACCGCTCAAGGGCATTTTGGTTAATTACTCTGATCCTCCGTTTGGACTCCAAAGGGATTTCAGAGGAAACCCAACTTCAACCCTTCAGTCTGGCCGTTGACCAAACTTACCTGAGTGCTGCCCAGTTATGCTAAAAGTCACACGCTGTTTGAGTGGGCGCACCGTGGTACCAAGGGACGAGGATCTGGGAACACCGCGGTCGAGTGTCCAGGGACCGCCGGCGAGATTGACCTCACCATCGGTTCTCACCTGAAGCGACCCCGATTCACCCCAGGCATAGTAAGTAAAGTAAGCCCATTCACTTATGGCAAGCCCTAGAATATACATATTCCCGGTCATTTAAGTGTTTGGCCACACCTTTCTCCCTTTTTAAGCCATACCTTTCCCCTAGGCTTTATAGCTCAACAGCGCCCCCTCACTCGTTGGCCCTGTCATAAACCCTAGCATTGGTATTAAGCTTAGAGCCTTTACATATCTATCTCTTCTCATGTTCTCATTTTGTTTTATTTCGTGCCGTCTTAGTATTCTTGGAAATTTCGCCCTTTTCTTTTCTACTCTACTGTTCTGTTGTTTAGTTTCTTCCAGTTCACCTAAAGACAGAACCCATGAGAGCCATCAAGGAAAGCTGAATAATAGATTGACGATCAGCCGCCAGTGTCAGTAAATGACCCACTAGGCTACCGCACTGTCAAAATTGTTATTTAAATCCGGCACTCACCCACACAAATCGGCCCCACCTGGCCGCTCACGGCCAAGACAACAGGTGCACGGCCTAGATTCCACTAACTGTCTGCACCAGTTAGTCCAAAATTGCACACACAATTAAATAGTCACATATGGCTATAAGCACCACACCCTATACGGACTTGCATTGGCCTCTTTTGTGTTGTCTCTCTCTTGCCCACAGTAAGCGGTGTGTCCCGTTCATCCAGCCCCACCGCCACTGGGATCACGTCGAGACCTGATCGAGCACCAGGACGACTGCGTTCCTGCCTAAAGCCACGGTGACCTGCAGCCCCTGAGCCAAGAACGGCAGCGTTGAAGCTCCATGCTGAGGAGGCCCGTAGGCACCAGGACCACGCGCAGAGTCGACTAGATCAGCTACTCCTCGAGACCCAGGACCAACGCAGACAGAAGGACGGAACGGACCTACAACTTCGGGAGGAAGTTGAGAGACTCCAAAATGCCCCGGCAGAACTTCGTGTAGAGACAAGCACAGAGAGCAGTTGGAGAAAGAATCCGAAGAGGAACCAAAAGAAAAACTCCAACGAGGTGAAGCTCTCCTAACAAGAGCAAAGATTGAACTGAAAGAAAGAAACAGCAAGGCCAAAGCTTGTGAAACCCACTTGCAAACGACCATGCCAAGGTCCAAGATTTGGTTCAAAAAAAAAAAAAAAAAAAAAGACTATTCAAGACAAAGAACTTGAAACTGTTCACAGAGAACTGAAGTTCACATGTACATCGCACAGTGAACAGCAAGGGGAAACACGCACCACACAGTTTCCCCTGACAAGTGGGACAAGAAACCCCCAGCCAAGAGTTCCAAGCTCAAAAAAAAAAAAAAAAAAAAAAAGGGTGAAAGCCCACTGCCCAGGTTGTCACCAGCCAGCAGCCACGAGCCCCCACCAGCAGCAAAGGGGGTGGGAGCCAATCCAGAGAATCATGCTCAGGCACATCATGGCTTCCCAAGAACTCTACAAGCTGGCCAGAAACATCCCAACTTTCACCCCAAACCCTGCAGGGTATGAACTTTCACTTACAACATGAGACCGTAAAGCTGGACTACCAACAGCTACGGGACTGCCGACCAAAAAGACTGTTTCTGAAAAGACTGTGAGAAATCTAATGGTTTACCCTGTCTCTGATCACCGTTCAGAGCTGGCTCCAGGGGGCGCCCTGCAACAACGCAGTGACAGACTTTGTAACCGGCAAGACCGTTCCAAGCCAGCAGAGAGCAGCGCAACTGGCACGGTGCCCGTCTTAAGCACCTGTCCGAGCACTCTGAAAGACTCTGAGACAAGCCACGTCTGTCTAACCACCCAAAGGTGGAGCCGCGTGAGATGCCAGCCGACAGCCCAGAAATGGCAGCACCCCTAGCCCAAACAGCCAGCGGCGGAACGGCTCACCCCAAACGAACCCAAGTCTGAGCACTCACCAGAGCCAGACGGTGCAGCTTCATCTGAGTCAGCAGAGATCCTGAGGATTCTGAAAGAACTTCTCGCAAGGGAGACAAGAAGGACAGGCCAGACAGCTTACGACTGTGACCAAGACCGGCACCCAACGTCCTTCCTGACTGCTCTCCGACGGAACCAAGCACCGCACAAACCACAGTCCAAAGATCCAGAGACTTCATCACCAAGTGACAGCGTCGCTCAACTCCCTTAGCTGACAGCTGCACTTCCTGAACAATCGAACTCTGAAATCCCAAAATGTGAGTTGAATGTGCAGTCATACAGCCAAAATGAGATCCAACTTGAACAGATAGCTCCCATCCAGCTAACGATGGGCCTAATGAGTCTGGTACACCCAGTGTACATCTAACCAATGGACACGTACCCCTTTCTCGTCGGCAAAGATCTGCTAGATCGTTTTGAGCCCCTACCAGACTTCAAACAGCTAAAGATTTGGGCTCAAGTACGAGAACCTCTGCCTCTCCAGCCACCCAGATCACCTGAGCCAGACTGTCAGGTCACAGAGGTCACGAGAAATCTTGCAACCCGCCGCGAGAACACTGTCTCAGCACCAGAGCAAAGTTCAAGCTCGCTACTCTGCACTTTTCAACTCACCATAGACTCTGACTTTCACTGCCCCAAGGTCATGACTGACCTCCAGCTGAATGATGTAACAACTACAGACATCATACTCTCACTATGGGCAGACAACTCAGCCATCAGTCTAGCACTGTTCAAAGCCCTCATGAAAGACACATCCAACCTTCCATCTGCAAGCAAGTGCACCCACTGCCCGTTGGACTCCTGCCTAACAACCATGGTAACTGTCAAGGGCACCTGTACTTTGAACTTGAAATGGAACGATCAGTGCCTCACACACCACATCCTGGTCCTTCAAGATCCACTGCATAACGTCTACATAGAAGCAGACCCCTTGATTCGCCTCAAGGCTCATGTGGACTTTACCAATGAGGTAGTGTGAGCCCCACTGACATCACAGCCCCCTGTGGTTCCTGCCAAGCCTGAAAACCTTCTGCCAGGCCAGACCATCCCAAGAGTCTGTACTTTAATCAACGAACAGGATACTGCAGCACCAGCTGTCTTTCACCTTCTGCAACCGACAGCGTACTTTCACCAGGTGCCCAATCGGCTATGCCAACTCACCAGCCGAGTTTAACATCTTCCGAAACGAAGCATGCCCAACACCTGTTCGACGCGTGTGATGACATCACAAGAACACACGACATGACTGTCCACCGGGAAAAGGTGACAGGACACTCAAGGCAACCCGGCCTTGACAAAGACTTGAATGACCAAACTGATTCCCTGGCCAAGACTGGCACACTTCACGGCAATCCATGGTCACCTCCCACCCACACAACCACCCGTGATGGCGCTGTGATAACCCGCAGCAAACTGACTATTCCTGCGACGATTCCAACATCACAGCCGCTTACGCTGGCTCTACAATTTCCATAAATGACACAGCTGACATGCAAGCCTCTGACACTGCCATAAAAGCTATGAGTAACCACCTCTCAGACCCCTCCAACCACCCTGTCACGATGTCTGACTTCACCGCTACCACAGGCCTCAGACGACCGCATGACGGCAAACACATGCTGCGTGAGAAAACAAACATTCTGGGGTATGCCTCTGACGCCCTCACAGCGCTAAAGCTTGTGATGCCACAGTGTCAAAAGGGGGGTAATGCTAAATGTATGCCCACAACGCACCATGTGCCGGACACCACGGTACCAGAGCCACAAGACACAGAAGCAAGTGAAATATTGGCCTGGCATGCAGCAAGTCGTGTCAGAGTATGTCAGAGAAGTGTCTGGTTTGCTGACAATCCTAACCGGCAAACCCAAACCCCAGAGCCCCTGCAACGCAGAAGAGTCACAGTCCCGTGGTCATACCTTCAAATAGACTGGGCGGGATCCCTTCCCAGATCGACGAGGGACCACAAGTACTTCCTCACAGTTGTATGCCAGTTCTCCAAGTGAGTAGAATGTCTTTGAGCACCCAACGACACCAAGTTGAATGAACCAATTGAGCTGGGGCCAGCATGCTGAGAAAGTATGTGTCTGCCAACCAGAAAGACTGGGATGTGAAACGTCCATTGGTGCTCATGACCATCAGAGCCACCCCGCATGAATCAACTCATGTGTCTACTTTGGAACTTGTGACTGGGTGTCAGACGACCCTGCTGCATCAAACAAGAGACTCTAGTTTTGTCAGAACTTACACTGCTCACCAGCACATTGACAAACTACACCTGAAGTGGCTCAGACAGCTGTTGAACCATGAGAGCAGCTGGACAGATCAAACACATGCAGAACTGTCACTATGGCAAACGCCAAGTACCAGACAAGCCACTGGGCGGAGCCACGGAAGACAGCGCGTCCACCCTGCGCACACCACAGGATGTCCCACAGCCGTCGACAACAACGCCCTCTGCCAAACCCTTCACGCAGCTGTCAAGCGGAGGCGGCACAAGGACAGCTGGACACTACTATCTCAGGGTCACAGGAGCTGCTGACACCAGCAAAATAGCCCCTGAACAGGACTCACCAGATGAGGACTGCAAAGGACAAGCTTCCAACTCCTTGCCACACACAGCTCAGGCAAGCTCACAACAGCACGGCTACAAGAAGCAGAGCAGAACTCCGATCCTTCGGACTTCTCGTGACTGAGAGGCTAACAACTACCTGCTTCCCTCCTGTCACCAGCACTAGGTCAGCCTGAAACCCTCTTCAGGCCACATAGACCCCTTACCACTTCCTGAGACCACAAGCAGAAACCTGCGCCACACAGACGGACTTCAGGATGACAGGTGACGCACCGTCATGGCACCTGCTGCCTCGACACCTGTTGCACAAGGTCAGAGACCTGAACTTGGCTGCTGCCTGCCTTATCTGCCGTGGAGTGACCATTACTCCAGGAGACACAAACGACCAGAGTGTGTGGATTCACGTACCAAAGGGTACCATCCTCCACCTTGATGATCTGGCATCGTAATACCTCCCAAGTGAAGAGTACTGGTCAGAGCTGGAAACCCCATCCTTCTTCAAGAATCACAACTTCACTCTAGATCCAGAACTGGAACTAAAGATTAAGAAAGGGGGTCCTAGCCAATTGACATCACTCTCATCGACACAGCTCTTTACCTTGCTACAGCATCATGCCACACCCTGACACTGGGCCTGGCTTTCATCCTAGTCAAGAGGGTCCACGAGATGCGAGAGTCCATGACCAAGAACACAGCCTCTCTCCTCCTGGGATTCAAACGAAACCCACGGAAGGGAGGTACCAAGACAGAGACAAGGCCAAACCTCATCAGGATGGACCCTCAGCCTGAGGAACCAAAGGCTTGGAACGATTAGAAACCACCTGCCACTCGACCACCATGATCCACCTGCCATCTGACCATCATGATCCCACTCGACTACCATCCGATCAAAACGACAACTGTCATCCGACGAGGTCAACCGGACGTCGTCACATGACAAAGGGGGACTGTAGCGTCTGGAGTCGCTCTTGACATGAGATCAAAGTGGTGGGTCGTTCGAGAAACACCAGAGATGCAGATCTTTTGCACAGCTCTGCCTATGAATTAGTATTAGCATATAAATGAGTGTAGTGGTGCCAGTTGAGGCTGGCCAAATGGCCGCACTATCACCCTTACAACCAGCAGAGACAACACAAGCCGTGCCGTTATCACCTTGTGAGGAACTTCAAATAGATTCCTATCACACACACACACAGACAGACACACACACACACACACACACACACACACAGACACACACACACACACACACACACACACACACACAAGTATTCCTCTTCATATTAGCCTTTAATTTAACCATCCCAGAAATATGTGATGACCCTTGTGTTATATGTATGTTGACCACAAAGTATATATTTGTATGTGTGTGTGATGTTAATCCTAAATGCTCAAAATGGCTCCGTAAAAGAGATACACTGTCTTTCATGCATTTAAACACAGGCATGTTTGATGTCTAAAGGTTTCTCTTTCTTTGTCCCAGTCAGTGGTGCAAAGTAGATGATTATGAGATGTACCTTTTAGTAGGTTTAGCCCTTTTTGAGCGAAACTTTACTAATTCTGGCTCCCGGCAAGAACATTCCATTGAGTAATAAAGTCAGAACAAAGAAACTCTCTCCCGCCTGAAATTCACACCAACGATTGGTTGCCGCCGGGAAAGTGGGCGTAGTTTAATGGATCTCAAAAGACAGTAACACAAGCATATCGGTGCTCAGTCACCTTGCAAGAACCCCGGACGAGACAAATTCCCTTTTCCTCCCATCTCATCAGCGCGGCTCGCGGGTTATCGACCTGCGAGCCGGCGCGGTCCAGCCAAGCTGATGTTTCCTTTGAAGATCGACGCGCTCCGCGGCGCAGTCAGCGGACGCACTTAGCTGGACGAGATGAACTTCCTTCCAAGTCGACACCTTTAAAAGTCCCGCGGACCAACGAAGCTCTGGAAGAACCAAACGGAGAGAACGCTTCAGCGCGCAAACTCTCTGAGAAACGCCAACGCACGCATCTTGCTTTACACAACACCAAGAAACCATGCAAGTATCAATTCTACCGAAATTTAGATGCGTTTTAAAGATTGTACCCCTGTTTAAGGTGATATTTCTTGCTGGCTCCAATGGTTTTGTCTGGGAAGGTGTCGGATCGGACACGATCTTACCCTCCTTCCTTTCCTTTCCCTTCCCCTCATCCTCCTCTTTACTTTCCACTATTCTGTAAATACATGTATTCTTTATGTAGTCATATGTAATCGTAGTATTAATCTTTATTAAAACCATGATATTCACGTTTCGATGGTCATTGTTTGCTCACGGAACACGAGTCCCTTTAATGTCAGATCTAAGCTACGAGCTCTTATTCGTTGAATGCTTTAATTAATACCATAACTCGGAAAGTTTGTCCTTTGTGGCCAGAGGGACGAACTTCCCGAGAATTGGGTAGGAAGAATAGACCTGGTGAGTGGATAAGGAATCTCCGCTCGTTCTTTAAACGGAACGGAGAGGAATTTTGAATCAACTCCCTTGGGGTTATTCTGTGATTATTTAATATAGATATATCTGTAGTTAATTACAATAAATTGTTGTTAACCATATATATTATATTGCATAAATACCGAGGTGAGGTATTCCCATTTTGGGTGATTTTGGAGATTGGTGATTAGATTATAACCCGTTATGATTAATCATAAATCCCTAAATATTAATACCCACAATTCCCTATTGAGCTAATTTTTAATTTAAATATATATGTAACCCTAATACGCTACATGTGTGTGTACTGTGTATAATTATTATGTATATATAAATACACACACATCCATGTATATATTTAAGAAAAATAAGTTGTATTTTTATAAAAATAAATATTTATCAATTATATATACAGTATCATATATATACAAGTCTCTTCTGCTCACCAAGGCTGCATTTATGTTATTAAAAATACCCAAACATCTGTAATATTGTGAAATATTATTAAAATGTAAAATAACTTTTCAATTGGAATATATTTCAAAATGTAATTTATTCCTGTCATGCAAAGCTGAATTTTGAGCATCACTACTCCAGTCTTCAGAGTCACATGATCCGTCAGAAATCATTGTAATATGATGATTTGCTAGCCTGGATGCCAGCCGAACTTAGCCCGCCCACAACATTTTTACTCAGGCAGTTCGGTCTGGACTTGATCCATAGAGAAGTAATTATGCCCGAACAGAAACTGTTCGGACCAATGAAATTGTCAGGGCGGGCTTTAGACGATGATGGACAGATGATAAACAGTAGCGTAATCATCCACGTCATCAAAGGCGCTTGGGTTGAGTTTGTGCTAATCCTAAACGGAGAACTTGTTCGTATGTGCATTCACCTTTACTATTTCTCTCAGAAATGATAATCGTGTTGGTAAGTGCTCTGTGTATCCTTAAATTCTTTTTTTACAACACCAGCAAAGATCGTTTACACTCATCTTTTTCTTCTAACGTAACTTATTCCAGCGTGCGTGCAGGTACAGGGTTGCCAAGTTTTTACAACAAAACCCGCCCAATTGCTAACGTTCCTCAAAACTAGCCAAAAACAAGCCCAATAGCCTTCCAGGGGGGTTCTCCGGGAAAAAAGCATTTGGGGGGTAACATATGTGTTATTTTGGCAGGGCTGGCAGCTAAAAATCGCATTTCTGGTTCTGTATATTACATAATTGGGGTCGCTTCAACCCGCAGACATGGCAACACAGTGCAGTTGAGTTCTGTTGACATTTGATAACTAACGTTATACGTCGCTCCGTTGCTCTGATTGGTTGTAGGTCTATCCAATTGAGGTCTTTCCTGGTTCGGTTGAAACACTCCCCATAATCACAGCCCAACGGAGCAGAATCAGACTCATATTCTGACTAGAATTGAGGACTTAAAGAAATTAATACATTTATTCAGCAAGGATGAATTAAATGTATCATATGACAGTATAGACATTTATAATGTTGCAAAAGATTTATATTTCAGATAAATGTTGTTATTTTGAACTTTCTATACATTATATAATTCTGAAAAAAATTTTTACACAACTGTTTTCAACATTGATAATAATAATACAGGTTTCTTGAGCAGCAAATCGGATATATTAGAATAATTTCTGAAGGATCATGTGACTCTAAAGACTGGACAATAAATTGCATTTTAAAACATATTCAAATAAAAAAAAGTTATTTTAAATTGCAAAAATATTTCACAATAATAGTGTTTTTGCTGTATTTCTGATCAAATAAATGCAGCCTTGGTGAGCAGAAGAGACTTCTTTCAAAACCATTAAAAAATCTTGATGATTCCAAACTTTTGACTGGTAGTGTATATGCAAATATTTCTAAAATATGTACATGGATGTGTGTGTATTTATATATACATAATAATTATGCACAGTACACACACATATTATGTTAACACAAACTTTTATTTTGGATGTGATTAATGACGATTTATTTTTCCCCAGCATTAATATATACATTACTATATATATATATAACTGCATATACCTATCTGAAAATGTGAAGAGGCAAGTGACCCCAGCAGGGCATCGATATATCTGTGTGAACAGTGGTGTCCGTTTTGATCACATGGGCCGAATTTAGAAGGCTGCATCAATGTTATATTTTTGGCACATTTCATATAATAAATGAAAAAAGAAAAACGTGGCCAGCACCTAAACCACAGGACTGCCGTGACAGACCTGCCGTGGCGAAGCCCTAATAGAGGCACACAGGTTTGCCTCAAGCACCTCACTGACTTGTCAGAGATAGTGACATAACAACTGGCAGCCCACTAGAGCCAGCAGCCCTATATACATCCTGTGCCGTTTCAGCCGACATTTGGCATTTGAAGCTTTTGAATTGAAAGGCCAAAATAATACAGAGGAGACATGAATATGTTCTACTGGTGTGTATAAGACCTGTCCTCTCCTCAGAAATTGTGCTCCTCTGAAAAAATAAAACATAAAATCAAGCAGATTTTCTTCTGTAAAAATATCAAAACATCCATAAAACCAGAAAAATGTACTTGAGAAGCAAAGCATTTGAATGATTAAAAATAAATGTTGATTCAATTTGAAATGTAATTCTCAATTATTTATTATCTTGAATCATCTTGAATCAAATGTATTTATTTATTGGCAAATTGTTCTTTTTTCCCAAATATGGTCTCAAAAAAGTTTAAAAGTGCTAATAGTGCAAGTTTTACTAGGAAATCAGACAAAAAATACTGATTAATAAAACGTGTCTCTTTGAAAGGCCCGAGCCGTATGGGATGTCAAAGACTTTAATCTGTGAAGGGGAGTCTCTGTGACTGAACCTCAGAAAAACACCACAGGAAGCCTGAAGGAGCTTGTGCTGCTTCAGATGTGATATGGGTTGAGGGATTTGATATCTCGGTGTGGTAATGCCACATACAGCACATATTCAGCTGCAGGCAAAAAAACAGAATTCTGATGGAAATGCTAGAAAATCTCCAGACGTTTCAACAACATGCTCAGTTTTTTTATGTTTCAGGTGTTTACGTTTCTCAGAGCAGCTGCAGTTTTCTCAGAGGCGCAGCACAGATTTATCTTCTTCTTTCTCAACGATCGCTCTCATTAATATGCATAGTTATGCAGAGGTGATTCTTGAACCTGCATTATTGTGCAGTGTTGGATGATTGTGCAGTTATCGACGTGTCATTGATCAACAAATCACTGGAAAAGCAAGAGGTCTTGATGAATATTCAGAAGCAGCATCAGTGCCACCCAATCAGCATTGACTGAGGCTGACCTGGAGCTGCAGTGCAGGGAAGGATGAATGTATGTTGTAAACAAACAGTGTTGAGAAAGCTTCCTTCAAACTACTAACCATTTAAAATCGTTCAACAACATTCAAGGTACCATTTTGACAACACAGTGCTAATAAAATGTAGTTAACTACATTGAAGCTATATGAGGGCCAATAGAGTGCTGCAGGATGACGTATTTTTGTAATTGCGGTTTCATTGCCCTGAAGTCAATAGGTTTTGGTTAAATGCCAGAAATAAGGTCTGTATTTATCACAAGCTCAAGATATTTTCACGATTTATTCTATGGCATAAAATACATCAGTAATATCTCTATAATTTTTTTTAAAGCTTTTACTTAAAAAGCAAATGGTTAAATGTGATTACAGATGTTGTCTGGGACATTAAACATCACGTTGAACAGGAAAACTCTTCTACTTAACTGGTCCACTTTTACAGCTTCATTGGGTGTGTCTCAATAAGCTCCCTAGTTCAGTAGTCAGGGCACTGATCAGGGAGTCAGCCCATTGACTTATGTCCTGATCAATGCCCTGACTACTGAACTAGGGAGCTTATTGAGACACACCCATTGTGTTTATAATCATGCGCTTGCAAAATCTTCTACCTCAAACTTTCAGTGAAAATGTTCTTTTAAAATAAAGATTGAAAGAGTTGTCGGAAAGCTTAATGGTTGTGAGATTGAAGTCTTGAGACTGTAGTGTAGTTTGTTTATAGACTACATTTAGCTTTTTAATTTTGTTAACTCTTTCCTTGCCATTGACAAAAAAAATTGTCATTGTTATACTGTAGGGGGCGCTATGACACATCTTCTGAAAGAGTACAGAATCTCCTGATCAAAACACAGGCGAAGACGAAACAAGCAATATCATGGCTGCGTCCGAAACCTGGAAAATATTGCCTTCGGAGGACACATATCAAGGTAGGAAGGCATCAAGCATGTCCGAATCTAATGCTTCACTTCCAGTCTCCTGAGAGACCTTCATCTGATCGAGTTTTGAAGGCAGCATATATGTATCCTTCACTGCCTTTGATATCCCACAATTCTGTGCGTTCCATTCTGTGACAGTTGAGCTGGGAAAAAAGATGGTGTCCAAAAGTTGCATATGCTGGTCAGTTTGTGTGTAAATGTAGGTTTTTTCCACTTTTTTCCACATATTACAAATGTTTTAATTAAATATTTGTTTAGTTCTCACCAAAGCTCTCTCTATTTTGCTGTAGATCATTAAACGGTTACACTGCCTAAGAAGTCTGTCCGAAATTAGTTTTGTGAGGTGCCTTCATGCACAAACGCTGCCTTACAAGCCATTGTCTGATAAGGCAGTGAGGCAACGAGTCAGCTGCCTAGGTTTTTGGACTCAGCCCAAATGTAAGCATATGCATAAAATAATGCGATCACCAAAATTAAATAGCATATGATTCAAAATGTCCTAATATCGACCCAGGACGAGCTATAGAACTGTACAGGCATTAGGGGTGTTGATGGACTCGATCTATTCCATCTGTGTTTTGAATCTGATCTGGATTAGCCTAGAAATCTAGACGCACCCTAGCGGCAGCAAATCTAGTTTGCAGCCAGGGTCGTCTAGCAATTCTCCGTTGGCATGCGAGCTGGAAAAAACAAACTCTGTTCAGGCCAATCACAGCGTGTATAGAGTCGGTGGGCGGGCTTAACATAATGACGGCAGAGTTGCGGAGGTTCTGCGTGCTACTTGTAGACAAAGAAGCTGGCGAACGGCGATCTTTCGAATCGGCTTTGGCCGCGACTCTGAAAGACATGGAGTTAAGCTTTTCTTTGAAAAAAGAACAAAGAACGGCACTGAAGTCATTCTTAAGAAAGGAAGATGTGTTCAGAGCTTTGCTGACCGGATACGGCAAAAGTTTAATCTATCAACTAATTCCGCTTCACCTTCTTCATTGCTCTGGTTGGTTGTAGCGCTATCCTATTGCGTGCAGAGGGAATTTGAAAGACAACCGTTTATCCCGCCCCTCAGATTGAGCCCTGCCAATGGTGTGTTCCCAGACCCAACATCTTGATGTGGGTCTGGCTTGTCAGGCTAGATCTGGATGTAGTCTTTGACAAAAAATAGATTTTATCAGCTTTTTGCTCAAAATTTAGCATTTTTTTTAAATTAAACTTACCCATATTTAAGTGTTGATAAAAAAGAAAGCATGAAGCTAGAATAAAATGTTTTGTGCTGTTGTTTAAAGGCAGAGGGTCTGATTTTTTTTGATATGATGCATGTTCAGATATTCATAAAACAATATAATCTGGGGGCGATGAAATTCTTGTGAAAATTATCAAAAACGTTAGCGATGGCTGCCAACTTAAAAAAAAAAACAAAAAAAACGCTGGTAGTGAAAGAGTTCATTGTATTTAGGCTTTAAATTTCATAAAAGTTGCTTCATTTGATTTTGATGATGAACAACATGTAAGAATCAAACTTTTGTTGGTCACAGAGTTTATATTCTGCAATAATTCAAAAGTCAAAATGAAAAAAATCCCATTGTCAACCAGGGTGATGCTAACTTCCGGGTTGTCCCACAAAAATACGTCATCACTGCAGCACAATATATTGAAGCTATTTAAAGGGGGCTCCAATATTTTAAACATGTAACAAAATAGAATACATAATTTACACCAATTACCACAAATAGAATTAGAAAACCTCTCAGTTTATATATAACAGTGATGAAATCTGTATTTAAAAATGTATAAATTATTGTAATAAGAAACGAGAACTCTATTTTGTACATCACTTCAAAAATAAGTAAAATGCTGCACAGGAGTCACTGCAGGGAAAATAATTAATCTGATTCTGGCTGTGTTCAAAATCGCCTCCTATGAATGAAAACAAGTGAGTGAATTTGGACACTGAGTGCACCGGAAGGGCTTCCGCTTTTGCATAGTTTCTGCTTGCTGTTTAATAATCATTCAAAACTTGAATGAATGAGGTATTTATATAGCGCTTTTTATATGTACTACTGTACACCCAAAGCGCTCATGTCAGGGGTCTCTCCTCAACCACAAACTGATTCACTAAAGAACTAAATAACTCAACAAACGGATGGAAAAGGGAGGGATAAAGAAATATGAAGTTGTTAGCCCGATCATAAAAGCTGATAAACTCACGTAGAGAATGCATTATTCTGTTTCTCGCAGCGGATCCCCTTGCAGTGGTTGGGTTCGTCTGCCGCCTCGGTCTCATAGTAGAAGTAAAGCTGGTTGAGTCCATTGGCAAAGGCCAGCAGCACTAGACAGTAGATGAAGAGGAACTTGAGGATGTCCAGCAGCATGCGGCCCAGAGAAATCTGCAGTGGGCCCAGGTGAGAGTTGGCCGTGAAGAGGGAGATGAGCCGGAGCGAGCTGAAGATGTTAGCGATGGCAAACAAAGCCTCAGCGATCAGCGTTGGATGCCACATCTCCCATTCCTCTCGCGGCCGAGAACTGTTATACTGCAGAGAACATAAAAACATTCCGAAATATTACTAATTATTTCATGATTTTGGTTCAGCACTAGAACATTGAGAGGTTCTAGCTACACAAACATGATGCAATAGTACTGCAAGAATGCATGTTAAATACACTGCCGTTCAAAGGTTTGGGGTTGGTAAGAACTTTGAAGGAATATGCTCACCAAGTCTGCATTTATCGGTAATAACAGTTTTCTTTTTTAATAACCATTTTCTATTTAATATTTTACAATGTTATTTATTTCTGGGATTGTAAAGCTGAATTTTCAGTCACATGATCCATCAGAAATCATTCTAATATGATGATTTGCAGCTCAAGAAACATTTGTTATTTGAACGGTAGTGTATGCACAATGGGACCATGCTTGCAGTTGGTTGGCCAAGTCTTTGCATATTTGTGAAGAGTCCATTTTTAGCCTTATTCACATACTGTAACACCCACAGTCCAACATAACCAGGTGCTAAATGCACTGGTATATCGCTGCATCATGCATATTTAAATTCACTGCCAAGTCACTATCATTTGTTTCTGGGCAACTAAGGCTCCTTTTTATGCAAATGTGGCTCAATGGATCAGATTCACGAACATGAATGGATCGGCTTATTTGCCTGATGCAGTTAACGCAGCGCTATTTCCACCTACGGAAGCTGGCGAAAATTGTGTTTAAAATGGATGTTTGTGCACATTTTCTAGTGATAGTGGCAGCAGTAATTCATCAAATGATGATCAAAAGATGGAGAAGAGTATAATAACTATCATATATCCAGACGTGCTGTGTGGTCGAGCAAAACTTTGGCATTTTAAAGAGCCGATTCAGGCCTAGATTTAAAAGTAAATCAGCATTAATTTTGTGGGTGTGTTTGCACCATTACCTGATTTGAATAATTCCTTGAATGAATCAGGTGCTGTAACAATACAGACAACAGATGCAAATGACACAACACCATCAACAGATTCAAATCATTAATGAATTCCCTCCAGAATGTTTTGAAATGGTTTGATAAAGAAAAAAAAATGGAAAAATTGAATGCGGGAGCTACAGATTTGGAAGTTCTTCCACTTGTTTTTGTTCTGGATGTGCCTCAGTCTTTTTCCAGGCAGTTGAGTCAAAGGTCTACCTAACAGGTTCTTAGACATTTCCTGAGCTTTCGCCTCGCATAACTTCACTTGAGGGTGGAACAAGACGACCTCTTCCCTAAGCACCATCCTTCAATTCAATGTTTCAGTGAGCAGAGAAATAAGGCTGGCTTTTGAGTGCAAGGCATGGCTGAGCTCTTCTTGCTTTAAATTCTCCTCTCTACTGGGACTAAGACCGCAATATTAACCGACTAATAAATTCACCCTCTATTCCCACTATAAATTGATAATAATACATGTAGTCAGGAACATTCACACAAACATTTATAGCTCTAAATGCATTTCTTGAGAACATGTCCAAATGCAAAACAGAACATAAATGATATGGCTTGGACCTTTGGATTTATCATCTCACATGTGTGCACACACACACATACACGCACGCTGTAAGGGACTCGTGTGGGCTGGAACCCCTTCTATGCAGGGTGACTAACACAGCTGCAGATGGTCATGAAGTCTGGAGTGTGCTCGCGTGCATTCGAGTATGAGCGAGGATGACTGAGAGAGAAACAATTAAGGGAGGAGCTCACCTTGACATAAGCAACGATCTTTAAAGAAATAGTGGCCAAATAGAGGGAATTCATAGCAAAGTCCATCAGGTTCCACCAGTCATGGACGTACTCGTTAAAACCTCCATCCCACATCTCCTTAATCTCGGCCCATATGAAGCCTATGAGCAAAACACACAAACATTTAGGAATAAACTTGTGATGCACAATATATCAGTTATTGGAAATATTTTAATTTATAACTGGATATATAGTATATTGGATGATATTGCATTAATTATTGTGCATAGTATTTTCCCCGACATTTACATTTAAAACACTTTGATTGTCCAGTTTAGACCTTCTAACTATAAGTAACTTTGGAACTACATGTCAACTAATTCTCATTAGAGTTTTAGTAGACTGTCAGCTTAATATCTCCTAACACTTTATTTAGATGCTCCCACAAAACACATTCTATTAAGTAACTATGAAACTGTCGATTTATTCTACTTACCCGAACAGTCTACTAATACTCTCATGAGAGTTAGTTGATATGTAGCTGCAAAGTTATTTATAGTTAGTAGAATGAAAAAGAGTAATAATTTAATTGAATAACAAAGATGAATGTAATCATAAGCAAATCTCACAATGAATATACATTTTTCTTACTGTACACTATAATGCTGTGATGCTTGAATTCACTTGTAGGTTTATTTGAGTTATTATTGTTTTCATTTTAAATGTATTATATCAGTTGATATAGTTGGATGAAATTGCATATTTAATTGTTCATGCTCATTTCTGCTACTTTTACATTTTGATTAACTTTGCCATCATCTAATGCTTACTTTATGTGATGCCTAAATTCACTTTAGTGTTTTATTTTTAATTTAGACAAAATATCATTGAAATGTAATATTTATTGGTTATCGGTAATAGGAAAATAATTATGGGCTACATTTTCGTGTAGTTGCACACTACACTGATCAGGCATAACATTATGAGGTTAAGTGAACAAAACTGATCTCTCTTCATCACGGCACCTGTTAGTGGGTGGGATATATTAGACAGCAAGTGAACATTTTGTCAATTGTGATGGCTAGACGACTGAGTCAGAGCATCTCAAACTGCAGCTCTTGTGGGGTGTTCCCGGTCTGCAGTGGTCAGAACCTATCAAAAGTGGTCCAAGGAAGGAACAGTAGTGAACCAGCAACAGGGTCTTGGGCAGCAAAGGCTTATTGATGCACGTGGGGAATGAAGGCTGGCCTGTGTGGTCCAATCAAACAGACGAGCTACTGTAGCTCAAATTGCTCAAGAAGTTAATGCTGGTTTAGAAAGGTGTCAGAATACACAATGCATCGCAGTTTGTTGCGTATGTGGCTGCAGACCAGTCAGGATGTCCATGCTGACCCCTGTCCACTACCAAAAGCGCCAACAGTGGGCACATGAGCATCAGAACTGGGGTGTGCGTCGATTACTTGGGGAACACATGGAACCAGGATGCACTATGGGAAGAAGGCAAGCCAGCGGAGGCAGTGTGATGCTTTTGGCAATGTTCTGCTGGGAAACCTTGGGTCCTGCCATCCATGTGGATGTTACTTTGACACGTACCACCTACCTAAGCATTGTTGCAGACTATGTACACCCTTTCATGGAAATGGTATTCCCTGGTGGCTGTGGCCTCTTTCAGCAGATAATGCCCCTGCCATAAAGCAAAAATCAGGAATGGTTTGAGAAGCACAAAAACGAGTTTGAGGTGTTGACTCCAAATTCCCCAGATCTCAATCCAATTGAGCATCTGTGGGATGTGCTGAACAAACAAGTCTGATCCATGGAGGCCCCACCTCACAACATACAGGACTTAAAGGATCTGCTGCTTGCATCTTGGTGCCAGATAACACAGCACACCTTCAGGAGTCTAGTGGAGTCCATGCATCGACGGGCCAGGGCTGTTTTGGCAGCAAAAGGGGGACCAACAATATTAGAATATTGCTGACGCAATATATTCATAATGTTATGACTGATCGTGATCGGTGTATATACGCATCTCATCTGCATGAGAAAAACTTTACATTTGCAAAAAATTTACTTTTAAACTTAAATAAACTTCAAAATTATACAAATTTCAAAAGCTGGTATTAATAAAAAAAAAAATCAAAAGTTGAAAGCACTATATGTCAAGCTGTTAGGGTATAATTATAATGGCAGAACTTTATTACTTATGGAGTAGGGTTAAGTAAAAATACCTGACCAGAATATTTGAGGAATATCAATACAGCGTCAACTTGCACACACTATAAATATGCAATTTCATAATATATTTCATCACTATTTAACACAAGCTAAACAACCTACATCCCCATCTCACACACAATCATACTTACCCAGCACCCAAGGTAGTATCATCCACTCCACCACAGTGGGCGGAGGGCCCTGCATGTGTAGGTTGGTGCGTGCTATGTGCTGTGAGGCCAGGAGGAGGAGGAAGAGGAAGGTGAGGTAGGAGGCTGTGTGGCAGATGAATTTGATGAAGGGTTTTTTGATGAAGAGCCCCAGCGTGCTTTTTGGAGCCAGCAGGTAGACCAGCGAGAAGACAGGGAAGAGCAGCCCGATAATGAAACACATGACCAGCTTAACTGCCCAGTGACGGCGTCGCCAGCCAGGAAAGCCATCATACCACAGTGTGGCCAAGAGCTGCTGACAGTTTGGCTGTGACACGAACTGGAGAAAAAAAGAGAGAGCTTTGTAAATGGACTTTAAAGGATTTGTAAATGCTCATGCATAATGTCACCCATACGCAGAAGGACCAATTAACTGGGAGAAAAAGGGCCATTACTCACTCTGACAAGAATGAACAATCTTTCATCTATCCTATACAGATGGGTAAAACTACATATTTTCATAATACATTTGTTGGTAGGTGGTATGAATGACTAGTTGACTAGCCTATCTTAAGGAAACCCTGTATAATTAGGGTCCACCAGATCAGACTCAAATCAGATATGTTTCTTATGGGACATTCACATGATGCATTCAAGTGTCAAAAAACAGCAAGACGGAGCAACAGACTGGAACAAGATTAAGTGCAATACAGTATGCTGAATTTAAGCTGAACTTGTTGAAGATGTTTTCAACTTCACATCTTAAAAACGCAACACTTTTAATGGGCAGGCACTCTATTTACTCACTTTTATGATTTATGATGCATCTTACCTACACTCTAAAAAATGCTGGGTTATAAATAACCCAAATTGGGTTGAAAATGCACTAACCCAGCAATTGGGTTGTTTTAAGCAAACATTTAACCCAACCGCTGGGTTAAAACAACCCAATTGATGGGTTACAACAACCCAATTGCTGGGTTAGTCCATTTTCAATCCAACTCGGGTTATTTTTAACCCAGAATTTTTTAGAGTGTACAACCATAAAATTTCTCCTTTACATTGAGAATCGGTTCATCCAAATCATTAAAAATAAATCAGCAGTTCGTTCACAAATCAGACATCACTGCTTTATACAGATGCTCAAAAGAAGTAAAGAAGTTCCCCCCAAAAGTAACTGTGATATATCTATGTATTGCATAAACATGGCTTGTTTTAAAGGGCACCTATTATGCGACCTTTTTACAAGATGTAATATAAGTCTCCGGTGTCCCCAGAGTGTGTCTGTGAAGTTTCGGATCAAAATTCCTAACAGATCATTTAATACACCATTTTGAAAATGCCAATTTTGGGGTTTGAGAAAAATTAACTGTTTTCTGTGTGTCTCCTTTAAATGCAAATGAGCAACTGTTCCCGGCCCCAGAGGGCGGAGCCTTCACGGCTCACACAAATGAAAACTGAAACATGATATCTGTTTGTTTTGATGATTATCTCTATCGCAGACACGCTCATGGGACATTGCAGTTCTTCATCATCATGAAATATTATCATCTGCATGTGTTTGAAAGCCTTATCACTCTCAACTTGAGCACACACACCCGACGAATGCGCACAGAGAGCTGGATGTCAGCGCGTCCGTGAGTAGGCTATTAAACTAGTCTAAATTGTTCTCTCTTTCATGTGTTATTGCGATTAAACTGTCAAATGCACACAAGGTTATGTCAGAAACACACAAAGTTCACATGAAAACATTTGATTATGTCTGGGCAAATGCAGCAAGTACAGAAATCCCATGTGTGTATTAGATCTGTGTACTAAAGTGAAAGCAGTTCCTAAGTTACTGCTATATCTGCTGCTGATATGAATCAAACAACAAAAGATAAACAGAAAATCACTCACTGCTCTTGACTGACTAACTTTAGTAGCTTTATTAAGAACACATTTCTTACTTGAATGCTCAGGCGAGGAGATAAACATGGCGGACTGTGTACAGTTCTCTGTGGGCGGGGTCTTTGCTAATACCGCAGTGTCCATCAACACCCGTGGGCGGGGCCTGTGAAATGTGATGTCACTTTACCAGGATTCTGCAAACGGCTTATTCTGAGACAGTGCTTATGCTTTATGGGGATTTAAAAAAAAGGAGTGGTTGGATTTTTACCATTATAGGGTGGTTGTGTACACACACTGCCAACACACATTTATGTTCAAACACCTTATAAGAGTGAATTTTGCATAATATGTGCCCTTTAAAAACACACACCAATACTGTGATTCATTTCTCTGCATTTGTTGTTGATTGAACCATGCATGTTAACACATTTAGCTCTGAAATGTCACTCATGGTTTGCAGCTGAATACGAATGTGGGAACAGCAAGACAAACCGACAAAGACAAAGAAAGGGGGCTGAAGCTGTCAAAAAGGACACAAAAGCACAATAAAAGTGTCATCAATTGGTACACATGATGTGCTTGCTATATTCAGAGTCCTTTAGGGTGCTTTCACACTAGCACTTGTGGTGCGCACCCGGGTTTGATTGATATCCGAGTTCGGTTCGTTTGGACGATGTGAATGGTGTTTTCCAAACTCGCAAACACGCAAACTGTGCACCCGCGAACCATATCCGAGTCAGCATAAAAAGGAACTTGTGAACTCAAGTACGTTTTGCTGCTGATATGAACGCAATCATACTAAATCATGGAAGTGAAATGCTAATGATGTATGACTCGATACAACTGTGTGTTTGAGTGTGTTCTTACTCACTTTCCTGACAAGCATGACTGAGGCCCGGTTTACAACTGGTATTAAAGGACAACTCCTGTGAATTTTTAATTTAATCTTTATCGTTATACCTTTGTGAGTACTGTCTATAGAAAAAAAAAAAAACGAACCGGATTGGTGCTTGCAACACGGAGCTGTAACAGTTAATGCCCAGGGCTCCCACTCAGCTAAAACGGCAGTTATAGTAGGGAGGTTAAGACCAAAAAATAGGCCTTTGACTTCAAGTCATGATGCAAAGGTCGCCTTTGGAATGGAAGTACCTTAGGGTCATACAAATAAATTTATCCTGACACAAGTGAGATCACACTTTGTATCAGAAATAAATGCCGCCAATGCCAAACTGGTGTCAAAGTGTACATTTTTGTCAAAGTGTACATTTCAGGGAATCCAAGAAAATTGGTTTCAAGTTTAAAAAACAAAAAAATTTCCACATACCATGACAATTGGGGGTAAATATGCACATTTCACATAAAAGTTGTGTCATCAGAGTGACTTTACTTATATTTTCCTTCAAAAACTTTAATTTTGTATTTAAGCAGTGCAGCTACTTCTGTACATTACATTTGTCCTAAGTAGCATGAGATTTTGACCAGTCAGGAGTAGCCTATAGCGAATCAGTTCCTGCAACAACACATCCCATCTGCACCAGGAGCTGTGACAGCTGTTCAAGGTCAGAGGTGATAGGTTAACACTTTGAGGTTCGTATGATTTTCTCATTAAATAGAAACATGTTTTTAATGTTAGATAACTAATAACTAGCTAGCTAGTAATAACTGTATTCATTTTTATTGAAGCAAGCACATAGCCTACTAGTCCAGGCGTTTTAGGAAAAAAAGGGTGAACAAATTGCAACAGAATCAAACTCAACTGATTTTGTATCCTCAATATGTCCTGAGTAAGGAAAAAAAAAAGCCCCAAAGAATCCCATTAGAGGAAAGTTCCGAAAAAGACCCAAATATATCCTATTCATACGCCTATTCATTATTTTTCTCACATGAATAAGGTAAAAAATGTAACCTTTAGATATCACCATGAAAATGACTGAATTGATTACTTATATCAAGACAAACAAAAAATATATTACAAGTTTTTTTTCAATTGTTTGTTAACATGGACAAACGGTGCATAATCTAATTACAGATTTAAGATCCACAACAGATCTAAACATTGGGTACAGCATTTTTAAAACATTCAGCTGTGATAGTGATGTTGTTGTACTGGCCATTGCCACCTTTGTCAACCTTGGGCAGAAGATCAACAAACTCAGGATTGCTTTTGGTGTACGGCGCCACTTCAGGTATACACTCTAAAAAAAAGGTTCTATATGGCACCAAAAATGGTTCTTGGCTCGTAATCATAGGGGAACCTTTTTTAGTGCTAAATAGCACCAATTTTGGTGCTTCAGTGGTTCTTCAGAGGTGCTATAAAGCACCTTAGTCAAAGAACCGGATATAGCACTAAAAAAGGTTCCCCTATGATTTCGAGCCAAGAACCATTTTTGGTGCCATATAGAACCTTTTTTTTTTAGAGTGTAGATAATTTCACTCCTCCCACCTGGACTATTTACATTTTTCCGGCTACAACTGAGTTCCCACGGGACTTCAGCGCGAGACTACAGCTAGCCGTCTAAAACACTATTTAGGTGAGTTTAAACAATGGCTAAGTTGCTAAACGCATTTCGTTGTCATGTAAGGGCCCTGTTCATATTGGACAGACATTTTAATTGCATTTTGTGTCTGTTAAGAGGCACAAAGACACTCTTTATGTATATGCCCCCATAACTGCTGTTTTAGCTGAGTGGGAGCTCTGGGCATTAACTGTAACAGCTCCGTGTTGCAAGCACCAATCCGGTTGTTTGTTTTTTTCTATAGACAGTACTCACAAAGGTATAACGATCAAGATTAACTTAAAAATTCACTCGAGTTGTCCTTTAAGATGTGTTTTGATCGTCCAGATCACAAGTGGATGAAGCAAAATACAGGTGTAAATGGGGTCTAAAATGTTTTGAGCTTGTCCACTTTTGATCACTTCCAGAGTGAAAACACATTTGACCGGATTGCGTTCGTAGTGTAGACGCTCATGAGGTCGAATGTGTTCAAACAGCAACAAAAGACTGACTTAATGCATAAACATTATGGGAAGCGTGCTTGCCAGACAGTATTTAAACTTTGTCCGATGAAGTTTGGTTTAAAGACTAAAAAACGTACCAAGCACAATGTTCTTTCACCATTCCTGATTTCTAACATACACTTAGCACAGCATTCAGCTGGTCTTGCGGAGCTGAAACGAAAGCTGATGCTCTCCGTATGTTTTTCCGTCATCTCCGTCTGACTCCAGTGGTTCAACCTTAATGTTATGAAGCATTGAGAATACTTTTTGTGTGCAAAAAACAATCAAAAATAACGACTTTATTCAACAATCTCTTCTCCTCCGTGACACTCTCCTACATGATTCACATGTAGTGAGCTCAGCCAATAGTGAGCCGGCGTTCTGCCCTAGAACTCAGAAGCGCAGCACTGTGTGAATAGCCCAACACTGTAGTCACATGGACTCTTTTTTTCAGTCTCTTTACTACCTTTCTGGGCCTTGTAAGTGGTTGTTGTGTTGCTGTCAGATGTGGGGTCAGAAAGCTCTCAGATTTCATCAAAAATATCTTAATTTGTGTTCCGAAGATGAACGAAGGTCTTATGGGTTTGGAACAACATGAGGGTGAGTAATAGACCCTTTTCACAGACTGTGATGACGCGTTTTAACGGTCATCAATATCGTAAATCCTGCAACGCTTTTTGTATTTAATTTTTTTTTTTAAATATATGTACATTTTATAACACTAATACTTTGTATTTTATTACTTTTGCATCAAATTACAATAAAAAAGTTACCACTGCCGTGAGGGTGTTTAGTAATAGCGTCTATGGGAGTGATAGTAAAAATTAACATATTTCTCTCTTTTCACTGCCGTTATCAATCTCACTCTATTTTTCCCCTCTTTTTGAAAGTTGTGAAATCACTACTGTGGCGTTTTTCTTTTGCTATGTGAGCAAATGGGCACACAAAAAAAATATTTTATGTATTCTCTCATTCACAGCTATAATATTTAACCCAACTATAACGTCTTCTGCTCGGAGAAACCCGGAAATATGAAAAGGGTCTATTAATGGCAGAAATGTAATTTTTGGGTGAACTAACCCTTTAAAGCCATTTTATAACTTTGTGTAAGGAACAGATTCAAATATGAATCACTTAAACACTTGACTCTTTAGTCATTTTGAAAGCCCCCGTTATCATTCACTTACATATATATAAAAAGATTGGCCTGGACATTCTTAAAAAAAATTATACATTACACAAAATAAATAATGAATACAGTAATAATAATAAATACAATAAATAAATACAAATACCTTTTGTGATCCACACAAGAAAGTAAGTCACATAGGTTTGCAATAATACAAGAACGATTAAATAATGACAAAATCTTCAATTTAGGGTGAACCATTTCTTTAATGAAGCAAAAAGTATCATTATTATCAATCATTCTCAAAGAAGGAAGTGGAGGATGAATGGAAAAATGCTTCTTTAGAGTGTAAACAAAGCTAATTACCAGTAAAGCGCACTGCTGTAGGAGAATTGCTTGTAAGAGAGCGTCCTCAGAAACATCTGCTATGAAATGAAGCGAGCCAAGAACTGACTCGCCTCATATTTCATAGCACATTTGTGATAAGTTATCTGTAATGGAAAATGCTGCGTGGGATGACAACACTGCATGATAGATGAGTAACAACTCTTTCTCGGATTTAAAAAGTTTCCATTGTCGAGAGTTTCTGTAGCAAGCCTGAGAAAGCAATTGCTTCTGAACCAGCCATGCCCCTCTGGACTAAACCCACAGCCAATCACTGGTTTCCCACAATGCCTCCCTCAACCTCTTTGCATATATCGCAAAAGGTCCTGTAGGAAAAGACAAACAACCTCACTTAATTAAGTAAGCTAATAGAAGCACCTGAACCCTAGGGAGGGGATGTGGAAAAGTGGAAAAAGGTAAAAAAAAAACAAAAAAACAAAGGACACAAGAGTGAATTTAACAAAGAGCTTTGAGAAAGGGGATAGGACAGTAATTTCCTTCGGGTTTTATTTTATAATGAAGGGTTTGGGAGGATGGGTCATTTCCCCACACCTGACTTGCTGGTATTTCGTCCATGGTGTGAGAGTAACACAACAGTAATAAGCTAAATCCCTTCATCCATCAATATGAACACTAACCTTCAGGCGGCCCTTTAGCTAACAACACCATTTCTCAACCTGCCCAAGAAATGAGGCCGATAACATCCCAGCCGACATACACTGCTACGGACTGTAGAAATTACTTACAACACATGGCTTGCAAGTAAATAAATGGAGTCTTGTATTTTGACCTGTGAGAATGGTCTTGAAGCAGGGATAGTGTACATGTGTACAGCAACACTACGTTGAAGATAAATGAAACTGTATTACTGTAAAGAGTTTGCTGTAGTGGTGTTTCAGTCGGCTGTGATATGAATGAAGTGAATGAATCGTTCTCGCTCACTTCCATGCAGTCCTGGGGACTAACTAATTAAAAGTAGTGATGCTACTAACCTAACTACATTCTTAGAACCGTGACAGAAGCTCAGCCACATAACAGCTTCTTCCAGTAAGAAGCTACTTTAACTCTTTCCCCTGAAATTGACAGAATTTTCCATCATTTATGAGACAACGCTTCCCCGGCATTGACGGAAATTTCCGGCTTGCCGTGTTTTCACTGTTATATGGAAAGGGAACTATTACACATCTTCTGAAAGAGTACTGAATCTCCTGATCAAAACACAGGCGAAGAAGAAACAAGTGATAGCATATGTAAGCAGATGCAAAATAATGCCAACATTAAACAGCATATAAATCAAAACTGCCTAATGTTACCGAATTAAATGTTGTGTTTTTATGCTCAAAATGTAGCTTTTTTATGAAACGTACCCGCATTCAAGTGTTGATAAAGAGAAAGCATTAAGCTAGATTTTTTTGTTTTGTTTAAAAGCAGAGGGTCTGTTCTTTCTTTTGATATGAATGTTCAGATATTTATATAAGTTAATTGACAATTACCATCGAACACCTGTTGGTAATAGATAGGTGCGTAGGTAAGAGGATAAAAAAAATCCACAAATCTCAAAAGTTAAAGGAAATAAAAGGAAAGGATTTCGATAGTGCGCGGGATTTCCTTTAACTTCTCAGATATTTATACAACTAAATATTCTGGGGGCCATGAAACTTTTGTGAAAATTATCAAAAATGCTTGCGCTGTCACACCAATTCGCCACATATACATGTACATTTACTCATATACGCATTGTTTCTAATAAGTATGTTGGGTAAATGATAAAAAATGATTCACTCATTGAATTGGTTAATAAACCTTGCACATTATACTTCTTTATATATACATATATATATATTTTATGTTAACCACTTATTTTTAAGTCTACAGTTTATCTCACTTATCATATCCACTTATATTTTATATTTTTATTTTTTTTTATTTTTATTTTTATCTTATTTCCTATTTTTATCTTTTACTTGATTTATTTATAATTCTACTTATGTTAATACTTTTTATTCTAATTTTATTCTATTTCTATTTTAATTTCTTGTAACTGTTATTTGCACTGTCCATGGAGCGGACCTGTTTACATTTCACTGCCAGTTGTATATTGTGTATATAACTGTGTATGTGACAAATAAAACTCTTGAATCTTGAATCTTGAATCTTGAATCTTGAATCTTGAATTGGCATAATGAGTTAAGCTAAAGAAAATTATCGCCTAATTATCTATATGGCGAACAGATTCAAAAGAATCAAGACGCTAGGATGAATCAACACTATTAGTTTGTAGCTGCCTTTATAAGACAGGTCAAAAGTTGAACAAAAGGACAGGTAATGATGTAATCTGTTGTTCTTCTGCCTTGTTTGACAGAAGCGATTACAGAACAACAGATGTCCTGTTCATGTTCTGGTTGCTAGGGAGCAGTATGCTAATGAGGATTGATCTCCAGCTCTAATAATGCAAAGAGTTTAGGCTGGCTTACTCTTGAAGAGTAACTGACTCTAATACAGAGTCAAAGAACACATTAATTTCCCCTAGCGTTGTGCACACCTGAATGAGATGAATTTGACCTGCTATGTAATGACAATATTTGTACGCTGATGTCACGCTTAAAAATGTATGAATGCATTAGATAACAAAATATCAACAACATCTGCAAACAAATTATGTTACAGGGTTTTTTTTTCTCCTCAAGTTCACACAAGTGTGCAACAGATATAGATTATCACATTAATTATGAACTTTTTTTTACTAACATCTGATAACTAGAGGGTTTCAAAATACCTAAAAGTCTTCATTTTGAACAATATATCTATTGTTCTATCATAATTGAATTTCAATGGTTTAATGCTCTCATTAGCCAGTGATTTACTACACAAATCATGTTTGTGACTCATAGATTTTGTTTCGTTGGTAACATTTTATATACCAGAATATTGTAAAGTTTCTTAGGACAAACTGCATTCAGTATCAACGATAACCAATTTAGGAAGTTTTCTCTTCTCTTTCTCTAAAGGGGTCATGAACTGGATTGTTTTATTATTTTATAACATTTCCTATGTGCACTTATAATGTCAGTATGATTTTGTACATCAAAAAAATTCATAATTTAGAAATAAAAGGCATTTTTCCTACCCTGATTTGAATGCTGTGTTTGAAGGGGCGTGTCTGCTTTGAGACATCAGTGTAACGCCCACTGCTGTGATTGGTTAACGTCTTTGCGTATGAAATAAGTATTACATCATACTTCATTCAACATCAACATCATTGCAACTTGATTTCTGCACTCTAACAAAATGCTTTCATCATAACTAACAGTGCAAACACAATGTAAATAAGAGATTTGTTGATTATTCTGAGTTTTGGTCCAGTGAGTGTCCAAAACTCAGTCACTGATAAACTCACTGTTTGATTGACAGCTCCAGCGAGTGTAAAGGTCGTTTTGTATGTATAATTTAATCACAGTTTAAATAACAGATTATTTTCATCCTACTAAGAGAAACAATGTGAAGTTGACTGTTTCGTCACTGGTTTGATTTACTGACACATTGACAAAAAACATCTGACTGTGCATGATTCATTACATATCAGAGATCAGGCATTAAAATTATCAATTTAATCTTACATGTTGCCACATTACTGTCGAGTCCATATCGTAAAAGTCTGTTTGCAAAACCTGTGCCAAAATTGCGACGGATTTACCAAAGAATCCACAGTGAAATGTACCGAATACCGCTCAACTGATTGCTCAACTGAGACATTCACATTGTTGAAAATAAATAACCACATTCCTAGCAAAAGGATCCGTTGAAAGGTAATGTTATTTTTAGTCCAGTGAGTGATCCTGTATTGCTTTTCTCTCCTCATCATCTCACTAACACGCCAGTGGGCGGGGGCAAAGTTGCAATGATGAAGTATGGCATAGATTTTCATCTGCTGAGGCGATCTTTCACTTATCGTCATAGGCACATTCCACAATGAGTTGTATGGGCTTGGTTACAATATACAATATACTGATTTCTCAGTTCATGAACCCTTTAAAAGTTGATGATCCTATTTCTGTCAGGACCACTATCGTCAAAGGTGATTGGCAATCTGCATATACTTTGGATTGGACGTATGGTTCTGTTCTGGGTGAAAACTACCTGCTCATCCATACAGCCTAGCATGGATAAAAGCAGGGAGAGTAGCGATAACCCCCCTTAAGGTAACAGAACAGAACCACCATAAATGGATTGCAATATCATTAATGTTCTTAATGACATTTTTCAAGTAATTCAAGTAAAATTAGTACTGATTCTAAGAGGTATATAAAAGGCCAAGTCCTGACTGCTGAGCAATGTGTGTCAGGACTTGGCCTTTTATATACAGTATGTTGTATTCCTAGATGTAGATCAGCTGAGAGTCAGCTGATGTGAGCTTGACTAACGTGACCTGCCAGAACTAAAGCTATGCTTGATTTATTTATTTTTCAACTCTAACTATGATATACTATGATTTATTATCTGCTTTTAGTGTTGTTTTCTTGTCTGTATCAGTACAGACCTTCAACCCATTTAAGAATTTATACACCAGGCACTCTATTAGGAACACCTTGCTAGTACCGGGTTGGACCCAATTTCACCCTCAGAACTGCCTTGTGCTTTGTGGCATAGATCACACCAATTTGAGATGATTTGAGCTTTGTGACATGGTGCGTTATCCTGCTGGAAGTAGCAATCAGAAGATGGGTATACACTGTGGTCATAAAGTGATAGACGTGGTCAGCAGTGATACTCAGGTAGGCTGTGGCGTTTAAACAATGCTCAATTGGTACTAAGGGGCTCAAAGTGTGCCAAGAAAATATCCCTCAACACCATTACACCACCGCCACCAGCCTGAACCCCGTTGATACAAGGCCGGATGGATCCATGCTTTCATGTTGTTTACGCCAAATGCTGACACTACCATCTGATTGTCGCAGCAGAAATCATTGTGGTCTTCTGCTGTAGCCAACAAACAACATCTTCCCTGCAGTTTCCTTTACTGCAATCTCAAAAGCTTACTGAAAACCTGCAAAAGTGCACTGTGATCAGGGTTTTTTATTTCAGACAAATTAAGTTGCCATTGGTAATCTTGCCGCTCCCTAAACCCCACACCCAGCATCTCCTTAATCTTTTAAAAACAGCTCTTTTTCTAGGAAATTGTCTCTTTAAGGGTGCAGTGCTTCCCAAATCCCTTTGAAACCATCTGCTGTAAAAAGGCTTTGCGCATCAACGTTTCTCAATATAAGCTGGTGGACTAAATTGCAGACTGTATCTGGCAATAAAGTAGGAGGTGAATCAAAACTCATACTGCAGTACAAAAGAGTGCTAGAGAGAGAGGGAGAGAAGGGATGGTGTTTCGTTTTCATCTTCAGTGCAATACAATAATCATTTATATTCAAATCTGTGAAAAACAGTCATTAAAATCTCATTATACACAGGGTAAAGTCTTGGGGCTCAATAACAAATATTAGAGTTTTAAAAAATCCTGATGTCTATAAAATATGTATGATTTTTCATACAGAAAGTAAAGATGAACCATATGTCGTATGTAGAATGGACTAAAGGTTATTCAGGTGCATAAGCACTCCCTTTAGATTACTGAACAAGCACTATTTAGCTGCCACTTTAACTTTATTTGAGTAATGGAACTTGCAGACCTGACATGGCAGTGGGTACAGGCTACAGGCTACTTTAAGTCACATTAGTATGAGTTATCGGTATGTCAGCTGAATCTACTCGAATCACAGTCTGAAAATACATTTCTCATTAAGCTCCTCAAAAACAGAAGACTGTACGTTTGAAAAAAGTTACCTACAGTAAGGTAAGCTATTACTGGCTGCTTTTTTTCAGGATTACATAACAGATTTTGTGCCCCTCATGATGTTTATTTCTGTGATATCTGTATTGAAGAAATAGCCTACTAACAGTAGCATTTGAAAACATACAGTTGCATAAATTACACACAATGCCAGATATTTAGCTGATCCTGGAACAACATTCATGTCTAAAATGTAGTAGAACTACCCCTACCCCTAAACCTAACCCTACCCAGAACTTATCCATAAAAGCAGAGCGAAATGATAGGTGCATAACACTGATGTAGAAGCATCTAACCCTGGTTGTAAGCCTAAACTTGACATAAAATGTAAACTTGTCCCTCAAATCTGATTGGTTGACTGGAATGTTGTTTCAGGATCAACAAAAGGGGCTTTCGCACCAGAGGAACCTTCCTGGAACTATTGGCGGAAGTACCCGGATTTTGGCTAGTTTGCACAGCAGGAACTAAGAACGATTTTAGTTCTAGGAACTCCTTTAGGGGGAACTAAATGAGCTCCTACTTCAGAGTAGGGTAACATATTAGACAGGACTGTTAGACAGATCATAAACTGATGAAGACAGAGAATGCAAATGCTGTGTGCTCAGACTCTGGCGTTCTCAGCACCATCAAAATAAAGTTCCGCTGCGCCGTCAAAATAAAAGTCACAACAACAAGAAACAGCTTATGTCACTTCAGAGTTCCAACTTGCGGTGCGAATGACACCAGGAAAAGGGCCCTAGGGGAACATTTCGTTCTCGGAGGAGCTTTGTTTACAAGCAGAGGAAGATGCACCATATCTAAATTGCTGAATTCTACATTGATCGTACTTTAGGTCTTACCTTAGATCGTACCTTAGGCGTAGTGGTCAAAATGGGGTCAACTATTCTCGTCGCTTCATAAAATTATTGTAGAACCACTGTAGTGAGATGGACTTGATGTTGACTTTTATGGGTCTTGTGAGTGCAAGTTACATTGCTGTCAATGGAGGCCTTTCTGAGCCATCAGATTTCAACAAAAATATCTTAATTTGTGTTCCGAAGATGAACAAAGGTTTTACGGGTGTCGAACGACATGAGGGTAAGTAATTTAATGACAGAATTTTCATTTTTGGGTGAACTAACCCTTTAAGATGTTGATCCAGGAATATGATGTACTTGGTGAAATCATGTTCACCACCATGGTGCAGTGAAGGTATCAGATGGTAATATCATGATATACTGTAGAACATGGTACAGTATGACCATATTTATGTGGCATGGTTTACACAGTATATAGCGATTTAAAGAATACCATGGATCATATTTAATGTCCAAAAAGGCAAGTTAGTTCCATGGTACTTTTAGGCTATTGATGGTACTTTAAGCCAATTGTATCATATTTGATACACAAACTAAAATAAATGCAAGAATAATTTTCTCAAGATGAAAACATCTCAAGATGAACACTTACTGAAGCAAGCTTTACTTGAATTTTATTTTTTTTGAAAATGCATGTTAAAATATGAGTATCAAAAACGATATACCAGGCATTTGAAGGACATTTATTTGTACTCTCTCAATCATAATTCTGGTTGGTTAGTGGTTACACTTTATTTTAAGTTGACATACGTAGTAACTTTGTACTTACTCAAATAAGTACTGAGTAATTAGCTACTTACTATAGTGTTACAGTTAGGGTTTGGTTTAGGGTTAGATGTAATTATGCATACTTTACTGTTATTACTGGACTATTATGTTATATGTCAAAATATAATATAATATAATATAATAAACATTGACAATACAGTAGCAAGTGCTTATTTAAAATGTAATGATCTAATTTTCTACCAACCATTACTACGTTTTGTTGTTGTTGTTCATTGACCAAATTTCAGGGCTAGCTCAATACTGATGTAGGGGAGATCAGTTATTCAAACCCTACGCTTCTAATCTTCCCCTCCCCGCCATGTAGTTTTCCTTCAACCTCCCCTAATAAGCGTTCAGCTTGCTCAATTTCATTTTGCACAGTTCAGGTCAGATGTGATTTAAATGCTAATTCACTTAGCCTCTCCAGTCCACCGCTGCTTTGTTGCTGCAGTGCCACTGCAATTCTCCATAGCCCCGGCAGCGCTCCAAACAAACAGATCACAAACGCTGTTAGCACTAGCAGAATGTCATTCGCTCTTTAGCTGAGCATGAGCAACTCAGCAGATAATGCCCCGCTGGCTCCAGGATGTGTCGGATGCCACTCCAGCCAAAGTTCACAAATCATGATGTCAATTCTTACTTGCTTTGCACAGCAGGGGAGTAAACATTAATTTCATATTGTTCCACTGCATGCTATGTCATTGTATTTCATAATATACACTCTCAATGACATCATTATAATTAAAAGAGATAGATGTTAATGGAAATGAGATTGGCTTATGATTTCCTCTTACAAAGGGAAGCCAACTGCATATAAAGTCAAAGATCTTTAAAGCATTATAACATCAGGTGTTACGAAGCAGCAAATATTGACTATTTACCAACCTCTGCCGTCAGGCAAATCAGATAGGACTAATGGGACAATGTCATGCTACGTAATTATCCACCTTAGATATGACAAGGTGTTTACCCGGTTTAATGAGAAAACCATAGGAAATCATTTCACAAGCATAGTTTTCCTTCCTGTGTTGATATATTTTCAATTGAACAAGGAAGTTAGGGCTGGACATTTTATTTAATAGCCAACAAATATTTAGTTATTAAATCTCGTCTTCTCTTCATTCCCGCAGACAAATTCATTGGTTTCTATTTATTTATAAAACTCTTATCGGGAAAACACCATTATATTTACAGTCACTTCTTAATATTCGCAACATTAGTCATAATCTGCGCTCTAGTAATTTTATTAATTTATGTAAACCTAAAGTCTGTACCGCTTTTGGTCAGTTTTCTGCTGCCTACGATTGGAATCATTTGCAGCAGACTTTAAAGCTTAGTTCATTTATTTCCCTCTCCTCCTTTAAGAATTCAATTTGGTCAAAGACCGCTGTAGTTATTTGTTTGTTTTATATGTTATTGTTTTATGTTGTGTTATTTGTACTCATTCGATGTTTTTATTGTTCTGCACCCGCTTTTTATGCTGGCTCTTGGCCAGGTCGTCATTGTAAACGAGAACTTGTTATCAACTGACTTACCTGGTTAAATAAAATAAAATAAAAGAATAAAAATAAACACAGCAGCTGGGATATTGCTGAATTGTCTGATTTAATTATTAACATCATTAATGTGATTGGATGTAAATGTAATTGGATGTAAAAAAAAAAAAGTGATTGGCCGGTTCAGAAATGAGGGATTGTGTCAAAAAGGACACCAAAATTAATGCAAATGCTCACAAAATTCAAGATATTGTTGAAAAAAGGATGGGATTTTTACATTATAACATGTGATATAATTAAGCAATATCACAAGAGCAAGAGAGAACATTATTTATGCATTTGTAATTTATCAATTCAGATGCATCTTCTGTACCACCACCAGTGCAAATAAGTTTTTAGTTGTTAATGATTTCATTTGATTGGTAACAGCTCTCCAGTGTTAATTTTGACAGCAAATTTTGATTTAGTTTTAGTCATAGTCTTTTGACTAAAATGCCATTTAGTTTTAGTCATATTTTAGTCACCTGAATTGTTTTTAGTTTTAGTCTAGTTTTAGTCGACTAAATATCATAAGATTTTAGTCGACTAAATCTACAGTAGATTTAGCCTCCTAAAATTTTATGAGTTTAGTTAAATTGCAATAAATTAAGCATTTAAGCATTACATAACCGACTTTCACTTGAACTGATATTTTGACATCATTTTGTTTTTGATTCACTCAATTTCACGGTTTTTATAACGTTGTATTTCTGTTTTAGTTAGTAGGCCATATCAGGTTAAGCTAAAGCTTCAAATAAGTTTGTTCATTTATTTTTTTAATTTCAGTTAACATTTATTTAATTTCAAGTAATGAAGAGTTTTTTTAAATGGTTTTAGTTAACTGTTTAACCCTGATACTTTATTGAATATGTGTCAAATACTGGTCTTTCCTCCTGACTATGAATTAAATGGGAATGAAATTAAATACAGTTTATTGTGTAACCAAAAACGAATATATAATGCGTGACTTTTAATTATAAACAAGCTCGAAATACACATTGACTCTTATTTTGAAATGCCTTACTATTGCAGTTGCAGAATGCTTCAAGTTCAGATGAGGGAGATAAAATATGAGGGAGTCTAAAACATATTACTATATAAACATCGTAAAGTAAACATTGTCATGGGTGTGTTTTGGGCATAACGTGCAGAAACCCAATCAGAGTCTCATCTCCCATTCCCTTTAAAAGCCAGTTGCACTTGGACCATGGAGGATTTGCTATTTACAAGGGGGAATTTGCGAGAGGAAAGACTGAACGCTTCTCCAGAGAGGAATTCTTTTATTTTTAATATTTCAAAATGTTTGTGTGCTGCTGCGCGTCCCTGTGTGTGTAATAAGCAGAGTGTACGCGTGTTGTGCACCTTCCTAAGCACATATTATTCCGCGCCCTTTAAATAACACAAAAAATACTGCGCTATTGACTTTAGATCAGGTTTTTGTTGGTCAATGGTGCAGTCTTTTCAATTGCCTCAAAATAGCAACACGCCAACAACTTTTAACTTTTAATTTATGACTTTTAATTATAAACAAGCTCGAAATACACATTGACTCTTATTTTGAAATGCCTTACTATTGCAGTTGCAGAATGCTTCAAGTTCAGATGAGGGAGATAAAATATGAATGAGTCTAAAACATATTACTATATAAACGTAAAGTAAACATTGTCCTTATTCATCAGCATTATTTCATAAACAATTGCCTGGCATAAATGTGTGCTATATTGATTGTGAACCGCTCTGGGGTGCGTTTCCCAAAACCATAGTTGCTAACCTGTTAGCAACTTAGGTCGTTGGCAATGGGAAATTGCATTGCAACCATCAAAGTTGCTAACTTAGTTAGCAACTATGGTTTTGGGAAACGCACCCCTGGAGCGCTGTATTGGGGATGCGTGAGCCTGTAGAACGCGCAACAGCGCCGTGTTTTCCAGCGGTTAGATCAGCACGTTCAAATCAAATGTGCGCAACTGTTACACAGGATATCAGTTCCCTTTCGAGGGAACTCGCACTGCATCGGGACGACGCTTTGGGGATGCTCCCTTAGCATCAGCGAATCTGAAACCAGAATGCCAACTAGGCCAATCCGATTGGCGTGCGTGATGACGTCATCGTGACGGCATACCCGGAAGTATAAAAGGGTTGCTGGAGCGTAATGGCGGTAGTTATTGCTCTTCAGCATAGCGCTATCTGTTACTGTCTGTCTATTTACTGTTGTTTGTCAGTGAAAGTGTGTGAGAAAAGTAAAATGGAAAGTGTGAGAGTGAATGAATTCAAACAGTGTGTGCATCCGTGTCCCAGGTTCATGTCGGGCTCGGATACACACCTGCTTTGTGTGCACTGCCTGGGCGTCCAGCTCTCGAGGGAGCCGCTTGTGAGCACTGCGAAAAACTGACGCTCAGGGTGCTTCGCTCTCGGCTGGCTGCGTTTGATGAGGCCGGCCAGCCTCGTGAGCCTCGTGGTTCTGGACCCGCAGTCGCTGAGGCGGCTCGGCGTCGCAGATCATGGGGCTCACAGCGGGATTTGTCAGAGGGTTTCGGGACTGCTGCGGCACTTTCCCGATCCTCCTCTGACAGTTCCGAGGATCTTCCTCCCCGTGTGGAAGCCCGCGCTGCGGCTTCTTCCCCCGGGGTGGGAGGTCCGATGCTTGTTCTCTCCGGTTCCGAGGAGCCGGAGGAAATAGGCACCGAGGCGGGGGATGAAGCAGGAATTGTTTCATCGCTTCATCCACCCGCCCAAGAGGAGCTGGTCGAGGTGTTGACCCGGGCAGTGGCCAAATTAAATATAAGTTGGCCACAAGAGGCTCCGGAAATCCAGCTACCCAGCAGGCTGGATGACCGGTTCCTCTCACACTGGGTTCAAACACCTCGCCGGGGCCTGCCTTTTTTCCCGGATCTACACACCGAGGTGTGTAGATCATGGAAACGGCCCTATTCTTCGCGTGTTTGCAATCCCCCAGTATTGGACTATTCCAATGTTCTGGGGGCACGCGAGGCGGGCTATGGGGCGATGCCTCGGGTGGAGGAAGCTCTCGCGAGCTATCTTTCACCCGACTCTGCATCGTCCCTTAAGGCTCCGGTTTTGCCCACCAAACCCTGTCGGGACACCTCATCTTTGGTGGGCAAAGCATATATGGCGGCTGGTCGGGCTGGTGGTTCCCTGCACACATTATCAATTCTGCAGGCCTACCAGGCCGACCTCCTTAAAGAGTTGGACGAGGGAGATGGTCCCTCTCCGGAGGACATTCTGGAACTGAGGAAGGCTGCAGATTTGTCTCTCCGAGTCACCAAGGAGACGGCCCGCGCTATCGGCCGCTCCATGGCTTCCATGGTGACAGTGGAGAGACATCTCTGGCTGAATCTGTCGGGGATAAAGGAGAAGGATAGAGCTTTTCTCCTGGACTCCCCGATCTCGCCTTCTGGGTTGTTTGGAGACGCGGTTAACACCGTCGTTTCCAGACACCAGGAGGCGAAGAAACAGTCAGCAGCCTTCCACCAGTATCTCCCTCGCCGCTCTAAACCTGGGAAGGCTGGCCCTAGCGGGCAGCCTCAGCCGTCATCCAGCTCCTCGCACCGGAAGGTGCAAAAGGAGAGCGTCGCTTCTAGAGCCCCTCCCCCGGGAGCCTGGCAACAGAGGCGGCGCTCTCAGCAGCAACCTTCAGCTCCTAAAGGCGATCTTCGGAACGTCCTTCAGGCGCGGAAGGCTGCTGGGAAGAAGTCCTAGCCACGGCTGGGCTTCTAAGAGCGGTCCCCCCCGCGGAGAAACAACCGAGGTTGTTTCCTCCGCGGCGCTCTGGGAAAATCGATGTGGTAATCCCGCCGTCTATGACGCTTCGGGCCACATCGATTTCCCGCGAACGCATGCTGCACCAGCCGCCTCTGGAAAGACCTGCGGCTGGTCAGCTCGCGCGTCCGCACACGGAGAACCGTTCCCAACTACTTCCTGCCGGTCAGCCGCTTCAGGAGGTTGGGAACGGGAACCGTGTAACACCCGACGCCAGCCTCGAGAGGCTGGTTCCCTTAGTAGATTATTTCGGCGCATGGAAATGCCTTCCGAATATTTCTACGTGGGTCCTGCGTACTGTAGAAAAGGGGTACAAACTGCAGTTCGGTTTTCCTCCTCCACAATTCAGGGGGTTATACTGGACAGCAGTGATACCCGAGCAGGTTCGGGTAATGGAACTAGAGGTAAAAACTCTTCTAGCGAAGGAAGCCATAGAGCGTGTTTCTCCGCTGGAAAGAGAGTCCGGGTTCTACAGCCGGTACTTTATAGTTCCCAAAAAGGATGGAGGGTTGCGTCCGATTATAGATCTGAGGGTTTTGAATCTGTCTCTGAGGAGCTTCAGGTTCAAAATGCTCACTATTCCCATGATCGTGAGTCAGATCCAGTCCGAGGACTGGTTCGTCACGATAGATCTAAAGGACGCATATTTCCATGTCTCCATCCTTCCATGTCACAGGAAGTACCTGAGGTTCGCTTTCGGGGGCGAAGCGTACCAGTATCGAGTGCTTCCCTTTGGCCTAGCCCTCTCCCCACGCACGTTCACGAAGTGCATGGATGCAGCTCTGGCTCCAATGAGACTTCAGGGCATCCGTGTGCTGAATTATATCGACGACTGGCTCATACTGGCCCAGTCGTACGAGGTGGCGGTTCGGCATCGAGATGTCGTTCTGAACCACATGAAATGCTTGGGGCTGAGACTCAACACGAAAAAGAGCGTGTTGACGCCGTCCCAGAGGACTACGTTCCTCGGGGTCGTGTGGGACTCGACAACGATGCGGGCACGATTGTCTCCCGCGCGAGTCGAGACCATACAGGCGATGGTCTCAGGAATAAGGCTAGGCCACAACATCACTGTGAAGCACTTTCAGAGAGTGCTGGGTCACATGGCAGCAGCGTCCAACATAATACCTTTTGGCCTGCTATACATGAGACCCATCCAGTGGTGGTTGAAAACCAAGGGGTTTTCCCCCAGAGGGAATCCTTTCCGTATGATCAGGGTAACGCGCAAATGCTCTCGTTCCCTAGCCATATGGAAGAAACCTTGGTTTCTGTCCCGAGGGCCAGTGTTGGGAGCGTCTTGTTGCCGGAAATCCGTTTCAACAGACGCCTCCCTCACTGGCTGGGGCGCGGTCATGGACGGCCGCTTTGCGAGGGGCCCATGGGAGAGCCGTCATTCCTCCTGGCATATAAATTGCCTGGAGATGATGGCGGTATACAAAGCTCTCAGGAGCTTTCTCCCGCACCTCCGAGGCCAGCACGTCCTGGTACGGACAGACAATACGTCTGTCGTAGCGTACATCAACCGCCAGGGAGGACTGAGGTCGCGCTTTCTGTACAAGACAGCACGCCAAGTCCTCCTGTGGACCCAGGGGAAACTGTTGTCCATCAGGGCAATGTATGTCCCGGGGGTCCAAAATCAGGGAGCAGACATCCTGTCGAGGCAGGGGCTGAGGCCCGGGGAGTGGCGACTCCACCCAGAGGTGGTGGAGGCCATATGCAAGAGGTTCGGCCCAGTGGAAGTGGATCTGTTTGCGTCTCGAGAGACGTCCCACTGTCCACTGTGGTTTTCCCTCACGCATCCAGCTCCGCTGGGGCTGGATGCCATGGTGCAGACGTGGCCGAGGCTGCGTCTGTACGCATTTCCCCCGATTGCTCTGCTCCCGGGAGTCCTGGAAAGGGTCCGTCGACAGGGGGTCAGTCTACTTCTGGTAGCACCCCGTTGGCCGACTCGAGTTTGGTTCTCGGATATCATAGCTCTGCTAGCAGGTCAGCCGTGGGAGATTCCTCTGAGGAGGGATCTCCTATCTCAGGCGGCGGGTACGATATTTTACCCCCGCCCGGAGATTTGGAACCTGTGGGTCTGGCCCCTGAGGGGACCAGGTTCATAGAGGCTGGCCTATCGGCAGACGTGATAGAGACCTTACTCAGCTCCAGGGCTCCGTCTACGAGGAGACTGTACAGCCTCAAGTGGAATGTATTTTCCACTTGGTGCAGAGAACGTGAGGTGGACCCAGTTAACTGCCCAGTGGCTTCAGTGCTGGAGTTCCTCCAAGATCGTTTCTCTGCAGGGCTTACCCCGTCCACACTCAAGGTGTACGTGGCTGCCATTGCGGCTTTCCACACTCCTTTGGGTGATGGGCCTCTGGGTAGGCACCAGCTGGTTGTACAATTCCTCCGTGGGGCTCGGAGGATGAGGCCTGCGGCTCGGTCCAGAGTTCCAACCTGGGACCTGGCAGTGGTTCTCGAAGGATTGGCTGAGGCCCCCTTCGAACCATTGGAGTCGGCTGGACCGAAGGATCTGACCCTTAAGGTGGCTTTTCTCCTTGCCATTACCTCTCTCAGGAGAGTGGGAGATCTCCAGGCCTTGGCGGTAACGCCAACCTGCCTGGAGTTTGCCCCGGGAGGAGTAAAGGCCATCTTACACCCTAGGCCGGGCTACGTGCCTAAGGTGCCATCAAGGGTGGTCAGGTCATTGGTCCTGCAGGCATTTCATCCTCCGCCTCATGTGACGGCGGAAGAGGGGAGGCTTCACCTACTCTGCCCGGTTAGGGCTCTAAGAGTTTATCTGGCGAAGTCTGCACAGTGGAGGAGATCACAACAACTGTTGGTGTGTTTTGGCTCACCTAAGAAGGGATTGCCTGCGTCTACTCAGACAATCAGTAATTGGATTGTCCAGGCGATTACCATGGCCTATCAGGTGCGCAGTTTGCCTTCACCTGTGGCTGTGAGGGCTCATTCCACCAGAGGCATGGCCTCTTCGGTGGCCCTTCTTTCTGGGGTCCCCTTGCAGGATATCTGCGAGGCGGCCGGGTGGGCTACCCCACACACTTTTATCAGGTTTTATAGCCTGGATCTCCCTACGACGCCTGGTGCGAGGGTGCTCCAGTCCTAGCTGTGCCCGGTTTCCGGCTTCACACTAGGGCAGGCGCTACCCTTCGGTGTGGCCTAGTGGGTACTCGTTCCCCAAAGCGTCGTCCCGATGCAGTGCGAGTTCCCTCGAAAGGGAACTGCTCGGGTTATGTATATAACCCTTGTTCCCTGAGAAGGGGAACGAGCACTGCATCCCGACGCCACACCTTGGCGCGCCTGGAGCGCATGCTTCAGAGCAATTACTACCGCCATTACGCTCCAGCAACCCTTTTATACTTCCGGGTATGCCGTCACGATGACGTCATCACGCACGCCAATCGGATTGGCCTAGTTGGCATTCTGGTTTCAGATTCGCTGATGCTAAGGGAGCATCCCCAAAGCGTCGTCCCGATGCAGTGCTCGTTCCCCTTCTCAGGGAACAAGGGTTATATACATAACCCGAGCAGTTCTGACTGGATCTATTCCCTAATCGTCCCTCCCTCACATTTTCGTCTCGTTTTTTTTTGTTTTTGTCCTCCAACACTAGTTTTTATTTAGTTATCGTCTCGTTTTCGTCATAGTTTTTGTCCTCCAACACTAGTTTTTATTTAGTTATCGTCTCGTTTTCGTCATAGTTTTTGTCCTCCAACACTAGTTTTTATTTAGTTATCGTCTCGTTTTCGTCATAGTTTTTGTCCTCCAACACTAGTTTTTATTTAGTTATCGTCTCGTTTTCGTCAGAGACAAAAAGGTTGTTGACGAAAATGATGACGAAAATTATTTGTCAACGAAATTAACACTGCAGCTCTCTATATAGTGTCTTATTCTAATTATATTTATTGACTAAAAATAACTTTTCTGCTTTTCTGCCCAAGTCCGTCGGATTCCTTTCCATCGCCTGTGGAGGTGAAAAGTCAAGACTCCCATGATTCCACGCTCATTCACGGCATCATCAAGCCACGCCTCAAGCGACCTTTAGTGGTGAAACTTACATACTGTTCCTTTAATTAATTTAATATAAACGTGCAATTAGTCAACTAATGGTTTAAACAACTACTAGTCGACTACAAAAATCCATTCGTTGGGGGCAGCCCTAATATAGATGGCCTTAAAGCTGCCAGATGGGAACTACAATTTAAGCTACTGAACTTCAACAATGATGTTATGGGTCTTTAAAGAGCTGTGTTCATAAATTGTGGCCAAATAGAGAAATGCCCAAGAACAATATAATGGCTATATTCAAGAAACCAAGCTCTACTAAAAACCAGTTTAACACACCAGCAGCAGTATAATCCCAGTGCTGTACCGCATGAGCAAACAAGCTGTAAACACTTCCCCTGATTTCCTGAGTGACGAATCATCCGGACATGTTCTCCAGTGCACAATCCACCAGTGAGAACTTCTACAACCTGTACACTCACCAGCAAACCCACAGAATTGATAAAAATAACCGCTGCCAGTGATAGAGTACGGACGAGAGGGAGAGATTAAGAGATGGAGGCGGAGGCCAGCGAAAAAGTGAGAGATGCAGAAATGCAAGTGTAAGACTCTGGAGTGAAGAATAATCGCTCCCAGCTTTTTCCACGGAGATCTTCTGTCCCTGTTTGTACTGTAGAAACAACATAGGGAGGGGAGGACACAGAGGGGAGAGCTGAGGGAAAGTCAAAGAGAATCTTGATGAGACAGAGTGAGAGTAGGATGGAGACCAAATGTGAAAAGATGGAATGGGCTGTTGGAGAAACAGGATGGATAAAGCGCTAACTCTTGGCAGATGTCACGGCCGCTGTCCTCGCAGGTCTGAGAAATGCTGCTTCAGAGGTATATAAATAGGCACCGTGCCACTTCAGTAAGCGGTGCCCGCTGGCATATTTAACTGCCAAAATGACATGGCACAAGATCCCAATGTCTCTCTGTACAATGTGCAAATACCGCTTTAATACTCTGAATTGTATTATGAACAATGCTAATGTATAATTCAGCCATTTATATGATGAAATTCCTCATAATCCATATTTAATATGGCCACTAAGCACAAAACAACTTTAAGCGCAATAAATGTTCCAAGGCAGAATTCAAAGTACAATCTGAGGTGAAATGTTCAGATCAGTGTCCTCACTTTTTGAGTTGAGAGAATAATTATGAATGTCTTCACAACAGCACAAGGGAAAGACAATGATATCGAGCAGAGCAGCTATCTTATGAGCTGTCAAACCATTGATTTTAGTTGACCAAATCATGCAGTTGAATTGCAACTATACGCTGAAGTGCTTTCTGAGGTGTGAAGTGGTTTAATCGAAACTATAAACAGTTGTAGGTGACGTTTAACACTAAGGAAAGTAAGATGAAAGATATAATGAATGCCTTGCTGAAACTGATATCCATAAATGTCACAACAGCACACATCAGATTCTGAGAAACTTTTAATCAAACTGTGCAACCTGGTTTCCCTACAGCAGTGTACATCCAACTCTCAATGAGTCATGGGTGTGTTTTGGGCATAACGTGCAAAAACCCAATCAGAGTCTCATCTCCCATTCCCTTTAAAAGCCAGTTGCGCTTGGACCATGGAGGATTCGCTATTTACAAGGGGCAATTTGCGAGAGGAAAGACTGAATGCTTCTCCAGAGAGGAATTCTTTTATTTTTAATATTTCAAAATGTTTGTGTGCTGCTGCGCGTCCCTGTGTGTCTAATAAGCAGAGTGTACGCAGGTTGTGCACCTGCCTAGGCACATATTATTATGCGCCCTTTAAATAACACAAAAAATACTGCGCTATTGACTTTAGACCAGGTTTTTGTTGGTCAATGGTGCAGTCGTTTCAATTGCCTCAAAATAGCAACACGCCAACAATGCGCCTGAACACACCTCATTTTCAGACATTTGCTATTTAAACAATGTGGCGCTGGATGTGAAAATTATAACTGCGTCTGGCTGAAACTAGCAAAAAACACTTGCGTCGCGTCTGCCGTCACATTGCACTGGGTGTATATGATAGGGCTCTTGGACTTTTCTATCAGTATAAGTCATAGTCAGGTAGTGAGGAGTACATAAAAAGTCGACTGAAAGTATACTTTCTTATTTTTCGTTTAAAAGAAGTATACTAATAGCACACTCGAATAAACTGTTTTCGTAAGGGATATCCGTACATTTTCAACGTACTGTAACAAAGACATCCCATTTAATAAGAACACTGTGTGATCACCATAGGGAATTGGTCTGAATTGGCAGGAATGCAGTTGTCCACATAACTGCCCTTTAATTTGGCTGTAGCTCACTAGCAAACGTTCATTTGCATGCATATGTTAATGTAGGTGTGTTGTTTTTGATCTGCACAAACAGTTCCTCTTTGTAAACAGACCAAGATTAATAATTAAGCAAACAACACAGCATACATCAGAAACACATGCTAAAAATTATAAATTACCATTGTCCAGCTTATTTCATAATTCACACACACACACACACACACACACACACACACACACACACACACACACACACACACACACACACACACACACACACACACACACACACACAAGAATGTAGAGAATTGTAATTTTGTTAACGCCTAAAACGCCAATCCTACCATACTGTATATAGAAAGTAGTACAGTCAAAAAACAGTTTTTTGTCTAGTTTACTAATGTTGTCTTCTCTAGTTTATAAAAACAAAGGCAATCAGCTTGACACAATACTGCAGTGGGTGGAACTAGACTAGTTAACATTCACATTAACAAATACGTATTGTCAATATGCACCAAAAACCAAGATAACATTTTGTCGAATGTGTTTTATTTCCGGAGAAATCACTCATTGTCATAACTTCCTTGTTGAGAGTAATATGCTTGTCATAGAGATACTGGAGTGCTGGTTAATTTATGCAGTCCTTACTATTCTTACCGAGTGAGATGAATAAATGACAAGGGCAGGCAGGCAGGCAGGCTAGTGTAGTGTAGTAGAAGCAGACGGGCAGCGAACTGAAACTCTTGTTCACACACAAGCTGTTGAGGAAAAGCCTGATGTTACAGTATAGCCAGAAAGTCATCTCTCTCTCTCTCTTTTCCTGGCTGGAATAAGCTTTCTGTCTCTAAGCTTCCTTTTACATCCTTCCCCTGCTTCCTCCTTCCTGCCTAGTCCAATTTACAACTCATATTAATGTTTAATGTGGCTATGAGTGAGCAAAACAGCACATATGTCATTTCTAACAGTGTATGACATCATAAGTAGGATAAATGTGCACAGGAAGCTTGTACTGTTAAAACAACATTGTACAATATGTTGAGTGCCAGAAAGGTGAGTAATGTTGTCATTGCAAGCAATATGTGAAGGTAGAAATCCAATGTCAGAATCCAGTGTTTCCTTAACATCCTGTATAGCTTTATGTTATAGACATATCCTTCATTGTGCATTATTATATCCTACAGTCTTTACTGTGCCAAAGTGGTTAAAATAAGAAAATTAATAAAATAAAATAAAAACATCCAATTAATTTCTTTAGATGTAAAAATTTTGACTTGTGGAAAAACTTGTGGAAAGGTTTAAACTATTAAAAAATATATAATTTATACATGACCAAAGGGAAAAACACATGGTGAAATATTGGTTAAGCGATACAGTTTTCATTTAACGCACAAGGAATCTTATAATTAAATAGAGTATAAGTTGTAAAATTACTCAAACTAAAACTGATTAAAGATAAATAGAAATATTCAAAAACAAAAATGAATACAAATGACAACAGCACATACCAAATTAGAACTAAAAATACAATAAAAATGTAAATGTAAAAATAAAAGCTAAATAAATATTAATAAATACTATCATAGTATACAAATAACACTAAAATAAGTAAGGAATAATTGACGACGGGCCGTTCAATTATTAGAATGATAATGCACACCCGAGGTGGTGATGCGGTCACGACGCGAATCCTCGGTAACAGTCTTTTTTGGGATCGTTGGGCTTTTTGTGGTTTTTTGTTTCTGCATTATAAGACAAGCAAACAAATTCACCTCCATTTTCATCTTTTTTAATAACGAATGAATGCTGTCTTAACTCTCGATTTCCCTCACGCCCCCTCCTCGCCAGGTTCAGCTGAATGTCAAACCAGACCTTGCGAACCAGTCCGGCTGCTGTGTCTGGTGACAGATACGGAGAGTGACGAATGCGCTGTATTTCAGCAGTGGAGATGGGAGGATGATGAGTACTGACGTCTTTCCCAGCCTTTCGAAACTTTTTGAGGACGGCCCTGAATACGTCGTTGGATGACTTAAATTCCGATTGACCAATGATGTTGTATTTGGATATATAGCGGTTCAGTCCAGCTCTAAGGGAAATAAAACTTGACACTGAATACTCTGTGCCGGATGCGTTTCGGACAGTGGCATAGAAAGCTCGCAGCAGGGTATTATTTAAAGTGGATGCCCCCTCTCTCTCTACCTCATCCAGAGACGTATTTTTGGCTTTAAGCCAGTCGTTAAACACATTAACTGCCCAAGCTGTTGTTTTTTTGGTGTTTTCTTCGTGTTTTTCTCCCTCGAGTATGTCTAGCTGTTCTTCGCTAATCATTTTATGTCTTTTGTTGTTGCCGGCTGTCTTTGATGTCCGCTTCCGTTTATGTTGTTCTTCATCTGGACCGTCTACTCCTGCCGCCCATTTGTTGAACGTTTTATAGTTCCCGTAAATATTAAAATTAACTTTATAGGAAAATCGTCTGTCATGGTGTTTTTTTTTAGTCCTGTAATTTCCGTTATTACAGTTAACTATGCGAAGTGATATGGAACTGTAATGCGGTCAAGAGCTGCCTGGAACTACGTTCGCTGTGCGTCTCCCAGAAAATAATTGCACACCTCAGAACGTTCATCAACCAATCAGATTCAAGCATTCAACGGCCCCGTAGTATAACACTATATATTGTATAACAAAAAACACTTCATACACGTCACATAATCTATTATAAATATATGAGCCAAAAAGAAAAGCAAAAATAATTTAGCTCAACTTATTGTGGATTCCTGTAACGAAATGGTCAAAGCAGAGAAGCATTGATTGCCTTTACAAATATGGTCTAGAACAGCAGAATAGAGCAGAAGAGCACTACAGAGAAATGATAAACTTCTCTTTCTCCTCCCTTGCTCCATCAGAACAAAAGAAGCCATTGCTGCTCAGTTGGCCGGGAGCGATCCAACCTGCCGACCAGGCAGTGTGAGAAATTGATTTGCGTTGTATTATTCAGCAACAATTTGTTCTGTCAGATCTACTTTCACTGTCTTTTCTTTATCTATCCCTCATCCTTCTGCCCCCCACCCTCTATATGTGTGTTTGACTTGGATCAGAACGAGAAAGTAGAGAGAATAATGTTTTGAAAGAGTGAGCGGAGGGAGCGTACTCTAATCCCAGGGTGCCGTCAGGAAGCGTGCAGTGAGAACAGAGCGAGCAATTCCTCCGGCAGGGCGCAGAGCTAAAAATACAGGGAGAAATCCGATGTTCATCCAGTATCCAGCATGAAGAATAAGATCAGCTGTCTCCTTCACCTGACCTGTCTTTGGGTACATTTACACGACAACTATTTACTAAATGCTGGAACGTTTTTCCTTTGCGGTTTTGAAAAAATTTGCGTAAAGGTTTGCGTTGTCAAAACGATCCCCATTCACACGGGTCTGTCAAAATGACAAAAAGAATTGTGGTTGACCAATATATTGGCTAATAATTGGCTTTTTTTTTTTATATAGATGGCCAATGTGTCTGAAGTGGGACTTTAATTTTGACAGTGCCGAGCACACAGCACTCCAATTCTCTTCAGTTCATCAGTTTACGGTCTCTGTTTTTCAGTCCTATTTTATACGCATGGCCTAAAATTTCCTTTATATGGAATTGTGTCATTCGCCAGTTGGCCAGTAACAATTTTTTACAATGCAATTGTGACAACATGAACGTGAACAAACATGAACGGAGTTCTGTAATCATCACATCATCACAAAACGTTTCAGCCTTTCCAATGTAAATATTCAAGACCTGGAACATGCAACAGGGAATTCGTCACTCACGTTCCGTGTGGGAAGTTTAAACATACGATCTGAAGCGTGCGCCCTAAAATCCGCATAAGACAGCACAAAAATTTGAGCTCTCTTTCATGCCTTCCTGCACTTGAATGGACAAATTCACTCAAAAGTATGTCAAAAAATGCCCGTCTCTGTGAGTATCCTAGTAAACATAGCCGGTTAAGTCTTAAGTGAACGCAAACACAAAACGCATGATCCGTGCGTGCATTCGGTCTTAAAGTGACAGCATCCTAATAATCATTTACTTGTCTTTAAAAATGTTGGCTATTAAATTTATTTTAGTTAAGCTTTAGTTTAAGCTATGGTATCGAAATTGGAATAGAGGATTGTGAATTTTCACTAGTATCCAAATTTTTGGAGTCATAACTGCCTGTTTTTACCTGTGGACAAACCCACTTACAGCCCGTATTTCAGCCCATGTAGAAACCATATAGTACCCACATATAAATGTTGTCTGGAAGCTAGGACCGAGATGGATCTTGTGCATGTTGCCCACTTGGGTCCCACCAAGTGGCAAGTGCCATCCTTTATGAAATCCATCTGGGCAATTAACATGGGGCCATTATGGAACCTGCGGACAATCCCATATAGAGCCCACTTTTTCAGCCCATTTCAAACCCACATGGGCCCCACATATAAATGTTGTCTGGAAGCTGGGACCGAGATGGGTCTTGTGTATGTTGCCCACTTGGGTTCCACCTAGTGGCAAGTGCCATCCTATATGAAATCCATCTGGGCAATTAACATGGGGCCATTATGGAACCCGCGGACAATCCTATATGGAGCCCATTTTTCAGCCCATTTCATACATATACCCCACATATACATTTTGGCTGGGAATGTGGATAAACTACAACAGATATGTTAGCAGTGTGAACGTACTTCACCATGACCAAAAATGATGCTAGATTAGCAATATGTCAAATTTGTTTGGTTGAAATACTGAAATATGAACATTTCTACAACTGGTTTACTTTATCACTTGAGAATACACGAATACTGAATAGCAAACCGAGTTCAATTACCCAATTAGCTAAGTCTGACTGAAACTTTAGTTTTGGTTTCTGTGTTTCAGTAAAAAAAAAAAGTTATTTCAGTGCATCGGTTGAAGTACTCACTCCTACATTAATATTTACAATATTTACACACTTGTATGCCCCAGACAAAGAATTGTGGCCACAAATTAAGAATTTGTTCCCATGATTTATTAATTTGCTAAGTCGTGGCATTGATTTAACTAAAAAGAGGGAACATTCATTCATCATAGGAAGGAATGACTACAACTTGGCCATGATAGGTAACAGATCAAACGATCAAAAAAATTTTAAGTCCTCTTCAATAACACTGGCCAAATCCCAACTCTGTACAGTTATAACAGCATCAGTCATGTCTATTGATACGCATGAATACAGCGCAGCTTTCAAGCAGCAGTTCAGATGAGAGGCGAGGTAAGGAGATTGAAGCACAGCAGTTATTGAGCAAAGTGCTGCTCAGTGTATATGGGGTATGTAATCCTTATCGATTCAAAAAGCGAATGGGCGAGATGGAGGGGGGGGGTTGCTTCTGGGGTGCTGACTGCGCTGATGTTCCCCCGCAGTAAATCAACTATCCTCCCTTTTCCAAAATTACAGAAAAGAAGAGATGATGGAAGGACAGGAGGTGATGGTGAGAGAGGCACAAAAGAAAAAAAAGCATGAGGGAATGGGAATGAAAGGGTCTGTAGTATCTGATTGCAAAGAAATGGAAAAGTACACCTCTCCACAAAAAGCCACATGATTTGTTGTATCATTCTATTCATACAAACAACATGGGAGTTTAATACTTAAAGTGGTGAAAATCAAGTTTTTAGTGATGTTTATATGTCTATGTGTTTTTAAAATATGCTTTAATACAAATACATGTGCAAATACACAAGTCAACACCATTGCTGAGTAATTTCTCCTTCAAACTGCAGTGAAAAAAGGATTGAAATTGTTGGTGTTTCTCACGTCCCAAACAACCTTGTAACCAATCACGTCAACTTGCCGGCGGGCTTTAGCACATCATTAACTATAACCACTCTGAAGCAGGGGAGTCTCAAAAGAAGCCGGGTTATCCCAGTATATTTTCTGTTGATATGAAAAATTGTGTACATTTAGCAATATAGCGGGTGAATTATGTATATGATGTATGGCGAACGGGAACATGGTTTGTGTAACATTAGCAACACATTATTAGCTGTTTGATAATGTAGTCAAGCAAAAGTTCAAACATATAGGGTTTTATTATTGAACCAGTATTTCCACTTGCCATTGTGCAGCGTTTACTACAGTAAAGTTGAGCGAGATGGGTCTCTGAGCTGTTGTGAATGAGGTGGGCCTAATTTACATATTCATAGATCTGCATATATTAAATGAAGCAAGGGTGTAGTAGAGTTATATTCAAGCTATTTTAAGGCATGAAGCTTTTTAAAAAGTTTTTTAAGGAAAAACTATTAAAAATGGTATTTTGACAATCAAAGATGAGTTTTTGAAGGGGGGGGGGGGTTGGGCTTTAACAGTGTTGTTATTGTTAAAGCTGCTCTATGTAACTTTTCTGTCCACTAGAGGTCACCTATTCAAATCAAAGGCGTAGTTTGATGATGCCAAATTTGAGCACAGAATCTTGGGACATGTGGTCTTCACCTCACAGCCGGTGGAAAAGAATCGGGATAGGACTCAGGCAGAAATCATGTTCATGGATGTGATTATTAACGTTACTGTAGTATGAAGCAGAATCAGGAGCGATTGTTAATAAGAAGAGCGCAACACAAGCTTCGCAAGTAGCGGGACCTTTATTATGGCATAATCGCCAGCGCCATTTCCACTTTTCCGGTCATGAGTATGAGGTAACGCAGCTCTGTTTATCATATTAGATACATCTGAGTGTGTTAAATTATGTTATGACATTACTCTGTGTGTTCACTCGGTGGCTGCTATGACATTTGTTCACACTGCAGTAAGAGTAAAGCGTTTCCGCAAAATAAAACCGGAAACCGAGGGGAACGCAGATATGACGTCATCGACAGGCGACTCCCTCACACGTCCCGGTTCCTTGGCTAAAATAGCAATTTCTCACGATTTACAAATAGATGGAAACATTTGGGATATTGTAAGTACTCAAATGAACAAAATATAGCCTATAACACTGGCCTAGTGGTTTTTGGATATTTTAATGAAAAAAATATTACATAGTGCACCTTTAACTAAAATTTTAAAGATGAAAACTTGAACAAAAACGTTACATTTTGTCTATTTTCAATAATTTTTCAGCTGAATATTATCAGCAGCCGGAATTTCAACATTGAAAAAATGACATGCTTTGTCTTTGTCTCACACTGTGCCTCTAGAATGCTCGATTCTGATTGGTCATTGCCTGCATTCTGAGATCAAATTTTGCTGTAGATTTGTATTTTTATGTCTGCTTCGCCCTGATCACATGTACAAAGAGTACATGTTCTGGTACTATGTGTTTTTGGGCTGCATAAAATGTTAAAATGTCCAAATAAACATACATAAATAAAATGTTAATACTGGACAAACTGGTACTATGTGTTTTTGGGCTGCATAAAATGTTAAAATGTCCAAATAAACATACATAAATAAAATGTTAATACTGGACAAAAAACTTGGAACATAAAAATGCAAACAAGAATTAGAAATGTTGCCTTGGCAAAAACCTGAAAGAAATTAGCTTAAGAACTAAAATTCCTAAAATGGAAATAAATAGAAATTAATTTAAAATAGAAATGATTAAAATAATAATAATAATATTGACAAAAGTACAGAGAAAAAAATGACCAAAACTTGAAATATAAAAATAAAAGCTAATTCAAAATATTAAGAAATACTATAATAGTATATAAATGATACTTGAGTTTGTTCCAATCCCCAAGTCTATGTATCAGCAATATTAATTGCGTCTACAAGAGGAAAATCCAGAAACCAAGTAGATGTCTTGCCAACGTTTGTGTGCACAGTTGTACAACTGTTTATCATTAACAAAAACAACAAAAAAGACCAGAATCAGTATGGTCCCATTTGAGGACAGCTTCAAAGGCTCTTCCTGAGACCTGTGAGCACAATGAAATCCATAAGCAGCATTATATGTCACTATGCCCTTAAGTGATGTTTCAAGCAAGTCTGGCTATATTTGATTCTATGCACTCTCCTCACCTTTTCAGCCCTGTTAGTATTATACCGCCATCTCTGATTCATTTAATTGTCATATTAACAATTTATTTCAGACAAATTATTGTGTGAAATCTCAAGTAATGCTGCTAATATTTTCTCAATGTTTAATCTCATCCTATAAAGCTTTAATCACTCCAAACATTATGGCCCACTAAATGTGCTCATAATAATCTTGATCTCTCTTTCGACTGTCTAGCATCTCTTGGCTCAAAGCACCACATCTGTCATGACCAGATGTGTGCGTACAGTATGCGTACAGCATTGTGATCTGTATTCACAGCAGCTTCCATTGAGGTGCACAAAACAATTAGAGCTAATTGGAGGAGCAGTCTCACAGACCAGGGCTAGCATCACCTCTGACTGACAGGAAGAGAAACGAGACATATTGATACCAGACTCTCAAATCCTCAGAGTCCGTTCTGCAAAAAGACGGTTTCAAAATGAAAAAGATTACTGGAATCTACCTAGAGAACCCAAGACGTTTTTTGAAAGTGATTTACACAGTCTCAAGTAAACAAAATTGAATTTTCAGCATCATTCCTCCAGTCTTCAGTCACATGATCTTTCAGAAATCATTCTATGTTGATTTGGTGCTCAAGAAACATTTCTTATTATCAATATTGAAAACAGTTGTGCAGCTTACTATTTTTGTGGAAAACGTAATACATTTTTTTTTAACCAGAATTCTTTGATGAATAGGAAGTTAAAAAGAACAGCATTTATATGAAATAGAATTTGTTTTTGTAACAACAGAAAAGTCTTTATTTAGTCAATTTAAACCTCTGGAGTCTGAGGTGTTTTCTGTTTTGACATGCTCTGACATCTGTATTTATTTCACGAGTTCACACTTACATATCATTTTTGGAGAGTAAATTTAAATGTGTATTTTCAGTGCTGTTGGGGGGGAGGGCTTAGAGCTCGGAATTTGGCCCGAACCCAGAGTACCCCTCGTGGATGTAAGTGGCTAGAACTAAAAGTGTGGAGAAGGGGTGGTGGAGGGATGCTGATAGACTGTCAACGAACGGAGGTAAGCCTGCTGCGTATAGACTATATACCTCTTATTGTTGATTAGCTGAGTGCTCTCCACTTGTGTCAATTATCTGAACGTGCTCCTCCCGAATGTTAATAAAACATCATTTGCGCTTATTAAGTGTCCTTGCAGAAAATTAATTTTTTTAAATTGCCCCTATTATGCTTTTTCGAATATTCCCTTTCATGCAGTGTGTAATACAGCTGTTTGTGAATGTAAATGTTCTGCAAAGTTGTAAAGTCAAAAGTGCACAATAAATAAAGTTATTGTCTCCCAAAAAAAAAGAATCGACTCTGAAACTAGTTTTATTGCGTGACGGTTCTGTCACTAGAACATACATTTGCATAATGCCCGCCTATGTTGTACGTTGTCCGTCTGCGAACAACTTGTCCCGCCCTCAAACGTCATTTTACTGGCGTTCAACACAGGATTGGCAAAACGCTTGCTCTTGAAAGATGGGTCATCATTACGTAGTTTGTTTGGACCAGCTTGCTTCTCAGAATCACATCATGTACGTTATTAATTATTGATGTATATATTTTCTACTGTGTAGTTTTGTGTTTCATATTGTGCAGGTATCTGGCTAACCGGCTAACTCACGTTATTACTATCTTACTGAAATACTACTGTAAATCAGCTGTGGGCCACTATTATCTAAAACTGTCTATTAATGCATATTGTCTGTCGTTCTTACTACTTTGAGTAAAGATAGTATGGAGCAAGATTTGTTTTGCAAACGTTAATGTTACATCAATCATTCACTATTGATACTACAGTTGATACTATTCAATTCATTATTGATACAGTTCCCGCATGTTTGTTGATGGACGCACACTTGTTAATGCTGATGGTGAAGAATTACAGTTGAAACATCTCATAATGTACCTCAAACTGAGTAGCATCACTGAGAAACGTCCTGCTCAAGGTTCGGGTTGAATAACTAGTTCTTCAAATGTTTCGTCATCGATTCAAACTCACGTTGGGATTGATGTAAAATTGTCATTTATGTTACTGTCTTTACAGTGTGTACAATCGCTGAGCTTTTGGAAGCCCCATCACAACAGACTGGGCCATCTGACCAATGAGAGCAGAGTAGGCTCGTGGAAAGGAGGGATTTAGAGAGACTGAATCACCCGACGAGTCGTTTGAGAATCATTGAACAATGTGGTGTACATTATGAGAAAATGAAACCCTTTTTTTTTGCCTTTGATGCATGTAAACCTGTTGTTGGAGACCTCCAAAACTAAATTACGAAGCTTTAAAATAGCATAATTGGGGCGTTTAAAATAAAAATAGCTTTCACTTTATTTTGATAGTCCCTTTAACAGTCCCTTTTGATAGCCCCTTTAACCTTTAAAAAAAGTTTGGACACCCCTGCTGTAAACCCTAACGCTCAAAATAATGAATTGGTTTGATTAGGGTAAACTTAAATTAAGCAAATTAGTTCAATCAAATGAACTTTTATGAGTATTTAGAACTTTCTTTATCTTTTGAGTTCACAAAACTGACACATTTTAAGTAATAATTGTTTCATTGTTTTGAGTTTTATCAACTTGTTTCTTTTAATTTAGACAAACTTAAATTTACCTGCAATTGGGCTGGGATTTCTATTTCCCAGCATGCTTTGCCATGACACTCGAAAGGGAGAGTAAATGCTTAAATTAAATGTTATATTATGTATATAATGTAATGTTTATATAATTTTTATATAATGTAACTGATTACCTCAAATTCTTTAAAGGGGCTATATGCGTTTTTCTGAAATTTAAACTCGCGACTGACACCTGTGGCCAAAAAACAGAACTGCTCTTATTTTCTGCTCGCTCTCGCAGCGGTGGTGACGTCACATCCGCAGACAGCGCGGGAAAAAAACGACCCGCCAGAAAATAGGAAAAATAGGATACAGGCTTATAGGTGCACCCACTGTGAGCGGACAAGGTGTCAGTATGCTCATCAGGAGATGTTTGAGTCATAAATGGTAAAAATAAAAAGGCTATTGTTACGTTTATTTTGGGGAAAAAGTTGCATATAGCCCCTTTAAGCTTATAAAATATCTAGCTTGAACTTGCCACTTGCTAGCAACAGCTTTCTTCACAGAAGCTTTGCATTTAAAGACCTAATAAAATATTTTCAACTTATACAATAAGTTGTATAACTTATAAAATAAGTTCATATTTCGTGTCCAATTATTTACTTATGTGGCAAGTAGTCGTATAATAGACGGGATAATGGACATCCAGCTGGTTATCGTAAAACCCTTCAGGCTGATCATCAGGGTTTATTCTAAAATAACAACCGTCTGGATGTACATTATCCCTTATAAACCCAATAAACAAACCATTACCCTGAAAGGGGTTATTCTGACTGAACATGATCCCACTTATTACATGCAGTATGACAAAAATAAACACTTAATTGGACACTGATATTGTTTTTGATATAGTACTTAAATGATTGCGTTGCCAGGAAGCCAAAAGCAGCAAAATAATCAAAATGTTGAAAGAAGTTAAATTCAAATGCACAGCACTGCTTGTTTTGCTGCATATGTATGGCTATAAAAAATGCTGCAAATATTCTACCTAGCACTCCCTTGCCCCCCCCCCCCCCCCCCCCCCCCACCCCCAAAACCTAGTGATCTGCCTAAAGAGGTAGTATTTTAAGGCATCATTGGAGCTCTTCCAGTATGAAAGCTGTTCCAACACTTAATTATGCTTCTTTTGGCCAAATTTGAAGGCAGCATCATGTATCTTTTGTGGAGAATGCCTTCCATAATGCACTGCAACAAGCTCAATGAAAAAATAAATCAGAGATGGCAGATGAGGAGAAATGTAGATTAAATGTATATTTAATTTAGTACCAAGAAGTATCAATAAAAATGGTTCAGTGTAATGAAAATTTAACCCAATATTTGTGTGTGATGTATGTCTACGTTTATTAGAGTATTGTGCCATTTGAAATCAATTTTAAGCCAAGTCTAAGTTCCAAAGCACTATTTATTTGTTGCATTGATTTCTATTGCCTAGAGAGTTTCAAATTACTTCCAAGACTATTTGGATGCCGATTTAGAAGGCAGCTGCCTATAGGCAGTAGGCAGTGTGGCAGCTCACAAGGTTTTGGAACAAAGCTCCTGTCTTTCATCTGTCTAGTGCTTCTTTCTCATTGTCTCCATCTCCTGTCTTTCTAATCTCGTCAAGCCTCTGGTCTTCAGTACACATCGTATCCCCCGTGGATCCAAAGTTCAGAGGGAAAGATGGAAAGGCACTTCCCCTATTGCTTTAGGTTTGGAACAACACATTCTAAAGTAGAGAATATTCCAAGGGTCTGTAGAATACTAATAAATTGAAATTTACACCATGAAATTCATACAATTCCTCTATCCACTGTAATGTTTTCAAGATTTTTCAGCAGCTGCTAAAATTTTGGGTTGGTAAGCAAAAAGAATGACAATAAAGGCTTTCTATTCTATTCTATTCTATTCAAATTTGATGCGTTGATGCTGCATTAGGGGTCTGACGAGATCTTGCGATATTAAAATGTGACGAGATTTCTCGTAGAGTGAAAAGCTGTCTAACAGCGTGAGGGTGAAATTAGCATAGAATATGCCACCGTTATGTTTAAATTACATCCTCCACCGGTTTGCTTTTTTATATAAATGAAAACCATTTAATTCAGTTGGATAGCGGTCGCTTCATTTGTAAACTGTAAAAGTCTGCTCTGCACAGTGCAGCAGGAATCACAATTCACTGATCATGTGACGAGAGTAGGGCGAGATGACAGGACCATGGCAGAGGATTCGTTACACAACAGAGCCTAAACGCATCTGATAAATGTCTTAGCACCGCCACTCCCTATACATAGAGTGCGTGCAATCGCGAATCAAAAGTGAGTTAAGCGCAAGTGCAACCCCTCCTGTTCGAACCGCCCGCTCCAAGTGGGACTCGAACCCCGGCTGCAACCTCTAGAGTCAGTCGCTAGAGCATCTCTTGAGATTAGAGGAGTGAGGTTTACTCGCACAGCAACTACTAGCTGGCCTCTGTTACACTCAGCCCCCTAAACATCAGTCCCACCCGGGTCACGGCACCAACGCAACCCCTCCTGTTCGAACCGCCCGCTTCAAACGGGACTCGAACCCCGGTCCGCCAGCATGAGAGTCAGACGCTCTAACAAAGAGGCTAAAGGCTGCAACCTTTAGCATCAATCGCTAGAGCGTCTCTTGAGATTAGAGGAGTGAGGTTTACTCGCACAGCGACTACTAGCTGGCCTCCGTTACACAAGCTCCCTGATGCGCACAAATTTGGTATTATTCTCCCAATATCAAAGCTATCTTAGGCTGAGCTGTGTAGTTGTAACCACCTCTTAACTCTGGTCTCTGTTTGCACTTTGAATATTGAGGGAGTACTTTGATAACGGTTGCACTTATTTAATTAAGAAAAAACTGTAATTTATTTTTGTTATTTATACTGTTTTTATTTCTATGTTCTATTTGTGGAAAGGAGTTGAATTAGTAGGTCACACACAGCCTCAGTCAGAAGTTCTGGAGGCTCATAATTCATGTACAGTAAGGTCTGAAGAGACTTGTGTGAATTCATACAGGAGAGAAGCCAGTCAGAGTTTGTGGCAATGCATTTGATAATTCATACTCAGAAAGTAGAACTGAAATGACACTCATTACAAGATGATTAGTTTCAAAGAAACGTTTCAAAATTCCAGTCATGAATTTTGTCATCGAGGATTTCTTAAAAATACTGTGCAAACATCTTGTCTCATGTAGTTCCCGTGAACCCAATCTTGTGTCTCGTGAGCTACAAGCGTCCTGTCACACCCCTAATAGTTATACCAAAACAAATAGATAAAACATGTAAATCAAGTACAAAAAAAGTAATGGTGTACATGGTTGCATCTCTGAAAACATGTCCAATATTTAACCCCAAAAGCCTATTTTTTAAATCGAGACAATATTTTCTTCTCCCTCCCTAGTTCTGATGAATGTAAAGCAGATAAAAAATCTAGTTCTAATTAAAAATAATATATTATTTAAACTGCATTACAATTACATTATAATTAACTAAATAAAAAATAATTAACAATGTAATGCATTTCATAAATGTAAAATAAAGTATATATACTACATTGTAGCATTATATATACACATTATTACAGCAATAATGTGCATTACCTGCATTATGGAAATGACAGTTAAACAGCACATTTCCCCCAATTCACATGAAAATAAAAAGTGAGGTAAAATTATGAGGTATTTTCTGCAAAACTATACAATTCCTTTAGATTTGGGGGGGAAATTTCAAGATAATGTTTAATGGACATGTTTTCTTGAGATTCACCCATAATCTTCAAGTGAGGTTTCTGTTCTGCCTTTGCTGAAGCCATAGCAAGCAGAAGTAATGTACAATATGTCATTTGGGAAATATGTGATTCGACTGCAAAAAAACTCACAGTAATAGACACTTTCTCCAAAAGCATTATTTAACAGTAATAAAGTGAAGGAGAAATCACACATTGTATGTTCAACATCAGACTGGGTAGAAATGACCAGCATCTGGTTTATTCAAGAAGCAACAAGAAGTCTCCTCACCTCTTTTTGGTGATATTTAATGGCCAGCTTGAGTTTGGCCAAGTCTCGGCACTCTCGCGGGTCCAGCTCCTCGCTTTGGTCATCACGGTGATTGAGGATGGTCTCCAGCTCACGGGAGCTACGTGCCTGGTCCAGCAGGTCTTTAGCAAAGAGCTTACACTGTTGAGAAAGCTCCTCGTACTCTTGACGAAACTCGTTCTCCACTTTACTGAGCTCCTTCAGTTCCCAGCCCAATCTAAAGGCGGTTAGGATGGGATCCTCGCTGGAGAGGGCGATGAGAGAGGGGCTGGCGAGCGCTTTATAGATGTTGAGACGGGACCGAGAGTGACGCAAGCTGTCCACTTCAGAGCTGGACACACACTCCACACAGTCACAGCGAATCTGGTGCGGCCGAGGGATGGTGACTTTGCGTTGGACCAGGAGTTTGATGATCTCATAGTTGTTTGTGTGGGCGGCGAGCATGATGGGAGTGATGTCAGGTGTGAACTCGGAAAACTGGGCGTCCATCATTAATGATGGAACCTGGGAAAGAGGGGACAAGAACGAAAGTGTGAAAAACACAAAATTCATGGAGTGTTTCACCTGCACAAGCTGCTGAGAGTCCATCAGTATGGCAATCCACCAACCCACACTGCATGTAAACACTAACTAAAACAGCATGATACAGATGACTAGACAAGAGTGCAGCCAGCTCTCTAATATCCCAGTTTGTTTGCTGTACCAGCCATAAGATTAAATGAAGAACAAATTGAGATTTTAGCTATATCAGTGAAAAAGGCCCTACTCGTAAAAATCTGAAATAACAGAAGTTGCGGTTGCCAGACCTTTACCGTATTTCAGTTTATATTTCATTAACTAAAATAACCTCTAATAAAAACTGACATTTACCTTTATAATATATTGACAACCACCTTAAAAACACATGTGGTAAAAAGAAATGATGAATCAAAGTTCATCACAAGTAGCTTTTTATCAAGCTTGAGGTAAATACTAATATAGAACACAGTCATACACACAAACACAGACATGACTAAAAACTAAAATCTAGTCTACGTTGACGAAAGAGCAGAAAACTTTGTGTGCAGCCATTTAACTCTTTCCCCATCATTGACAAACATTTTCGTGATTTATGAGTCAATGCTTTCCCGCAATTGAGGGAATTTTCTGACTTTCCTTGTTTTCACTCAGAGCACTCAGATCACAGACTAGTCACCTATTACGGGTACCCAGATCTAGACTGAGATGCAGGGGGACAGAGCCCTGGCTGTAGCTGGCCCAAAGTTATGAAACAAATCTGGTCATGGAAAACACCTATCTGTTTTCTTGTGCGTTTAATGTCTTGTGAATGTCTATTTTTAAATTTCAGTAAAGGACATAGGTAATTTCTGTACAGCACTTTGGCCAACCAAGATTGTTTTAAATGTGCTCTATAAATATAATAAACTTGAAACTTGAAGGGGGCGCTATTATATATCTTCTGAAAGAATACTGAATCTCCAGATCAAAATGCATGTGAAAAAGATGCAGAAACAAGCAATATCATATGTAATCATATGCATATGTAAAATAACATGATCACCAACATTAAAAAGCATAAATCAAAACTGCCTAATGTTACCGCATGAAATGTTGAGTCTTTGAAAAAACTTGATTTTCTCTAGCCTTGATGCCAGCCGAACTTAGCCCCGCCCACAACATTTTTACTCGGGCAGTTCGGTCTGGACTTGATCCGTAGAGAAGTAATTATGCCCGAACAGAAACTGTTTGGACCAATGAAATCGGTCTCCGTGGAAAAAATGGCATTTCGGGAGTAAAATATGTGTTCCCTTTCGTTCAGTCACTACGACGTACGTTAGTGACTAACGAATGGGGGTTTCGCTTAGAAGCCAATCATCTTCATCGTATTCAACAGCGCCCAATGGCAGTGCCAATGCCATGGGCATGCGGAATTTGCATGCGTAACTCCGCCCCACCTCGTGGGTATATAAGGAAGTACGCTGCGAACATCGCATTATGTTTCTGCTTTGGAGCCAAGAGGATCTCTTCACTCCTACAAGCCTGATCTGAGTCATCGACAGCTTTCGAGATGAGCAGCTTTCCAGAGGCGTTGGTGTTACGGCGCGTTCCAGTGATCATCATACTGCCTGCCTGCTGATCTGCGCAGTGGTCCGCTAGACAGCTGGTGTGTGGTCCCTGGGCGCTTCGGCGTTCTCTGCGAGGCTTTCCTCTCATAAAAGAGCTTACACGTGACGCGTCCTTTTCAGGATGTCTCGTCCGTGTACTTCTGGGTGTGGTCGGTTGCTTTCCTCCTCTGATGGGCACGAACACTGTCTGGTATGTTTGGGCTTTCAGCATGCTCAGACAGCGTTCGCGGATGAGTCATGTTCTCACTGCGGGAACATGACCATCGCAATGTTGCGGTCAAGACTCCATGACCTTCGTACTGAAGTGAGAGTCCCCTCTACCACACCCCGATCTACTGAGTCCCAGAGGCCCAGTACTTCGGCTGGTGGTCAGGGTGACTTGACGGTTACGGTGTGGAACAAAGCCCCGACGCTCATGCCTCGGGCCACACCCCCGTCTTGCACATTGCAACCCGCGAGCGTTCAGATGCAGATCGCGGGGCCGGCTCCGGCCCCCCCGCGCATCTCATTTGGCGCTCCGGAGGAGGATGCGATGTCGATCACCGCATCACAAGGTGGGCTCGAGTCCTCTGGAGATGATGACTCGGCTGTGCTGCCGCCCTCGGGCGTGCCAGCATTGCCCGAGTCAGATCCAGAGCTGACAGCCATGTTGTCTCGGGCAGCCGCGAGTTTAGGGATCGAGTGGAACCCTCCACCCTGTCCCGAACGCTCAAGGCTCGATGATTGGTTTTTGGGGGCTCGCACTGACACCCGTCAGTCCTTGCCCTCAATACCTTTCTTTCCCGAGCTGCATGAGGAACTCACGCAGTCCTGGAAGTCCCCGTTGTCTTCCCGTGACCGTTCGGTGACTTCCTCCGCCTTCTCCGTCCTCGATGGGGCGGCAGCTAAAGGGTACACTGGGGTCCCTCCAGTTGAACGTTCTGTTGCGATGCAACTGTGTCCTCAGAGCGCTTCAACCTGGCGTGGTGATCCTAAGCACCCCTCCAAAGCCTGTCGATTCACATCAACCTTGGTGTCGAAATCGCACAGAGCCGCGGGGCAGGCTGCCGCTTCGCTGCATGCCATGGCGATCCTTCAGGTCTACCAGGCCAGGATCCTCAAGGACATGCACGAGGGTGGAGTTGATCCGGGGCTCTTAAATGAGCTGCGTGCCGCCACCGACCTCGCTCTCCGGGCGACGAAGGTGACCGCACGCTCCCTGGGTCAAGTGATGTCCACAAATGTGGTCCAGGAGCGTCACCTGTGGCTGAACCTGGCCGATATGCGGGACACCGAGCGGACCCGGTTCCTCGATGCCCCCATATCCCAGGCCGGCCTCTTCGGCGGGGCGGTTGAGGACTTCGCCCAACAGTTCTCAATCGCCCAGAAGCAGACTGAGGCAATCAAACATGTACTGCCCCGGCGGCCAGCTGCTGCCTCCACCCAGCCGCCGACACAGTCGCCTCAGTCTGCTCCACGCCGAGGACGCCCTCCTAAGGCTCCCGCCCCTCCCACCCGGTCCAAGCAGCAGCCTTCACCCGGGCCGGGTCGCGGAGGAAGCCGTAGGAAGGCGTCCAAGTCCCCTCAGGCCGCCCCGCGCCCCGCTAAACGCCAGGCCAAGCGGCGCTCCTGAGACGGACGGCTCAGGGATGGGAAATTCTTTCGAGGAGATGGTAGCAGGACCACTCCTTCCCCCGGTGGAGGGCCGGGGGAGAATCCTTTGTTCAGCTGCTGGCCCCCGGGTCAGCAGCACCCTATGTTGGTCAAAGAAAGAATTAACACTCCCATCCCTGAGCCCACAGAGTCCGGTGATGACGGTGCGCGCCACCCACGGGTCCCGCCACTCGCATCCCACTCTGTCGCCAGCCTCCTGGCAGAGCAGACCCCAGTGGAACGTGCGTCCTTCCCTGGTCTCCTCTGTCAGGACGCAGCTGTCAACCGTGCCCCCGCACCGGGACGCCCCACAGCCTCCCATGTCCGGGCCGGTGACGCTGCATCGCTGCAAGCCCACACCGGGTACGTCTGTACACCGTATGACCCCGCTGGTGCAGTTTCTGGATGTCTGGCTTCAGCTTCCAGGGCTGTCCCGCTGGGTCGAGCGGACCGTCAGGCGCGGCTATGCGATTCAGTTCGCGCAGGTTCCTCCCTGCTTCCGGGGAGTCCGTTCCACCATGATCGGGGCCAACGCCCCCGTCATGCGAGCGGAGATTGCCACCCTACTGGCGAAGGGTGCGATCGAACCTGTCCCTCCAGCCGAGATGAATTGCGGGTTTTACAGCCCGTACTTCATTGTACCCAAAAAGACCGGTGGGCTACGGCCAATCCTGGACCTGCGCGTCTTGAACCGTTACCTTCACCGGTTTCCGTTCAAGATGTTGACAGCGAAACGCCTTTTCGAATGCGTTCGTCCACACGATTGGTTTGCAGCGATCGACCTGAAGGACGCCTACTTCCATGTCTCCATTTTGCCTCGACACAGACCGTTCCTACGGTTTGCTTTCGAGGGGCGGGCATATCAGTACGCGGTTCTACCATTCGGGCTATCTCTGTCCCCTCGCGTCTTTACGAAGATTGCCGAGGCAGCCCTTGCGCCCCTTCGGCAGCACGGGGTCCGCATCCTGAACTACCTCGACGACTGGCTCATACTGGGTCCCTCTCGAGAGCAGGTTTGCGGACACAGAGATCTGGTGCTCCATCACCTAGCCCGTCTGGGCCTTCGGGTCAACTGGGAGAAGAGCAAACTTTGCCCCGCGCAGAGGATCTCTTTTCTCGGTATGGATATCGACTCGGTCGCCATGTGCGCGCAGCTTTCGAGCGAGCGCGCGCAGTCTCTGCTGACTTCCCTTCGACAACTCGAGGGCAAGAGTGCGGTTCCACTGAAACACTTTCAGAGGCTCCTGGGGCATATGGCATCTGCAGCCGCGGTAACGCCGCTCGGATTGCTTCATATGAGACCGCTTCAGCACTGGCTACGCGATCGAGTCCCGAGATGGGCATGGCGGTCTGGCACGCTCCGGGTCCCAGTGACCCGGGCCTGCTTACAGACACTCACCCCGTGGTCGAACCTCAAGTTTCTACGGACCGGAGTGTCCTTAGAACGAGCTTCCCGGCATGTTGTTGTGACAACAGATGCATCATCCACGGGCTGGGGTGCCATGTGCAATGGACAAGCAGCCGCGGGCTCCTGGACAGGACCCCAGCGCCTTCTGCATGTCAATTGCCTCGAGTTACTGGCTGTACGGTTCGCCCTGCACCGCTTCCGAGCGTTGCTGAAGGGTCAACATGTGCTAGTCAGGACAGACAACACGGCCGTAGTAGCGTACATCAACCACCAGGGCGGTCTACGCTCCCACCGTATGTCTCAACTCGCCCGCCATCTCGTTTTGTGGAGTCAGAAGCGCCTGAGGTCCCTTCGTGCTGTCCACATCCCTGGAGACCTGAACTGTGCAGCCGACAAGCTCTCACGGTTTCAGCCTCTCCCCGGAGAGTGGAGACTCCACCCCCAGACGATCCAGCTGATATGGGAACGGTTCGGCGACGCACAGGTAGATCTGTTTGCCTCCCAGGACTCTTCCCATTGCTCCCTGTATTATTCCCTGACCGAGGGCACCCTCGGCACGGATGCACTGGCGCACAGCTGGCCGTCAGGGCTACACAAGTATGCGTTTCCCCCAGTGAGCCTTCTTGCACGGGTACTGTGCAAGATCAGGGAGGACAAGGAGCAGGTCGTCTTGGTCGCCCCGCTTTGGCACGGCCAGACCTGGTTCCCAGAACTCTTACTCCTTGCGACAGCCCCTCCCTGGCCTATTCCTCTGAGACCGGACCTCCTTACTCAGAGACGGGGCACCTTTTGGCACCCGCGTCCAGCGTTCTGGAAGCTCCACGTGTGGCTTCTGGACGGGACACGGTAGGTTTGAGTAGCCTTCCACCTGCGGTGGTCGCTACCATCACTTCCGCTAGAGCTGAGTCTACACGACGTCTCTACGCGTTGAAGTGGAACCTCTTCGTCACATGGTGCTCTTCCCGCCAAGAAGACCCCTGGAAATGCCCGATCGGGTCCGTGCTATCGTTTCTCCAGGAGGGGGTGGAGCGAAGGCTGTCTCCCTCCACCCTTAAAGTGTACGTGGCCGCAATATCTGCCTACCACGATCTCCTGGGAGACAAAAAGGTAAGTCAGCACGACCTGATCATCAGGTTCCTGAGGGGGGCGAGGAGACTGAATCCTCCTCGCTCTCCTCTCGAGCTCCTCCAGCACTGCTTACGCCGACATCAGTTCAGTCTGCCCTTTCGAGCCCAGACCCTCATGTCCGGCCAGGTGCTCCGTGTGCATGGTTCCCCTCCGGCGACCCCCACACGAGTATTCCCACCGTAAGCCTCCTCAGTGAGCAGGTGTCTTTCCCTTGGCAAGTCCCTGCCACCCCTAGGGTTAAAAATCCACCTTCGGCTGGTACCCTAGAGATCTTCCATATGCAACCCTCAGCGGGTCATATGTGTATTCTCTAAGTCCTCCCTACGGTAGGCATCTTGGCATTCCCTCACTGGGATATGCTTCCCAGTGTACCTTGGTATTCCTGTGATAAGTGGGAGTCCTAGGGCCTTATGTGGCGGGATCTCACACTTACGCAGGGCACTGGATGACAGCTGAGTGGCGTTGTTGAATAGGATCCCCCATTCGTTAGTCACTAACGTACGTCGTAGTGACTGAACGAAAGGGAACGTCTCGGTTACGTATGTAACCCTCGTTCCCTGAGGAGGGAACGGAGACGTACGTTTCCTTAGCCACGTCAGCTGTGCTGCCTGGAACGCGGAGTTCAGTCTTGGCTCCTGCAGCAGTAACATAATGCGATGTTCGCAGCGTACTTCCTTATATACCCACGAGGTGGGGCGGAGTTACGCATGCAAATTCCGCATGCCCATGGCATTGGCACTGCCATTGGGCGCTGTTGAATACGATGAAGATGATTGGCTTCTAAGCGAAACCCCCATTCATTAGTCACTAACGTACGTCTCCGTTCCCTCCTCAGGGAACGAGGGTTACATACGTAACCGAGACGTTATTTTGGCAGGGCTGCCTGCTAAAATTTGCATTCCTGGGTCTGTATATCACATAATTGGGGTCGCTTCAACCCGCAGACTTGGCAACACAGTGCAGTTGAGTTCTGTTGACATTTGACAACCAACGTTATGCATCGCTCCGTTGCTCTGATTGGTTGTAGGTCTATCCAATTGAGGTATTTCCTGGTTCGCCCAACGGAGCAGTATCAGACTCAAATTCTGACTAGAATTGAGTATGACGACGTCAGGCTAGATTTTCTCAGCTTTTTGCTCAAAATGTTGCTTTTTTTATGTGTTGATAAATAATAATAATAATAATAATAATAATAATAATAATAATAATAATAATAATAATAATGCATTAAGCTAGAATAAGAAGGTTTTTTTGTTTGTTTGTTTGTTTGTTTGTTTGTTTGTTTGTTTGTTTGTTTGTTTGTTTGTTTGTTTAAAAGTAAAGGGTCTGTTTTTTATTTTGATATATTGCATGTTCAGATATTCATACAACAAAATATTCTGGGGGCCATAAAATTTGTGTGAAAATGATCAAAAAACACTGGAGGTGGCTGGCAACTTTAATAAAAAAAAAAATATATATATTTTAAATAACTTGCTGGCGAGGAAAGAGTTAAAGGGTTAGTTTACTTTAAAATGAAAATGACCCCATGATTTACTCACCCTCAAGCCACCCTAGGTGTATATGACTTTCTTCTTTCTGATGAACACAATCGGAGTTATATTAATAAATATCCTGACGCTCAAAAAAGTGCATTTATCCATCATAAACGTACTCCGGCTCCTGGGGGTTAATAAAGGCCTTCTGAAGTGAATTGATAGATTTTTGTAAGAAACATATCCATATTTAAAACTTTATAAAGAAAAATATCTAGCTGCCGCCAGACTGTCAGAAAGTGTAACGCCTCTTGCAGTTCAAAACGCTTACGCTACGTCCAACATCATACGTTGCCAGAGACACTTTTTTCGTAGGTTGAATATGGAAGGTGGTTTGGCTAGAAGCTAGATGTTTTTCTTTATAAAGTTTTAAATATGGATATTTTTCTTACAAAACCCTTTGCTTCAGAAGGCTTTTATTAACCCCCCGGAGCCGCGTGGAGTACATTTATGATGGATGGATTAACTTTTTTGAGCTTCAAACTCGGAAGCCCCCGTTCAATGCACTTCTAAAGCTTGGTAGCATCAGGATATTTATTAATATAACTCCAACTGTGTTCATCAGAAAGAAGAAAGTCATATACACCTTGGGTGGCTTGAAGGCGAGTAAATCATAGGGTCATTTTCATTTTGAAGTGAACTAATCCTTTAAGCAATTTCATTTGATATCATCCAGCTGCAGGCAGCAGCATTCATAGTGCGATATGATGATGACTCTTATGTACTGGTTCTTAGTAATGACTAAATTAAAAAGAATCACAAAAGAGCTTTGATCTCTCTCCTAAAATAAGACTCAACTCAGTCAATGAAATGTTCAGAGCCATTACTGAGTTCACAATTGAGTCCCTTACTCCAATTCAAAATAACTTATGAAGTGCTCTTGTGATGTAAACATTTAGGTTCAAAATTAAACATGTATTTACAACAGATTTTGTTGAGATGAATTAATTACGGTATTCTAAAATACAATTGGGCTATTTTACAAAAATGTATTGGTTACTGCTTGGAACAACATGAGGATGAGTAAATAATGAGAGAATTTACTTTGTTTGGGTTTTAGAATTGAACAGAGAACAGAATAAAGAGAGAGGGAGTGGACTAAAGACACAAAACGCATGCTAGCAGGAGTGGCTTAGACTGGAGCTTTATATTTGACGCAAGGATAAAAGAGGAAATGTTCATTTAACAGAAATGAGAAGTGGTTAAAAACAGAAGGTCCCAGAACATCCAGCGAGACAGTTCAAGGCCCCGCCTCCTCTGCTTTTCACTCCAAACAAGGATGACACAAGGCATGACAGAAAGACTGTTTACGGGATGAGTGAACAGAAAAAACAAGTGATGATGGAGGAGAACTGCTTATATATCATGCTGTCCTTGCAGCTATCAGAAAGATGAACCACAAGCCAGTTAGAGCCCTCCTTTCTTTCACCTCTCCTTCTTTATGTCTTTCGCCCTGTTTGTATCTCTTCTCCCCATCCATCACATCCACACTCATTCAGATGTCTTCCCAACCAATTCCTTCCCTTTTTATACTGATTGTTTACCTTTGTTTAGGAGTCAAGGGCTTTACTTTCAAGAGCAGATGACTATATATGTGAATACACAAACACACTTAAAAGCATATCATACCCATGATACCATTAATCCATTTTTAAGTGCCAGTACATGACCAAAATACTTAATCCTATCATAAAGACAGCCATATCTGCCATGAGAACATTATGGAAATATGATTTGTGGTATGGCGGTGCAACAAGCCAGCGACTGAGTAAGTGAGGTTTGCAAATGCATTTTATTTTGAGATTTATTTTCAGTCCATTAGTATAACAGTCCTCCCCCAGAACTCCCAAGTGGCTGCAAGGGTTGCTATAGTGATAGCAATGCAAAATAGCCCATGCTCTTCGAACGGCGGGCACATGGTACATGGGCTAGATTCCAATTTAGGCCCCACGGCACTTCCCGCAACAATCTCACTTGATGTATCTGCACCAACGGAGTTCACTTTAGAAAACCAAATAATAAAGCAAAAGGAACAAACCTTGCTACCGGCTTTATTTCCCCTAATGCTTGTTCACTCTAACATCAATTATAGTATATATATAGTGAGGAAAATAAGTATTTGAACACCCTGCTATTTTGCAAGTTCTCCCACTTAGAAATCATGGAGGGGTCTGAAATTGTCATCGTAGGTGCATGTCCACTGTGAGAGACATAATCAAAAAAAAAAAATCCAGAAATCACAATGTATGATTTTTTAACTATTTATTTGTATGATACAGCTGCAAATAAGTATTTGAACACCTGAGAAAATCAATGTTAATATTTGGTACAGTAGCCTTTGTTTGCAATTACAGAGGTCAAACGTTTCCTGTAGTTTTTCACGAGGCTTGCACACACTGCAGGAGGGATTTTGGCCCACTCCTCCACACAGATCTTCCCTAGATCAGTCAGGTTTCTGGAGTTTGAGCTCCCTCCAAAGATTCTCTATTGGGTTTAGGTCTGGAGACTGGCTAGGCCATGCCAGAACCTTGATATGCTTCTTACAGAGCCACTCCTAGGTTATGCTGGCTATGTGCTTCGGGTCATTGTCATGTTGGAAGACCCAGCCTCGACCCATCTTCAATGCTCTAACTGAGGGAAGGAGATTGTTCCCCAAAATCTCACAATACATGGCCCCGGTCATCCTCTCCTTAATACAGTGCAGTCGCCTTGTCCCATATGCAGAAAAACACCCCCAAAGCATGATGCTACCACCCCCATGCTTCACAGTAGGGATGGTGTTCTTGGGATGGTACTCATCATTCTTCTTCCTCCAAACACGTTTAGTGGAATTATGACCAAAAAGTTCTATTTTGGTCTCATCTGACCACATGACTTTCTCCCATGACTCCTCTGGATCATCCAAATGGTCATTGGCAAACTTAAGACGGGCCTGGACATGTGCTGGTTAAGCAGGGGAACCTTCCGTGCCATGCATGATTTCAAACCATGACTCTTTTCAGGTCATTGACCAGCTCCTCCCGTGTAGTTCTGGGCTGATTTCTCACCTTTCTTAGGATCATTGAGACCCCACGAGGTAAGATCTTGCATGGAGCCCCAGTCCGAGGGAGATTGACAGTCATGTTTAGCTTCTTCCATTTTCTAATGATTGCTCCAACAGTGGACCTTTTTTCACCAAGCTGCTTGGCAATTTCCCCGTAGCCCTTTCCAGCCTTGTAGAGGTGTACAATTTTGTCTCTAGTGTCTTTGGACAGCTCTTTGGTCTTGGCCATGTTAGTAGTTGGATTCTTACTGATTGTATGGGGTGGACAGGTGTCTTTATGCAGCTAACGACCTCAAACAGGTGCATCTAATTTAGGATAATAAATGGAGTGGAGGTGGACATTTTAAAGGCAGACTAACAGGTCTTTGAGGGTCAGAATTCTAGCTGATAGACAGGTGTTCAAATACTTATTTGCAGCTGTATCATACAAATAAATAGTTAAAAAATCATACAATGTGATTTCTGGATTTTTATTATTATGTCTCTCACAGTGGACATGCACCTACAATGACAATTTCAGACCCCTCCATGATTTCTAAGTGGGAGAACTTGCAAAATAGCAGGGTGTTCAAATACTTATTTTCCTCACTGTAGTATAGGAAGATTGTGCTTCTGTTCTGAACAGTATTAGTGATGAAGCACTTCACTACATAAAACTGTGTACGTCTAATCCAAGAGGGAGCACCAAATCTATACCTGGAGCTGCATTAAACATCATGGCTGCTCCTTTGTAACTCAGTGAAGCTGTAGAATAACAAATTAGCTATAAAATAATTCATGTCTCCACATCTTCAGTCTAAAGGAGCTGTCACTAGACTTTGAGAAAATTCAGCATACAACAAATTCAAATATATAACATAAAAATAAATTGATTTATTGATTTAAAGGAATAGTTCACCCAAAAATGAAAATTCGGTCGTCAACGCAAAGGAAGATATTTGGAAGAATGTTTGTAACCAAGCTAGGGTGCTAGCTTAATACCATAAAACGATGCATCGTTGAAGAAATCAACAAGCTAGTCACGACTGTATACCGAAACCGTATTGTTGTTCAACCAAGTTGGTTAATGATGTCATGCAGGTAGTGGAGTAATAACTTCTTTTAATGAATCCGTTTAAGTGAATTCGTTTAAGTTTGAATGAACGCTAGATAAACTATGAACATGGCATCTGAGGACTAATTCTATTTTTTCACAGTTATTTTGCTTTATTTCCAGATTCAATAATTGGCTCGTCCTTGCGTACTAGAGCACGTACGCACATGCAAACTCTTTGAAAGCAGTGCTTTAAATCTCTTGACAAACTAAAAGATTTAAATGACATTTGTATGTATTCTAAATTAAAGATATATATCTGAATGTCAGCTTGCCTAATTTGCTCAAGAGAAGGATTTATTAAGTCCACATGTTATGCAAACAAGAAACTCTGCTTCGAGAGCTGTCGTTCCAACCACGCAACTTTGCGATGCTGTTTGCGAACGTTCGTTGGAACTATGGTTTCGGGAAACACCGACTCGTTCAATGGCGCTTTCGGGAAACGCATCCCAGATCTCTGCAGCCATTGACTGCCATAGTATTTTTCCCCCCACTATGAGATCTGCTTGGTTACAAACATCTTCCTTTGTGTTCAGCAGAAATTCATTCAGGTTTAGAACAACTTGATGTTGAGTAAATGATGACAGAATTTTCATTTTTGGGTGAAATATCCCTTTAATACTGACTTTATTGACATAATTTTGCACATTATTGGGCCTATGCAACTAACAAAAATATGTTCTAAGAACGTATTGCTAATGTTCCCATTAAGATATGAAAGGTTATTTCTGAATCTCAGAATGTTCTCAGAATGTTTAAAATTGTTGTTTAATGTTTAAAAACGTTTTTCTTGGTTATGTGAATGCAGCGCCACCGCTCCCACCACATGCATCACGCGCTGTGTGGCACCAAAAGAAGAACCCCCTACCCCCCGCTCAGCTCACAAAGTCGTGAACGCCGCCACCATAAAGTACTTACGCTTAGGGCACCAATACGGCCAGCTACGGGACTATGTGAATGTTAGAGAAAGTATAGTATGACTAAAATGTTTCTGAAAAACTTTCTATGAATGTGTAAATTACATGTATGTGCCAATGTTTTGATGTTATTAAAGACCACATATCTTTGAACGAATGTTACTTGAAGAACTTGTTGCTAACTTTGAGAGAACCTTGCAAGAACACTCCCTGTTAGTTGGGTATACAGTTCATTTTAATATAATTATGTTTAATTTTTTAAATATTTTTGTTTACTTATGTATAATAAAGTAACATTTTATTATAAATAAATAAAATGTTTCAACCTAATGTTAATGTAGGCTACCACACATACCAACATAAAAACAAATGGAAAATGTGTTTAGAGTAAATATTCACCACAATTCTAAAGACTTCATAAAATGAAATGAGTTCCCGAACAAGCTATTTTTATGGGATGCAGTCTGTTTAAATTCGTTAAACAGAAGTCTACTCAATCCATTATTCTTCTGCATGAATATTTTTCTTTGGCAGAAAAACTGCATTACTGAAAAAGGACAGATGATTTTCAGTTTCCAGGGACTGGCTGGGGAGAGTGAATATTGAAATGAAGTCTTAGAGCCTATTTACACCTAGTAACTTCATGTGTTTCCTCTGATTGGATAGCTTAAGTTGGTGTTTTACAGGGCACCCTTGTGGTGAAGAGTGGAGCTTGAGTCGATCACATTGTCCCCCTCAAGAGGTTACTATGTAAGATATGACATGACATAAAGTGTAAATGATTGTTCAGATCACACAACAGCTGAGCAGAGCTACATCCACACGTGAGTGAGAAATTCTAGATGAAACCATGACACTAAAACGTTTAATGCTTTAATGTTAGTAAACCACTATCCTCAACTGAATTAAGTTCAGTGATTTTTTTAAAGGGGTGTTTGAACAACAAGCTTATTCACGGGTTAGTGACATTACTAACACTAAATTTAAACAAACCCTACCCCCGGGAAAACGCAACAAAGGGGCTGAGGCCATGTTGAGAAGAGGAAGAGTTGTTGTAGCAGAGCATATTTGGGAATCTATTGAAGTTGTCACATCCATCTTTTCACATTCATTGCAATACAGTTTACGTAACACAAATAGCATGTCATAAAAGCAATAAGGCAACATAAGTTATAACCGTAATTAAACTAAAATATACCTGTTGTATCTCCATGTTCTACCTGTTATATTCTCTGGCTCTGTGCATTTTACAACAGTTCTCACACAAGCAAATTATAGATTATCATGACAGAATATGCTAATCAATGACTTGAAGATAGTTAACTCCACATTAGCTACATAAATTCATCAACTAACCATTTAGAAACTTTGCATTCTACATGTTGTCACTTCTTCTTGAGCCTCTCCATTATTGTCCGACTCCGGTTTAACCATAAAAGGCTGAACAGTTTCAGACATTTTCAGGGTTTGTTTGCATGCGGTAATCTGAGCTGCTAACTCAAGCTCTTGAAGCTCCACCCTCTTCTTGAAAGGGGGCCGGGTGCAGCAGCTCATTTGCATTTAAAGGGATACACAAAAACGACACATGTTTGCTCCCCCTCAAAAAGTGAAAAAATTATCTGTGGAGAATTTATTATATTATATATTATTATTATATTAATATAATTATATTTTGAGCTAAAACTTCACATACACACTCTGGGGACATCAGAGACTTATTTTACATCTTGTAAAAAGGGGCATAATAGGACCCCTTTAAAGGGTAACTAAACCCTAAACCAACTTTTTTTAGTTAATGATCTGCAAGACTGGGGCTTTATTAGTGCTGTTCATTGATTCGAGTAAATGTTTTGACATTTGGGTATAAAGTGTTTTAATTCTATAATATATGGGGTAAAACCGTCTGAGTTATTATTTACATAAAGGTTGAACGGTGGCTACTGCAGTTGATTTTCCTATTGGACGTTGTAGGTCATCGTGACATATGATGGTTCTTCCAACGGCTCACTATCCACGCCACTGGCACGAGCTTACCATGCCCTCAGAAATGTTTTCCCCAATCACATGATGAGAATGGCTTCACTCCAGTATGAACTCTCATGTTACATGAAGTAGAAACATTATGAATAAAACTTACTTGACACTTGCTTTAACATTGTAATGAAGAAAATGCGGTTAAATAATGCAGTTGTCAGTACACGTCAGGCTTTTCTTGCGATATTATTGCCGCCTGTCATGTGAACAGATAATTTTCATAATTGAGACCCACTTTCAAAACCTGACATGCAAGTGGTTGCCGTGGTAACGAACAACAATACCGTAACGTGCTGGCATATATAGTCTAACTTTTATTTGAGGAAATCTGTTTATAATAGGCTATTAAGTTTGAACTTATTGGTCCAGCGCTGCTTATTGATTCAGTTAATTTGAATGAAAATACATTGTATGTATCTGATCTATTTTTAGTGGCATCTAGTATAAGGATTTGACTGTTCATAGATTAGGTCAGGTGTCTTGCGCTGCTTCGCTAGCATCGTCGGCATCGGGAGTTAACGCAGTTTCAGCCAGCGGCTCGCATTGATAAGGCTCTGGGTCTGTGTCTACAGACAATTCACCCTCCTCCAGTTCAGGTGAAGGTGGGGGAGAATGACCGCTCTGTTGCAAAGCTACTGGCGTCAATCCAGTCATTCTCCATCTTTGCGACTCGCGAGTCAGACAGCTGTCAGTCAATCCGTCACTGCGGGTCTCAGGTGCACGCCCTCCGCTCAGTCCCGCCCTCGGTTCATCCCCTCTGTCTCCGCTGGGCTCTGCCCACTTTTCCAGCATTTTTCAAATATTGCCAGTGGGTGGAGTTAAGCTCTGAGCTGGGGTTTAGTTACCCTTTAAGTGAAGATATGTAAAGACTTCTCGATGGAATTTCAGTATATGAAAAGATATTTACAAAATTCTGCAGATTCTGCATTTCCTGTGCTTGGCTTTACATCAGCTATTCACCTGGAGATGAGAGTGATTCTATGTGCATAATTGACTCTGGTCCTAAAAAAGGGCATTCATAACCTCAAGCACTGATAAATTCATAGTGATAGCTTTTGTGTGCATGTGGCTTCCTTCTGGCACTGTGCTGTACAAATCAAACCCTGGTTCACAGTGAATACTGCTGTCGCATGCCCTTTTTCAATGTATGCTAGCAGAACTCTCTTGAAGTTACATTCCCCTTCATCCTCCACTGGCTTCGAAATCAAGCATGCCACAAAACACAAACTGTGAGAATACAAGAACGCAAGCAATTCAGGTTAATCTTACCATTGAATGAGGGGAAAGATTAGAGGATAACAAAATGCAATCCAATAAAGATTTGTCGTGCTACGTGAGGTGAAAATCAAATCTGAAAGATAAATCTCTGCCACCTCATCTTTTCTATTAGCTTTGGAACACCCACTCATCCGAACACATGCACAAAGAGTACAACCACAAATATGAACAGTTCCCACCTGTATGCCCACTGTCCAATAACACAGACACTCACTCAGTTCATACATACAGCGATTAGGCATTGCATAATTAGTAGGACACTGATCAAATGCGTATGAAAACTCTATATTTATATATATACATTTCATTTGTACAGAGAGTCTTGCCACTCTCCATTGACAAGCGTTTACTTCCTTGAAGGCGGGCACTCTGTTGAAGTTTAAAACTATTGGATCTGCCCAGAGCCACTCTGGATCTGCCATAACCAATCGCTAGCGTTTGGTCGTGACGTATGTCATGTGCCGTTTGCCTCTGTTTTGTTTCTCACTTGGAAGTCCGTAAAAATAACTGTTCAGATTGTGCACGCCACCTCAGTGATAAAACCTAAAACTTGTGCATTCGGATTGTGATTTATTCACAGTGGAGGGGAGAGTTTTGTGATCGGGAATGCGCTGCTCACGTGTCCCATAACATGATTGTATGCTGTAAATAAAATGTCATATGCTTGGTATGATAAGAATAAATGCTGCCGTAAATAACGGCCCAATTCAAATGTTTACGTGCTTTTCTTCTTTTTATTTTTTGAGCGGTGATGAAATATATTGCTCTTGTAAATACTTGCCAGCATTTAAAGAAATACAAGTCTATAAATGCATCCAAATTACAGGGAAGCACAACCGCACGGTGCTCTGCAGGGGTCAAAAAGGATATAAATAGTGAATTTTGAAGTGATATATTCTTGAAAACTCAATAAATGATGACAATACCTTCAGACCGCACGAGAAACAATTACCGTCCGAATAAGGCTTCAACCAACTCCTTCACCACTAACAGAGCGAGCTGGAAAATCAAACTTTTCCCGAACTTTTGGGGAGGAGGGCCACAACATCATGGCCACCAACAAAACTCAGCAAAGATTGTTCTTGCTCCGGCTTTAACTTCTGGATATTCGTTAGTGGTGCCACAATGGAATGAATGGCTTCGCTCGCATCTTTCTCCACCGCCATTACTGAACTACAACTCAAACTAGCGCACAACATCAACGTCTTCATTCTCAGCCACTCCCTCTGTTAGCTGATTGGACCGGTAAAAATTTGTTCGGAGAAAATCTAAGAATATACCACAGTCCCAGACGGAGTACTGAAGGAGAATGAAAATTGAGCGGAAGTACGTAGGAGGGCGGAGCCAGGCTACCCCCCATTGTCCACAACAACATTTGAAGGCACCCCCACTCACAATTTCTATCCGATAAAATAGTTTACAGTTTGGCATAACTACAAGAATGTATATTCATGAGGCCCACTAGTTGAGAATCACTGTTCTATATGGTTATCCTCACTAATTATATGCAATAATCATCCGATTAACAATATCACATTTGACTAATTTGAATCAGTTCTTTCTTTCTTTAAATTCCTTTTGTCCTAACCAGCTATAATAAGCATTTTTGGGGGCCACTTGTTTTTTATTTATGTTGCATTTTAGCTAGCTCTGCTCACATGGAAAATCATTGGTACATAATTCTGCTCCACATAGCATATAAATCATCTAAAGTTTTCTTATTGGCAGTGACACAACGCGGAGGGACAAATTAAGTTGTTGCTAGAAAATTGTTGCATTGCACCTGGTTAGTATGCAGTGTAAACCATCTAAAAATCACTATGGCTGGTCACCAGCATATGTTGTGCTGACATCCCTTACAGACTGCTGCTGTTTGCTGTACTGCAATAAAAATCTCATTGATTTACATTACAGGCTATCAGAATTTCATTTTACCTTTTGGCCATATAAAGCAACATCTGCACCAAATTACATATTTTGGCTCAGTTTGGGCCTCTGAGATAAAACTGAGGTGGTTTTTTTTCATCTTCGAGTGTGAGCTCCATTTTCTCACTATATTATACTAATTGACCCATAAAAGCCTTATATATTAAAGGGTTTGTTCACCCAAAAATGAAAATTCTGTCATTAATTACTTACCTTCATGTCGTTCCAAACCCGTAAGGCTTTCATTCATCTTCAAAAAAGATCTTTTTGATGAAATTTTAGAGCTTTCTGTTCTTGGTTCTCGCACATCAATCTGTTCATCATATAAAGCGATCGTGTCTCTTGAGAAAAAAATGTTTGATCCATATTAGGGCTGCACGATTTGGGGAAAATATCTAATTGCGATTATTCTGGTTAAAATTGCGATTTGCGATTTAAAATGCTATTATTTATTTTTTTCTACAAATGAATAGTGTGTGTATATTTATGACATTTTTGTGCTTACATATTATGACTAATAATAATTATTATTATCATTATTATTGCTAATAATATATATATATATATATACACACATATATATATAAAAATCACTAGAAATGTCTAAGGATTTATTATAAAATATATTATTATTATTATAAATATCTGTGATATCAATTTATGTCTTTAATATGAAATATGAGCCTCTTATGCATCCACTGTGGGGGAAAATCTCCTGTACATTGGAGAAAAACATTTCTACATTTACATTTACATTTACTTAGAGAAGTATTATTTTTTCCTATTTTTTTTACCCAAAATAGGATGAAGTGAGCACTGCTGGGCACTAAACACGCTCATGTTTCATTCATACTGGAGACCAGAGGGCGCCCGAGAGTAGAAACGCCACTTATGACTCAGAGAGAAGTAATATAATGACGTTTTCAGTAAATCCCTAATGTGAAGCTAGCGCTGTATAGCTGAATTAAAAGATGGTTTGACTGATTAAATATGGACACAATAAACACACGACTGTGAAAATATATTGTGTATTTGAGTTCTTCAAGCCTTCTCGGGTATTTTCATAACAATAAAGTATATTATAATGCAGTGCTAATCGACATAGATGCAATCATTGTATAGAATACTATAAAATGATTAATCGTCTGCCTCATTCTGTGATAAGAAATATCAAACAATCGACTGACGATATGAAGTGAGTTAAAACATGCTATTAAACATCTTTTTTTTCTTTGTTCAAACGCACGTTATAAGCGACTCAAACTCGAAGTGCTTTCAGAACGAGCGTTTACTACTGATTACAGACTTCACTGACACACTGGACATATATTTATTTCTTAAAAATCGCAGCCTTTACGCTTTCATAATCACACATAATCCAAATCGCGATTGCGGTTCGATTTCGATTAATCGTGCAGCCCTAATTCATATGGATTAGTTTTACGATCTCTTTATGAACTTTTTGAAGCGTCAAAGTGGTATTTGCGTAAACTGTCAATGGAGAGACATAAAGCTCTCAGATTTCATCAAAAAGATCTTCATTTGTGTTCTGAAGATGAATGAAAGTCTTACGGGATTGGAACAACAGGGTGAGTAATTATGACAGAATTTTCATTTTTGGGTGAACTATCCCTGTAAATATGATTTAAAAACAAAACTTATCCAGCACTGTCCGAACGATTCAAGACTAGAAACTACAGTATACAGCATAAACCTACCTGGATCACAATAGAAATAATAATGCTATAGTCTAAAGCTTGTTTCAGCAGTGAAAATGCACATAAACTCCCAAACACAAACAGACCTGTTTCTCTCCACTGGGTTTCCTGTGGGACAGCAGTAACTCCACGGCTCCCACCACTTCTTTGCGGACGGCGTAGAGCAGAGCATCTCCAGTGTTCACTCCGTGATCCAGAAGTAGCTCCATCACCTCAAGGTTCTCATTCTCAATAGCAATTAGCAGCGCGCTGCGGCCTAGTGGATCCACACAGTTCACATCAATGTTGTAATAGACCTCTGCCTCACGCAGTGCATGCAGGACCCCAGCATAGTCGCCCTTTTCCACGGCCAAAAGGAATGAACGCTCCTCCGGAGAGAGCTCTACCTCTGCCCGGACGATCTGTAGAGGGATCCGGTCCCGGTACGGAGAGTAGCTGCTCTTTTTGTAGTATAGATGTGACATGGGATTCATGATGGATGCTGCTAGAAGAAAAGAAAGAAAATTGAGACGCTATAATCATTTAATATTCACTAACAAACAGGAAATAGGCACTTGTTAAAAATGAGTCAGATTACTTATATCTGTACGTGGAAATAGTGTACATTTATAAATTATATATCTTATTCCACAGAAGTAATTTCTATGATCTTGAAATGCATTAAGATATGCTCTTTGAAGTTTAATCTGAGTACATTTCAATCAGAGATACTTGTAAACAGATGTGGGAAATTAATAGGTGAACTTTATGTTTACTACATCTTTCAAAAAGACTTCACTTGAAGTCCGTTTTCACTTATATAACGTTAAATACATTTTTAACACGTTTCCGGGAGTGACTGATGCTTTAAGTAATTTTTCTTAATGGCCACAACATGGTCACAAGCAAAAGCTATCTCTGTTATTATGTTCAGTCATCAAATTGTAATTCAGCTAGGCCACAATTGAAGTGCCATTTCCTATGCTTTCTGTAAAATACTAACCACACACATGTATACCTCAGGTTTCTATCAAAAGAAGTAGAGCAAATACATTTGTATTGAAACATGATGGTGCTTTTGCTTTAGGGGAGGTCATTTAGAAAAGGTGAAGAGTTGATATTTTATAGTTTTGTCATTTGAGAGCTGAGTGCAGTGATAAAAACATTATTACAATCCTTATTTTACTGATATTTACATTTGATAAGGGCACTCTCATATTTACACAGATATTTATACAAGTGTCTGTAAGAAGAGTGTATGGAAAGATAATTTCTGTGATTAGACTCAAAATCAGACGCAGTCAAGTCTTAAAGGATTAGTTCACTTTAAAATGAAAATTACCCCATGATTTACTCACCCTCAATCCTAGGTGTATATGACTTTCTTCTTTCTGATGAACGCAATCTGAGTTATATTAATAAATATTCTGACGCTTCCAAGCTTTACAATGGCAGTGACGGGGTCCATTGAGTTTGAAGCTCAAAAAAGTTCATCCATCCATCATAAACGTACTCCGAAGCGAAGTGATGTGTTTGTGTAAGAAAAATATCCATATTTAACAAGTTATAAAAGTAAAATATCTAGCTTCCACCAGACCGCATTCCATATTCATCTTACGGAAAAAAAATTTTTAATTGAAGTATGGAAGCGGAAATTAGATAGCAGTATTTAACTTTATAACTTTATATTTAACTTTATAACGTTTTAAATATGGATATTTTTCTTTCAAAAAACGATAAATTTGCTTCAGAAGGCCTTTATTAACCCCCCGGAGCTGTGTGGAGTACGTTTATGATGGATGGATGCACTTTTTTGAGGTTCAAACTCAATGGACTCCGTCACTGCCATTTTAAAGCTTGGAAGCGTCAGGATATTTATTAATATAACTCCGATTGCGTTCATCAGAAAGAAGAAAGTCATATACACCTAGGGTGGCTTGAGGGCGAGTAAATCATGGGGTCGTTTTCATTTTAAAGTGAACTAATCCTTTAAAGCTACATTGTGGAGTTGTTTGCAACACTCGTGGCATCAAATGGAATTTTAAAAATGGTTGTTCAAACTAGGAAGATTTTGATTTTGAACCTTATAAACAAAAACAGTATGTGACAAAAGAAGTATGTCCAATTCACACTCAAAAAGTACCTGGGTGACATACTACTTCCTACGGGATTCTGAAGTGTGCATACGATGGACACTTTACTATCCCATGAGGCCATGGGAAAGGATTTGTGAATGGCAGTGAAGCGACGTAACTGATGCCGGTAATGACAACATGGCTTATGTAGTATGTCCAGATTACATTCACACTACACACACTCATACTTTATAAAACACACTTTTTAGCGGTTGTGGAGTAATTACTTATTCAAAATAAGTACCTATTTAAGAGAGTATGCGATTGCGGACGTAGGTTGTCAACAAAGGAAGTCAGGAACTGGGAACACAAAAACGAAACCAGTACAGAACATAAACCTGACACTGAGCTTTGGCATCTTTCCGACCTGGGACAGTATTGCGCGCTCAATTCCCAAATCTCATCACATCCATACACTCTCAAGTGGCCAAGACCGCAAGTGTGAGAACTGGGAAAGGTCAAAACTGCTAATTAAACTATACTAGATTGCTATGTGGGGACACAATTGTGGTTAAGACAGAAGATAATGCAGCATTTCTACATATATAAAATGTTAAATGAACGTTATTTACAAGCATTACGTCTATGGGCAGTGTCTGTGGAAATGCCAAGTGGAAAAAAAAAACTGTGAAAAATCATTTTGAAGTGGGACTAGCTGGAAGAACCTCTGACTGTGTCTTTCTAGTGTAATTCCTGTGGGTGTAGTTTGCAAAACTTGGCTGTTGGCTCCATGTAAACAAAAAGTTCTTCATGGTTAGTTACGTCACATCTTTCTTGTGGTATTCCTAATATCTTCACATGGAACTAGATTTACATTTTAAACTGGGCATGACATACAGGAATGCATAGGTGAGCAATACTATACTGAACATGTATTGCAGATGACCCACTTGCCTGCTAGGCTGCAATGGCAATACACGTATAAAAGCATTTCTTACTCATTTATACACAATGAAGGGTAAAATTATTGTTTGTGGTCATTTTTACAGAAGCGGCCCATAAACTCAAAACAAATGATGCCTTTAATTTGGTCAAACAATGCGGTTTTGTTTGGTCAGGACACAGGACATTCTTTGTTTCTGTTTTTCTTTGTCTCAGTTTAGTGTTATTGGTAAGCAAATCCAAAAAATGTTATCTATAATTTTATTTTCATCTCAACACATTCCAAAGTGTACCGATCAATAGGCGAAAAATATCCCACTAATTTCAGAATAAATGGGAAGACTTGAGTAATTACTGTGATTGACTCCGTGATGATGTTGTGTCTTGCTTTGATCTTCTTCTCTGAAAAAATGAACAGACACACCAGGTGGCGTCTTCCATATGGTCTCGCTTCAACTGACACCACATATGCACACACACACACACACACACACACACACACACACACTTATCTCACACTCAGACTCATTAGCACCCAATTCACACTTTGTGTTGAATTTTATATTATGGGGTCTAACCAGTGTCTAATAGATGCAGATCCTCTAATCCACTAATATGGATGTCATGTTATCTATAATGTCTGTGTCTTTTTGTTTTGTTTTTACAGAGGGATAGTAATACTCTATGACTTAATTTAATAGCATTTTTTTTTGCTTGTCAATTTTAATGGTAATTCTGTGGATTTTCTGTAAAACATTATTGTTGGGTACATTATTGCTGCATTTGCACTTAAATTTGGCATGAAAAAGAATTATTATGTAAATGATTTTTACCTGCGTATGTTTGTTTTTTTGACCTTGTATTTTTAAATCAAAATATCATAACTCCTGGTGAAATGACATGCTGGAATTCTCCAATCATTTAGTCCGCTTAAGCTCCGCCCCCTACTTGTCAACCTCAAGCTCACCGCCATCCAATCAACCACCGATGGATTGCCCTACTTTTTTCTTTTTTGATAATCAGTTTCACTCAGATGTACGTCACAATATGGAAGAAAAGATCTGTATCCACTTCAGTTACATCGTGACTTTAACATTTTTATAGAAAGAAAGCCTGTGGTACCCAACAATAATTTTACCAAATAGCAAGTTGCAACTTTATCACTCAGTCCAAGTTCTTTTTCTCAGTGTCTCTAAATATCCACACCATGTTAATCCGATGCTGGTGAACACATCAGTGCACTTGCCCTCACTGCAGCTGGTACACCCACACAGCTTTCTGCTCCTTAATGCTAATTTTTAGATACTGGATAGGCGCATGGTACAGGCGAACCGTTCCAGGATCAGTGTTTTCAAAATGGATTCTGGTTGCTTTAGGGAAAAACTAAACCATTGTGTTCGAATGCTGCTGGTTATTCTGTCTGAAAAGCAAAGATTGTAGAGATTGTGAGAACTGAAGTGAGTTTTATATGCTTTCCTATAGAGAATTCCCATCTGCTCCTGCAGAACTCAGATGAAAGCTTGGCTGTTTGCTGTAGAATTTAGACATTTTGTCATTCACAAAGGTCTACACATCCCCTGTGTCTTGCGTGTTTCTAAGAAAATCGGCTAACTTGATAATTCTCTCAGCTACCAATAAAAATGTAGTATGCAGCTCTGTTTAACATTTACCATGCTGAGCCCTATCATACACTTGTTTAAAGGGGTGATGAATTGAGAAATCAACTTTCCCTTGAGTCTTTGAAATATAAAAGTTCATCGTGATATAAGAATATCCTGTAAGTTTCGGAGCTGAAAAGTTCCTTGTTAGTCAAAGAAAAGCTTCTATTGACACCAGGCCCAGAAAACGCTCGATCTCAGAATATGTCAACCATTGATGTCATAGAATGCAGAAACGCCGCCTCAACAGATAAATATGTATGTCTGCTTCTGTTGCCCTGCCCACCGACTCGTGGAGCTAAACGAATCGCGCTAATGAGAACATGCCGTTTCTCACGCGTTTGTTCGCTTCATTTCACTGTGGAATCGTTTGTAAACAAGATACAGGTCAAGACTGGATTTGCAGACATATTGAGATTAAAACACAATGCTGTGCCTTCTATATTGGATCCGACAGGAATGGTGGAACACACTAATGTGAGGAAACCATGTGTTTTACCATGTGTTTGTTGATAGTATTGCATTGTTACAGATCGTGTTGATTATGTGTACGTGTCTAACTGAAAATATATTAGCACCCTGTCACAGGCCGGAGAATCCTTCATTTGAGGTGTTATTGGTTCATTCGTGATCAGAGTCGGACTTGTAACGTTATGGGCCAGGGCTCGCAAAGCCCAACGTCCTGGGCCTATGTGTTTTTCAGAGAGGCTACAAAAAACGTAAGCCCGGCCTGCCAACGGGCTATCTTAAATAGTGTAATAACATTCCTTTCTTGCACGCGTGCACGCGTGTGTGTGTACGGGTCGCGGTTATTCACGATCGGGTAATAAAAGTGATAAAAAAATAACATTCCAATCAATCGCGGGTGGATGAGAGATGAATCATTGCGTTTGTTTGATAAAGGCATTTTGCGAGCCCTGTGAGCGTTTCTCCACACGCTTTCAAAATTCCCACATGTACTAAGTGAGCTGAAGCTCATTAAATATGCTAATCTTATCCAATCCTAGCCGTGGGCGTTTACTTCCAAGTCTTCAGTGCGGCACGCCCATAAAAACTGAGCGTTTCTTCAGAGAGCCTCAAAACCAGGGTAGAAAATAGCCTATTACTTATTCATTATGATGTTTCTGAATGTTAAAACCACGCGAACGTCATAAGTTGACCTCAGAGAACAGTATAAAAAATTTTAAAAAGCCAATTCATGACCCCTTTAAATAGCAAATGCACTCACGCCCATCTGTTCGCCCATGGGCGTGCTGGTCTGAAAACGAGGTGTGTACAGGTGCATTGTTGGGGCGTTGCTAATTTGAAGCAACTGAAAACAACTGCGACATTTACCAATAAAAACCTGGTCTAAAGTCTAAAGTGCAGTATTTTTTGTGTTATTTAAAGGGCGCGTTAGTAATATGCACCTATAGGTGGGTCCACAACTTGAGTACACTCTGCTTATTACACACACAGGGACATGCAGCAGCACACAAACATTTTTAAATATTAAAAATAAAAGGATTCCTCTCTGGAGAATCGTTCAGTCTTTCCGCTCGAAAATTCAGCCATGTAAATAGCGAATCCGCCATGGTGCAACCGCATCTGGCTTTTAAAGGGAATGGGAGATGAGACTCTGATTGGTTTATTCCACGTTACGCCCAAAACACACCCATGACTCATTAAGAGACTAGGTACAACCCTTTTGGATAATGCCCCAGGCGAGCCGAACATTTCTTCCGTTGTTAAACTAGCAAAAGTGCACCTGCGCCATGCGCTCAGATCGTTAAAATAGTGCCCCTTAAGTCCCATAGTGATTTTAGTAAGTAATAGGTTTAGTTTATGGTCACATTAGCTAAAACGAACAGTGGCGTTAAGTAAATAAAGTTAATATCATTCAAACTTTACTTAAAGTTAATTGTACTTAAAAGAAAAAGTTATGTGAACTCAATAACTGATTTTATAATGCTAAACTTTCAGCAGTAATTCCAATCATGCTTTTGCATCGAAATAAAAGTTGAAAATAAGTGTTATTGAGTGTTTTTGCACAATATTATAATTGGGAGAGATGTGTTTAATGTTCTGGTACATTTGGATTTATAGGGGTTTCTGTTATGAAGCAGTTTTGTTGAGCATGAGCTGCAAAATGTTTAGACTACAAATACTGCATGCTGTCGTTTTCACCGGAAGTTGTCATTTTGACTAAACATTATAAGGTCGGGGAAAAAAAAGAAAGAAAACTTAAACAAATGAATAAGCGTTCACAATAAAATCTATACTATGCATTTACAAAATAGATTTTTCTGTACACTGTAAACCCAAATAAGTCGGCAATAAGTTACATCAAAATTTTAAAATTAAGAAATGAAACGATTAAGTAAGCAGAACTAGCAGATTTTTATTTTGTACTCATACATTTTAATTGCTCGTAACTTGAAATATTTGAGTAAGCTAATTCCTACATTTAATTTAAAATGATCATGTAGACTAATATCAACTTCAATATTTGTATTAGTAGAAACTCTAATTTAAAAAAATGTAACTTGCTAATTGCTAAAACAAAGCTTTGATAGTATTAACATAGCATACCAATTGTTGAATGTGTACGGCAATATAGAACATAACTCACCCAACATAACAGAAACTCTTCTAAATGAGCATAGCTAAACATTAAATTTAATCTCCCAGTTAACCAAAAAAACACTTAATTTTTGCATACAGGCCCTGTCCCAAATGGCACCCTAAACCTTCACGGTCTTCCGCTGAGTCCGCACTTTCACAACGTAATGTTGCTTTGACTGCCAGGAAGAAGTCCGCTGCGTAACCCGCACCAGTGCGGGCTCGGCAGAAGTGCGCATCGAGGGCGCATATCGACCTCAAAGGGGGCGCTCGCGAGCACCTTTCTGAGACCTAAAGTGACAAATGGGACACCCTGCGGTCTCATGGACTTAACGGACACGCACACGCAGCGACCATTGTAAGTCCACAAGACCGAAAGTGCACATGAAGTGTGCCATTTGGGACAGGGCCTTACTCTCACTTTCGAGTGTCATGGCAAAGCATGCTGGGAAATCGAAATTCCAGCCCAGTGTTAGTTACATTTAAGTTTGTCTAAATGAAAAGAAGCAAGTTTATAAAAAACAAAACAATGAAACAATTCAAATGACTTAAAATGTGTCGTTTTTGTGAACTCCTAATAAAAAGAAAGTTCTATACACTCATACAAGTTTCAATTTGAAACTAATTGATTTAATTTAAGTTTACCCTACTCAAACCAATTATTTATTTTGAGCATTAGGGTTTAAAGAGTATTTTGCAATTCTTACTTCTGTCTTCTTTTACTTTCATGTGGTTGCTATATAAAGATTTCTAACAATCAATGACCCTTCCTCTAAACTTTACCCTGATTCTAACCCTGATGAGAAGATAAAGGGAAGGCATACTTTGGACAGCCTCAATGACTCCACTACAAAGCACCACTCTGACCGAGCAATTATCTCTGCAGTCTAATCACAGATGGCTTAATTGTGTAATTAATCTGTGCTTCTCAGTCCTCTAAGGGCTGCTTATCTCTGAGGAATATCATTAGAGTATAAGCTGGGCCAAACATTAGCTGATAAATTGGGCATAAACTATGTGTGCAGGACAATCCCCAGTGATCCATCTGATGTGGACTACGCTTTTCTGGTTGCAATGAGAGTCATTCCGGAATTCCTTAACTCAGTGATACTTCCTTCCATAGCATCTAACAAAATTATTTATTTATTTACTGCAATAATAAACCATATTATCTGAAAAAAAAAAAATTCTTACAGTACCATTATGTAAAACTGAGTGTTTACTTGTCTTTAATAATGCTTGAAATGTATATTAGTAGTTGTTTTTGCTATGGTATATTTAAACCATATAGGCAAAATTTATTGTGCAAGTGCTCTTTAGCCTGTTGATTTTTGTTCATGGTATTCAGCTACAATGAAATGTTTTACAATAAGAATAAATGTGAATGATATCTAAGTTTTTTTTTTTTTTTTACCTTATTGGAATCGAAATTAGGAACCGATAAGAATCGGAATTGGAACCAGAATCATTAAAATTCAAACGATACCCAACCCTAGTCACAAATCAATTTGTCACAATTCTTTATACAAAGTGAATTTTGGTCTGTAAAATGTGGATCATCAGGTTTTGCACAAACTTGAAATCCATTATAACTTGAGTTAATGCTATCATTATTAAAGGTCCCATGGCGTGGATTTTTTATTTTATTTTATAATGTTTCCTGAGGTGTACTTATATTGTTAGTATGGTTTTTACATCACAAAATGTCATAATTTAGAAATAAAAGGCATTTTTTCTATCTTGATATTAGCCCTCTGGCTTGAATGCTCTGTTTAAAGGGCGTGTCTGCTGTGAGACTTCGGTGTAAACGCCCTCTGTTGTGATTGGCTGACATCTTTGCATTTGAAATGCGTATTAGATTATGTTGCAGAGGGGGCGTGGTTTAGGTAAGGTCTGCATGCAAGCACTCCCAGAGAGAGAGATGAACTGCATGTGGACCAGAGAGATGGAGAGCTGGAGAAAGATAGCTGAGAAAGTTATATTGTACTGAGTTGTTGAGAGCGCTGTGAGCGCAAGATTATTTTGTTTGTATCTGAGAGTTATGAATAAACACGAGTCCCTGTCACGCTGACCCTGTCTTCTTCCTCCTTATTCTAAGAACTTTGTAACATGTGGAACCCTCTTGAATACTTTTACTAAGTTTTTTTACCATCACAGCTGTCGAGATGAACGTATCGTGAAAGTGTTGATTATAGCATTATTTTTAGATGTTTTCCCATCACATGAAAGTCTGCAGTGATGAGCATTGAGTACACAGGCAGTCTGTTGATCGCGTGAAAGCAGTGATCTGCAGATTTTCTCTCACAAAATGCTTTCACCACAACTAACAGCAAACACGACATCTACATGAATACAGTAAGAGCTTCGTTGTGCAGCATAACAGCGTCATTCATTATAACGGCAGTTTGGACAAGTGTGCAATGCAGATATACTCGCGACGTGTGATTGACAGCTCCGAACATTATAAAGAGAGTGTTCTTTGATCGCTCTGTGTAGTTTACACACTTTAAATAACAGATTTGTTTCGTGCTACTAACAGAAACGATGCGAAGTTGATCGTTTTGTCACTGGCTTGATTTACGGATGCATTAACAGTATTAAACGATTTAGAAAGAAAGTCTGTGTGAGCTTGATGGATTAGCTACACATTAGAAATCCCTGATCACAGATCAGGCATTAATGACCACTGTTACTCACTGTTTGTGGCGGTGCTGTCGGATCCATATGGTAAAAGTCTGTTTGTAAAGCATGTGCTGACATTGCGACTGATAAACTGAATCTATTTTCTCCAAATTCTCTGGGCAGGCAAAGCAGAGGAATCCCCTTATGACGACATACAGGGAAGATTCCAGATCGGCTCGTCTGAGCTCTCTTTTTCTCAAAGGCAGAGCAGGACACCCAGAACTCGGTTTACACCTATCGAAATTTCTAGCCACCATATACAGGCTAGGGAAACTCATATTAATGTTAAAAAAACTCATAAAATGAACATTTCATGCCATGGGACCTTTAAAGCAAAAGGGAGAAATGCCAAATAATAAGACAGGGTCCCTCAAATCCACTTTGCTGCAGAGTTTAGCTCAAACCCTGATCAAACACACCTGTAATCTTCTAGTGTGTTTGATTGGTGCTGGAATTAGTATATGAATGTAAATTGATGCCATAAAGAATCGCATGCGCAGGGTAAGATTTTTGAAAGTGTACATAATATTGCAAGCTTAAATTAAATTTTCATGCGCAAGATAAGCTTCGTTTAAAGATGTAAATCGCCTTTCAAGTGTAAGAAAAAAATGTTTGCAGCATTTTTCTGTTATTCGTAAGTGTAATTCATGTATTGTGATACTGCAGCTTCATACTAACACAAAATAAATATGGGGCCCTATTTTAACGATCTGAAACGCAAGTGTCAAAGCGCGAAGCGCAAGTAACTTTGTGGGCGGGTCTCGGCGCTGTTGCTATTTTCCCGGCGGGATAAATGGCTCTTGCGCCCGGCGCAAATCTAAAATGGGTTGGTCTGAAGTAGCTTCATTATTCATAGGTGTGGTTTGGGCGTAACGTGAATAAACCAATCAGAGCGTCATCCAACATTCCCTGTAAAAGCAGGTGCGCAAGTTCCATTATGGATTGCTATTATTATGGCGTATTTACCAGGCGCACGCCAGGAGCGGTTCACAGCCGAGGAGACTGATGTTCTTGTAAGAGCAGTGAAAGACAGAGAAGTGAAGTTGTAATGTTGTACATTATGGTAAAGGTGATTACACAGTCTTTTTTTTTTCAGTCTTTCAGTTTTTTCAGTTTTTCAGTCGATTTTTTTTCCTGGTTGTTGACGGACAAACCAATTTGTCAGATGTCCTTATATACATATGTCTTGCCACTATTGGGCAAACAGGTCTTATCCTTAATTATTACAATTAGCCTGAATCATTTGTAAGCTAGATTTATGCCTATTTTTTCACATCTTCGTGGCACACCACAATGATTTCCGTCATCTCATGTGTTAATATTTTTTTAGTGTAACAATTTATGATTTGCAAAAATAACTGTTGCATCTGTGTAGATTACATGAGCAAAGTGTATGCGCGTTGTGCACGCTATACATTATGGTCAAGCATGCGCCCTTAAAATAGCATAATGAACAACGCGCAACGCGCGACTTTAGACTAGGTTTTTTCTGGTCAGTGGCGCAATTGTTTAATGGAACAGCAAAATAGCACCAGGGATTGTTTGCGCCGGAACACGCCTCCTTTTTTGCGCTGAACCGCCCAGGGAGCGCAAGTTCATTCACTAGTTTAGCGACGTGCTTCTGTGGAGGGAAAAGCGCGCTTTGCGCGGGTGCAAAATAGGAATGACACATGCGTCGGTGTACAAAGTCAATTGCGCTGGGTGCAAGATAGGGTCCATGATCTGTATTCTTCTGACTTCCATTTTTCCATGCTTACGCTTTTGACACGGCCAAAATACGGCCAAAATTATTGCACGCCTGTGAACGACTAACAACTAAAAAAAACAAACTGTTGCAAATGTCTAAATGACTTGTTGTGTACATAGGGGAAAAAAAGTTCCCGATTTGTACAGTACCGTCTTTCTTTTAGCTGCGCTTACAGTTTTGGCACGATTCTCTCACTCACTGAGTTTTGCAAGCGCGAGGAGGAAGGCGGGTCCACCTTTTTCTGTAGCCAATCAAATGAGCTGCTCGCTGACTCTCGATTTACTCTTATCTGATTAGTTCAATAAAAACCCCAGACGCCAGAACACATCTTTATCTCCATTTGGCTCAGCATCGTTCTCGCTGCTGATATTGTACTTTTAATGCACACATACATGTTAATAAATAAATAAATAAAGCACGATTGCTTAATAAGCTGGGCTCCATTAGGCTGACTATGTGTTCATTCAGAATTTTGAGCTGGTGTGTAAAGAAAGAAAATGTATGTGTATTCAGTGCATGTATCCTTCTCATGCATATACATTTTTCAATATTCATATTACATTTTTTGGTAACACTTTACAATAAGATTGTATTAGTTAACATTGGTTAATGCATTAGTTAACATGAACTAACACTTCTGTTCAGCATTAGTTAATCTTTGTTAACGTTAGTTCATAAAAATCCAGCTGGTTTGTTCATGTTAGTTCACAGTGCATTAATAATGTTAGCAAGATTTTAATAATGCATTAGTAAATGTTGAAATTAACATTAACAAAGATAAATAAATTCTTTATAAGTGCAGTTCATTATTAGTTCATGTTAACTAATGTAGTTATAATGAACCTTATTGTAAAGTGTTACCAAATTTTTTTGTGCTGATAATGCATAACAAACGCTAAACAGCAACATAAACCCCACAGTAACATTGTCTTGCTGAAATTACTTTTTGTTTTCCGTTTTTAACCGCAGTAAAAAGAAACAAACTGTGCTCTGAGGGGAAATAACTTTAACTTGTACGATCAATGAAAAGCCGCTGACGAGGTCCGAACGGGTACACTGATTAAATCAATACATCGATGAGTTTTTTCCAGATTGGATCAGACAGAGAGTATGGGTCTCTCAGGAGAAACCTCAGGAGAATCAAACACAGATGCGTATAAGAATTAATTTGGGCTTGTCTGGTCCTTTGAGATGAGTAAATTAATTTAAAAAAGGCCCTGACACAGCACAGTTGTGTCTTGAGGGCAGTTTCCCTGAATTACGGGAAGCAGGGAGATTAGCACATATAGCTCAGGTCGTAACTAAAGAAACAAGCTGGCAGGGATGGCATGCGACTAGGAAGACATTTACGGGTATTAGAGGCATCAGAAATTTAAGCACGGCTACAAAACAACAGCCGACTGCAAAGGATGCCACGTTTACGCCACTGTAATCCAATTAAATGTGCTGTGATGTGCGTGTTGAGAGAGAGACAGTCTAAACCTGTCTGCAGAGACCACATCTATCTATCTATCTATCTATCTATCTATCTATCTATCTATCTATCTATCTATCTATCTATCTAATCAGAGATTCTCTTTCCTTTTATATCTTCTGTTGTTTTTCTGCTTTCGTAATTTATCATCGTGGTCAATTTGTCGTGCCCTACACGTAACATTTAAAGGAAACCTCTGTCATTTTTCCATTCCCCATTCAACAAACCCTAACAAACACTGACAGGCATAATGAAAATTTAACATACGTCTGAGAGGAAGGAAAATGCTTCCTCCTGTCAGATTCTCCAACAATACAAAGCGACTGCTCGCCTCACTATTATATCTTTTCCTTTTAGCAAAACCCATCCATGCTCCACCCTCATGTCAGAAAGCCATGAGCAAACCCTTGAGGGTGTTTGGGAAGCCTTTAAATTTTTATGAAGAGCTAAGCTCTGCAATCTCTCGTGATCCAAAACAAACTAGCGGAAGACAAGCAAGGAAACATCTCTGCCTTGTCTGGTGTAAAGCATGCAAAGACTGGATGTACTATGCCTGTTCTTCCCAGAATGTTTCACATATAAACAGGAAAAAGATCCAGATCTGCTTCTCCAAATGCTTTTCTGAGAGGCAGGAAATGTTTTAGGAGTATTTTTTGTGACTAGCTGCTTTGTATACATTGTCATATGATCAAAGACTTTCTTTTCTAGCTACTTTAATTGGCAGATATACAGCTGAAAATTCTGAAATCTCTCATTAGAGACATTTATTATTATTATTATGTGGTGAGGATAAGTTACCATACTTAACACTCTATGGCCTGGTTTCACAGACAGGGCTTAGTTTAATTAAGACATCCAAGTAGCTTTTATAAACGTTCCTTAGAAAAAAAGCATTACTGGTGTGCATCTTGAGACAAAACAATATCACTGACATATTTTAAGATATGCCAATGCAAGTTGCTTTAAGTTAAAACAGCTCATACATGCATTTTAATCTGGAACTAGCTTAAGCCTGTGAAACCAGGAGTATACTAATAGCATGAAAATAGCATATATATTTGAAATATATTTTTATATGATAGCTGCTATATACACTAAGTTTAAATAACATTAGATTCTATTTACACTAAAGTGAAAATAGCAGTAGGCCTATTTTCTTTGCAATAAGTGTAAATTGTTAGATGCTATTTATACTTATAAATAGTGGCAGATACTATTTGCACCTCAGTGTTGTTGTACATTAAATGGTATGCAATAATAACATGATTATGTAAATTATTATATGTATTAAAATTATTAAATTGATGCTGCCTTATTGGGACAATAAAGCTCTCCCTATATACCCCTAACCCTAACCGATAAACACTTTTTTGCTGAAACATAACATTGAAACATAACTTTTTTACTGAAAATAAATGCCTTCCAACCTGGTATGTGATGGGAACATGAAAAAATATGGACGTAGTGTCCGTAACGTCACCCATAGGATTCTGAAGAGCAGTTTTGAAGCGTAAAGTAGGGACGAGCTGGCCATTGCCATCTTGTCAACGCATCATTGCTCGTCACTCCCGGAAAACAGAAAATGGGCAAAAAGGCGGGATGTGGATGGAGCTGAGGTGACGTGATGACTAACAGACAGCTGACAAACAACAATCCACCTGTCACTCAAAGTGGCCACACCCTAAATTATTCAGAACTTTAAGGCTTTATATAATGTAAACGATTGAGTTGTGAAAAAAAAAAACAGTTATCATGAAGGGCAAAATTATATATATAGACCAAAACCACAATTTGTACCAGGCTGTAAACATGTTTTTTTCTGCTGTAAAGTTGGGCATTTCAACATGGGGCTCAATGTCGATGCCAGTCGATGAATTGCAGTTTAAGTCACTTCCGTATTGGCTTCAAGAGAAACTGGGGGAGGTTACCGCTTGAATGGGAAAAGGTAGTAGAGCAAGTTCAGCAAAAGGCGGATTCAAACTCAGGTCGGTTTGCGTTAAAACTTTGTCTAGTGCCTTACCCCTACACTATTGCTACTGTTGATGATCCAGCGTCTTGCGTAATGTCTGGCTCAATCAGACATCATGGGCAGAGTTAGTGTAAATAGACTCTGCCAACAAGGTGGGCTATTTGCACTGTATTGTTTTTATAGTCCTTGATTTAAAAAAAATCAGATGCATAAACAACATTCAAAGCATCCTGCAAAGCAAAATCTGCTCTAAATTCAGCCATATATCTGTATGCTTCTGTACAACAGATATGCTTTTTTTTTTTATTTACCAGTCTTACCTGAATGTTTTTCCAAGAGCCTGTCTCCAGTTTAACCTTTTAGTTAAAAAGATAATAACAACCCATAGTCTCCCTGTCATTTGTAACACATACACACACATGCAAACACAATTTTCTATCATTCATCCACGTCAATGAACTCGCTGGTCTATGGAAAGGCTCTTTAATTCAGTAGCAGCGATAATTACGGGAAAGAATAAGCCATGAGTGAGTTCATCTTGTGAGTCATTTTCGGGGGTTAAGAGCTGTTCTCCGTGACATATGAAGACGCTGTGGCAGTGATGTAGAGCATCGGTGTGAGAGTTTAATATGCCAGGCACGTTGAGTTACTCTCCTCTCCATGAACTTATAGGCGATACTTCAAAGCCATGCTTTTGTCATGTCTAAAGAATGTGTCATCGATGTGAGAAGGGATCAAAGTTTCTGTTTTGTGTGTCTGCAGCTCTGTTCCACAACCTAGCGAGCTTCTAATGCAGCATCCTAAACTGTATGGAAGCACAAACGTGACCGATTTGGAGCACTCTTCCCATGTGCCACACAAATAGCCCGTCTCGCATGAAGCGTATGGGAGATTAGACTCACAATTGACTCACTGGAGACATTAGCATGATATTCTAAGCATGAAAACACAAGTATTGGGTAAAATATTTTTCTAATTACATTAATTATCGTGTAACAACTATATAGTAACTATAAAATAACTATTTTGATACTTTGCCAAATGAAATGTGGGTCTGGAGCACATAATGCCTTTTATAAGCAGTTTGCTAGGTTTTTTATTGGATATTATTCTTACTGTAGATTGGCTGGAAGTGTGATATACCTTTTCGGTGATATATATATATCTCTCTGTGTACATTGTCACTACTGTAAGTGCTACAAAGTAACATTTTACACTATTTTTGGATCATTTTAGTAAAATTTGATTTCAAAATTCCAGAAAATTTCTAGATCCAAACACAAAGGGTTTCTACTTACAAAAGCTTGTCTAATAATGCATTAAAACAATGGTTTAGTATTTTTTAGCCATTAGATTTTGATTAGACTGTTAACAGGGCTTGACATTAGCTTTTTTTTTTTTGCTGTAGCTGCTGGTTTTAAAGTTACTAGCCACTCAGCATTTTTACTGGCATCAATTTTGACATTGATACCATGGGGAAAACTGCCATATAGATATTTTTAATATAATTTCATAATTTGGCAGCAGGTATATTAGGCTGTTGTCATGTGTTGTCACGACCTGATGCACGGATCTATTATACTGTTACACATGCTTTTTCTTTCTCAACTGTTTACTTTCACTTAAAACAACTGAACGGCATTTCAACATTATTTTGTGTGTATTTGACTGTATTAAGTGCAATAAGCAGTGAGCACAAAATCTGCGGGAATGAGTACAATTTTGCACAATACATGCAATCCGACACCGAAATTCAAGCCATGTAACACCAACAATATTCATCCAGAGCAAAAGAAACGAGTGAGTGAGGGGAGGCGGGTTTGTGTGTCAACTCACTGTCGGAGAGATGAGAGAGCAAGAATGCGCAGCTGGTATTGTGTATCTATTCTGCGGAAAAGGAGTATTGGAAGCCTTTCACTATCGATATGTAGCCTATCGAAAAATCTCAACACTACATTGCATTTGTATTTATTACAAATATATTACAAATGTGTATTACATATAAAGTTCAATCTGCAAAAGTGGCTAGTAGGAGTGAATGCATTAGACGCCACTGCTGAAATCCACCCGTATTTGATGAGTTGGCATTATATAACTGTAAATAAAACACCAATCTATGTTTTCCCAAACAGGCAAAATGTGTCCCTTTAACTTGAGGCATTTAAAAGATCCATTTTCAAATCACACAGACCAATCATTTAAACGTTAGATTTAAATGTGACAATATTCATTCAGCATTTCCAATAATGGCGCACTATTCTTGCTAAAGAGCACTGGTAGTTTCAGTAATAAGCTCTGATTTGATATAAACCACGTAAGCAGCTTTTATGGGTCTGGGCTTTGACGGAGATGACTTCATGGTCTCAAACACTCAGTCACGGCAAAGCCAGACAGCGTAAGCCACCAGACACCCTGTAAATCTATTAGATTTATTATCTGCTCACAAAGTAAATCTGACCTTCTCCCTTTGTCCGTTTTCTCTTTTTCCTCTCCCACTATCAACTTCACTGAATTTTTTTTTTTTTTTTACCACTGTACCTTTTGAAGAATCTATGCTTTGCTTTTTACCAATAAGTCTGTTCCATCATCTTCATGTCCTGAATGATGCCCAAGGGCCACAATGACAACATAAGCAAGAGGAATCCAGGATAAGAGGTCTGGAGAACTTATCACACACTTATTCTTAGTCCTTCAAGTACTCTTTTTTTAAGGCTTTACCATCCATAAAATCGCGTACAGTACTGTAGGTGCACTGTACAATAAATATTTGATAATCATTGATGAAACATTGCTAAAAACATGACGATCCAATGTTTTTGGAGACGTGTGCGGGCCAGTAAATACACACCTTTATTTGCTAAGTCCCAAATCTGTTTGTCTTATGTAATGGACCATTAAGCGATGTAATCTTATTTGAGAGACCCTTATAATCAAGGGTTTGAAAGGTTGGACCCTGATGGGTCCTGTGCAATTTCATTACAACCATGGAGATGAAAAACTGGGGACAAGGTTAAATTGATCCCCAGAGACATTAGCCCAAATGAACCCTGGCTTACAAACTCAAAACCCCTCTCATAGACCAACAAACTGAATGTTACTTATAGAGTAAAGATTTTTTCTGTCACCTCCTAATAGTGTTGCTCGCACCAATTTCCTTTTTTTCCCCCTTGAGCTCCCTTGAGGCAACGTGCATGGACAGTCCAAACCCTGTCTACTTGCCTCCCTTTGGTTCCCAAATCAAAACAGCACCTGGAACGAGTGTATAAACCGTTGGTCACACTCCTCAGCCCTCAGAGATGGCCAGATGTTAAAGTATCTGCGCACACATCCAATGTCTGTTTAAGGACATGAGGCAGCATGAAAACAGCACTAAAATATGCCACTGAACCATCTCAAACCCTCGTATCCCTTATTTCTATTCATAATTTCATAATTACCAAGAGGATAGTGAACATAAATTGATGAAATTAAAAAAGGGGGGTGGGGGAATAGAGAACTAGAGCAGAAACTCAAGTCCTTAAAGGGTTAGTTCACCCAAAAATGAAAATTAGCCCATGATTTCATCCTGTAGGAGTATATGACATTCTTTTTTCAGACAAATAAAATTGAAGTTATATTTAAAAAGTCCTGGCTTATCCAAGCTTTATAATGGCAGTGAATTGTTGTCTCGTTTATGAAGTCCATAAAAGTGCATCTATCCATCATATAACTGCTCCACACGGCTCCGGTAGGTTAATAAAGGACTTCTGAAGTGAAGTGGCACGTTTGTGTAAGAAAAATATCCATATTTAAAGCTTTATAGACTAAAATAACTAACTTCCGGCGGAAAGCCGTACGCAATTCGACTTACGGCAAAAGAGTAACCCCCTGACGTGATGTATAGAAGCATCGCAAACTTTGACGCCTCTCGAGGATAGTGTTGGGCAACAAACGCAAGCCCATCTTCTCTTGTATCGAAATCCTCCTTTCTCTTTAAAAATTCTCGTTTTAGACTCTAATTCATGACCGGTGTTTTGTTTTGCTCTATCCTCTGCGCTTCTGCGTTCGTCAATATGCATGCGTCAAGGGTTCAAGGGTCAAGGGTTACTATTTCGCCGTATATATACGGCAAACCGCCAGAATTTAAGTTAGGTTATTTTAGTCTATAATGCTTTAAATATGGTTATTTTCCTTACACACACGTGCCACTTCACTTCAGAAGGCCTTTATTAACCCCCCGGAGCCGTGTGGAGCAGTTATATGATGGATAGATGCACTTTTATGGACTTCAAAAACGAGGCAACAATTCACTGCCATTATAAAGCTTGGATAAGCCAGGACTTTTTTAATATAACTCTTTTTAATATAAGAAGAATGTCATATACACCTAGGATGACTTGAGGGTGAGTAAATCATGGGCTTATTTTCATTTTTGGGTGAACTAACCCTTTAAGTCAAGCACAGAAACGGACCAATATAGATATGTTTATTATTGTATGCACATTTCTACCCTCTCCTAGTTTGTTTGTCATTGTTATGTAATATTCTTAAAATTGGTATTATTATTATTATATGTGAACGGGCCTTTAGACTTAAGTCGAATAAGGCAAGAAGGTCTGTTTATTTTAAGCGTGTTCTTGTCTGCCGCTTAAACACTTGAGCTTGTTACACTGGAATGGATTCTGATTGGCTGTCAATGTTTTAGCATTCATCAGCTGGAAAGTGATTCCAATAATATCGTTTCTCTGTGTCATTATCGTTATAGCTGTGGTGTGAACTCTGCTATTCTTTAATATTAAGAAAGATTTGTAGAACTATATCTTTATCGCTATCTTTATAGTTATTACCCTTGGTGTGAATGGGACTTAGGGGAGTAAGTTACTGATTCCATTCCATAAATCTTTGGACCCACTGTTTATAGGTCTATTAATCATAATTTCTGAACTTAACTGTCATGAATGCTTTAGAATACAGACCTAACATTGGAAAGCACTTCCAAAAAATGTAATTGTACATTTGTTTACTATAAAGCAAATCTACTGAACTAAACATGTTTTTAATTTATATAATATATATATATTCACATAATAATGTGGACTCTAAAACTGCTAGAGAATGAAATCCATAAGTCTAACCAAGTTGTGTTCCAAATCTGAAGTTGATATCGCAAAATTTGAGCCTGTTAAAGGTATCATTTCCATGGTAAAGCAATGTCCAATTTGAAAAAAAGGTTTTCACAAGATGAATTTTGAGTGTTTAATCTTTTGAATGATATAATTTGTTGATTACTAAAATGTGTGATAAAGGCAATAAAAAACATGTCATGTCAAGTGTCCTACAGTTAACATGCTATTAAATTTTATAGCATAATTTTGGCATTAATAATATCTGTGCAAAAGCACCTTTTGTGATATATATCACTTCAGTTGCAGCTTCTGTGCTGCTGTTTAAAGTTGATATTTCATACACTAATACATGCCAAAAAGAATGATCTTTGTTTACATAACCATTACAGTCTAAAAAGTTGAACTCAAACCAACATTGCCGCATTATGTTCTTTTAAGATAACTCTTTCAAGATGACGGAACCCAAATACATACAATTACAAAACAATCTAATGACGTTAGACCCTATTAACTAAACGGAACATAAATGTTACAACAGCTATCAATTGAATCCTTGGTGACAATTGCCTGTGAAATATTCCTAGCTTCCCCAAATCATTAATAATAAGCAATAAAAACGCTTCATTTGCTTTACAGACCTAACTGTGTTGCTCACACCAATTTCTTTTCCCTCAGCTCCCTTGAGTCGATGAGCATGGACAATCCATTGGGACAAAAGCTGTCTACTTCCTAACCTCTGTTTTCACACGTAACAGCGCCTGGAACGAGTGTATAAATCTTTGATCACACTCTTCAGAGAGCAGCTCCAGCGAGTATCAATAATTATCCTGTAGCCAGCAGTGCCTATAGCTCCTTGGGAAGTCTTAGATGCATAATTGCATGCACATTTTGAATGACATTTTGAATAGATTAGAGACTAATGATCAGTTTGACCAATATTTGCCCTGATCATCACTCAGTCTACGGATAAATGGTCACTAATATGGAAAATCACCCAACAACCATATTCAAAAGAGCAACTAATTGAATGTATTGTTTGGGAAATTACTTATCTTCTTAAATAACAGACATTCATTCTCAAGTGAGAATTGATATTCAGACAGCCCTAAACAAAGATGAAAATAAATCTGCCACCATCTAGACCACAAATCAACATTAAATAAAATAAAGGAAATAATAATATGACGTTATTCAGAAGGCCTATTATTTTTGTTGTTGCATTATGATAATTATGTGTCAAAAAGCAAATAAATAATAGTTAAAAATCTGTAATGAATATCGATTATTGGACACATCACAAACCAACTTTTGATAAATATAATGGAAAAATAATAATACTTATTATTATTATTATTTAGAAAGCATATTCATTTTGTAGTTTTATTATGATAATTATGTGTCAAAGAGCATAAAAACATAATAGTTAAATATCTGTAATGTATATCGGTTATTGGACACATTACAAATCAACTTTGAATAAATATAATGAAAATAAAAAGAATATAACATTATTCAGAAGGCATATTATTTATGTTGTTGTATTATGATAATTATGTGTCAAAAAGCAGAAAAAGCAATAGTTAAAAATCTGTAATGCATATCGGTTATTGGACACATCACAACTCAACTTTGAATAAATATAATGGAAATAATAACGATAATAATAATAATATTCATAAAGTATATTCATTTTGTAGTTGTATTATGATAATTATATGTCAAAAGTAGAGAAAAATAATAATAGTTAAAAATCTGTAATGCATATCGGTTATTGGACAAATCACAATCAACTTTGATTAAATATAATGGAAATAATAATAATAATAATATTCACAAAGCATGTTCATTTTGTAGTTGTATTATGATAATTACAAGTCAAAAGTGGAAAAAAAAATAATAGTTAAACATCTGTAATGCATATCGGTTATTGAACACATCACAAATCAACTTAATTAATAAAATGAAAATAAAAATAATATAACTATTCAAAAGGCATATTATTTTTGTTGTTGTATTATGATAATTATGTGTCAAAAAACAGGAAAAAAACAATAGTTAAAAATCTGTAATGCATATCGGTTATTGGACACATCACAAATCAACTTTGAATAAATATAATGGAAATAATAATAATCATTTTATTTTATTCAGAAGGCATATTAATTTTGTAGTTGTATTAGGATAATTATGTGTCAAAAAGCAGAAAAAAACAGTAAAATATCTGTAATGCATATCGGTTATTGGACACATCACAAATCAACTTTGATTAAATATAATGGAAATAATAATAATAATATTCACAAAGCATATTAATTTTGTAGGTGTATTATGATAATTATATGTCAAAAGTAGAAAAAAAACAATAGTTAAAAATCTGCAATGCATATCGGTTATTGGACACATCAGAAATCAACTTTGAATAAAAATAATGGAAAATAATATTTATTATATTTTATTCAGAAGGCATATTAATTTTTTAGTTGTATTAGGATAATTATGTGTCAAAAAGCAGAAAAAAACAGTAAAAAATCTGTAATGCATATCGGTTATTGGACACATCACAAATCAACTTTGATTAAATATAATGGAAATAATAATAATAATAATATTCACAAAGCATATTAATTTTGTAGTTGTATTATGATAATTATATGTCAAAAGTAGAAAAAAAACAATAGTTAAAAATCTGTATTGCATATCGGTTATTGGACACATCACAAATCAACTGTGATTAAATATAATGGAAATAATAATAATAATAATATTCACAAATCATATTAATTTTGTAGTTGTATTATGATAATTATATATCAAAAGTAGAAAAAAAACAATAGTTAAAAATCTGTAATGCATATCGGTTATTTGACACATCACAAATCAAATTTGAATAAATATAATGGAAATAATAATAATCATTTTATTTTATTCAGAAGGCATATTAATTTTGTAGCTGTATTATGATAATTATGTGTCAAAAAGTAGAATAAAATAATAGTTGAATAAAATAATATCTGTAATGCAAATCGGTTATTAGACACATCAGAAATCAACTTTGAATAAGTATAATGGAAATAAAAATAATCATTTTATTTTATTCAGAAAGCATATTAATTTTGTAGTTGTATTATGATAATTATGTGTAAAAAAGTAGAATAAAATAATAATAGATGAATAATATCTGTAATGCACATCGGTTATTGGATATCAAAAACAATCTGTAGGCTTGCTTTCGTCGTCAAAAAGCACTATCGTGTGATCTCGAAGTTGAACTCAGACCAACACTGCAGCATAAGCATCCAGATCGTTTAAGATGATGAAAGCCCTATACATCATAACAAGATCATATCTAAGTTGTTAGAAGACCCTTTAAGTAAACAGAACATTAATGTTGTGATAACTCTTATCGAATGAATTAGTCTCAATCGGCTGTCAAATCTTCTGCATGAAAACGCTTCATTTACTTTACAGACCAGGTTTCCTTGGTCAGTTGTGCGCTATGTCCATTCTTGTTGATCGCGCGCACGCACTGACACTTGCAGATGTAGGTACGAAGGCGCTTGTGCGCTTTCACTTTTGCGACGCATCAAATGATGCTCGACAAAAGACGCTTTAGAACTTCAATGCGAATGCAAGCCCCGTATCGCTTCGCTTACCTGATGCGCCTTACAATGTGGATATTCAATCGACCCTCGTATTAAACAAGGGGTCTCTGAGGAGGGTATTCCGTGGTCCTCTTATGTGGCAGGGGAGCCTGGAATACTATTTATCATTGGCGTCCTCACGAGATCCTCATATTCCCCATTTAGAGCCAGTGGAACGCGTGCGGCGAATGCACAAGCCTCTTGTTTTTCCTCTGTTTTCCCTTCTCACCCTCTCACACATGCATCGACACGCACAGCACACACGCCCCAATGGGCTCTCCACGCGTAAACGCCATGAGGAGCATCCCTGACTCCAATGCGCATTTCCTCGCTCCTATACGCGCGGCTTATTTCAGTGCGCGCAAACCAGCGCAGTTCTCACGGCACAGAAAAATTAAGGTTTGGCCAGCAGAAAGGCTGTTTAACTCACATTGCCAACGGACGCTAGATACAGGTGGTTTTGCAAATCTCCGACGTCTTCTTCCAAAAGTGCGGAGCGAGGAATATTTCAAAAGAACAAGTGCGTCTCGCGCTCGTATGGCGGCATCTTGTCTTCATATTGAGCTTCGCGGCAGCAGCAGCAGCAAAGATTCCAGCGTTCGCGCGCTGCGGTTGTCATGGTGTCAGACTGAGGGATGCTGCTGTGGCGCTTGATTCGTGACATCACACAGCCGTTAGAATTGCTACAAGTTTTCTTTTATTGGTTAACACTCACGGGGTTTCATTTCTTATCATTTAACTCTTAAATGTTGGAGATGATTTCACTGCCATATTCTAAACATCCTTGGAATGATTCTGCTACAGGAGTAGAACATCTAAAAATCCGTCATTCCATAATCCTTATGCATTTTCTTCTGTCAAACACGAAAGGAAATGTTCTGAAGAATGTTTTTGCTGCTTTTTTCCATTCCACAAAAGCATGTCATAACTAGGGGCTTATAACCAGTCAAATGAGCACCAAAAAGTAGTTCTTATTTACATTGTTCCATGACAATTAAAGCCCTACACTCAAAAAAAAAAAAAAAAAAGGTTCTATATGGCACCAAAAATGGTTATTCGTCGTAATCATAGAGGAACCACTTTTGGTGCTATATAGCACCATATCTTAACATGTTCTGTATGGTAGCGGTGCTATATAGCACCTAAGTCAAAGAACCGGTGAATTACCTCTGAAGAACCGCTGAAGAACCACTGAAGCACCAAAATTGGTGCTATAGCACTTAAAAAGGTTCCCCTATGATTACCAGCCAAGAACCATTTTTGGTGCCATATAGAACCTTTTTGTGTGTGTGTGTATAGACTATAAAAAATATAATTAGACTACAAAAAGACTCTAAAATACTACATGATAACTGTAAGTTACCTTACCATATATGGTAAAAATATTTTACATATGTAAATGTACTGTAAAATAATGCATTATTTAAAGAAGTCTATAAGTTTTTGTTGCCATCTGCAATTGCACACAGTAAATTCCCCGGTGTTGAATTAACACCGCTCGGTGTTCATATGGGAACCACCAGCAGGGTGTTAAAGTAACACTGAAGCAGTGTTAGAGTTAATAAGATACTTAAGTGATTAATTGAGTGAAGATTGTTTGATTATTGAAGACACCTGATGATAATGAGCAGAATCGCTGAAGGAAAGAGAAACACAAGAACTACAACCGACTTCAGCCACATCTTTAGATGAAATCAACTGAAGACATTAAATCTCTCTTATTACAAACCAGATTGACTGTATTTATGTCATTTGTCTACAGTTCTTTTTGAGAATTAACAGAGGTTTAGAGGATGATGTTTTATGGGAAATGTTGGGTTAATGGTTACCATTATGGAGATCAGTGTTTATTTTAGTTGGGCAGTTTGACTTGGCATTTTATGTCAGTTTGTGGTCTTTGTAACAGTGCTTACTGGAACACATACTTTGTTGCAAAGAAAGCCATAAACATAAATTATCAGGTGATATAGTTACCATCATAAATATATTTTTTCAGAAAAGTGGTTAATAGAAATGTTAATACAATTTGTTTTAATAGATTTCCACCATAAATGCTTCATTTCCACAGATCAGTCATCCTAAATTTTGACTTTTAAATACATTTAAGGGAGAAAAAATGTTTGTGCACACAGACCTCAAGAATCATCATATGAATCTCAACAATGGTGACATGCTGCAATGCATGCTGGGACTCATGATTGTTTTACTATGTGATTATATATCCCAGCATGTATTGCAGCATGAAGCATGTCACCGTCATTGAGATTAATATGCTGATTCTTGATGTTTGTGTGGGTGTGCGTAAAGTGTTTTTCTTCACAATGTATTTAAACAACAAAATTCAGAATATTTGATATCTGGCAAGGAAGGATTGCTGGTAAAAATCTACTAATAACAATTTGATTAATTTTATTTTTTATGTGTCAATTATCAGTCTCCTTTATGATGTTGAAAGATATATCATATAACCGTCTTTGTTTATGATTTCTTTTGCAAAATAAATTATGTGTTTTTAGTAAACACTGTTACAAAGACCATAAACTGACATCAAAAGCCAAGAGTCCAACTGCCCAACTAAATGAAACACTGATCACCATAATGGTGACCATATATTTTCAATAAAACATCAACATCTAAACCTCTGTTAATTCTCAATAAGAACTTCTGTAGATGTCAGAAATAAAGTCAGTGAGGTTTGTAGAGATGTAATGTCTTTTCAGTTGATTTCATCTAAAGCTGTGGCTGAAGTCGGTTGTAGTTCTTGTGTTTCTCTTTCCTTCAGTGATTCTGCTCATTATCATCAGGTGTCTTCATTAATCAAACAATCATCACTCAATTAATCACTTAAGTATCTTATTAACTCTAACACTGCTTCAGTGTTACTTTAACACTCTGCTGGTGGTTCCCATATGAACACTGAGCGGTGTTAATTCAACACCGGGGAATTTACTGTGCAGTTATTTGCAAAATTATCATCTTTACGCAGGTTGTGCATCACCGTGGCTCCTTAGCGCAGATGAATCTAATGTTTTGAGGAGTTTGTGTGGCTACTGTACTTCGGATTCACAGATTCTACATCTTGGAAGTATGACCAAAATAAGAATTTTCTCATCTGAACAATATCTGCCACTTTTGTTCTGACCAACTGAGAAAAAAAGCCATTACAATAAATCGCGCTACCAACGGTGATTGAATCTAATGATCGCTTATCTCATATCACATCAAACCGTGCAAATAATTATTAATGTTATACTTTGTTCTCAAATTGGTAATTCTAACAATATCAGCATGTGTGTATTAGCATTATCTGTAGATTTCAATTTCTGTACAGTCTAATCTTTTGCTCTTGACTATGGGTGAATCTCCAGTTGTCACTGATGATTGTTGTTTGGATCTTTCAGGATTACAATCCATCATCAAAATGATAAATTTAATTATTCCAGCTGCTGTGAGAAAAGGTTATAAATGATCGGCCACCTGCAGCATCCTCACATAGTAATAATTTGTTACATTTATATGGCGCTTTTCTAGGCACTCAAAGCGCTTTACATAGAAGGGGGGAATCTCCTCATCCACCACCAATGTGCAGCATCCACCTGGATGATGCGACGGCAGCCATATTGCGCCAAAACGCCCACCACACACCAGCTGATTGGTGGAAAGGAGACAGAGTGATTAAGCCAATCGTGTATATATATATATATATATGGGGATGATTAGGAGGCCATGATGGACAGGGGCCAATGGGCAAATTTGGCCAGGATGCCGGGGTTACACCCCTACTCTTTATCGAAGGACATCCTGGGATTTTTTAATGACCACAGAGAGTCACATGCGATATAGTCTACTAGCCGGACTCCTTCTTTATGTATACTTCCGCATTTTTTGTATTCCTGCAGACGGACCCACAGAGGGTTATTAACAGAACAGTTATTGTAAGGGTTTATGAATGGAAATTGTTTTGTACTAAATGCACTTCTTAAATAGCTCTGATCTATTGAAAAAAATTTACACTATGGCAATAGCTTTCTTACCTGTACACGATTAAATCAAGGCGGTATTTGACCGTGGATGGAAAACATGCCCAATGCATTATGGGTGTTGAAATTGTCCTACATATTTGGCAAAATGGAAGACAACAGCCCTTTTTCTGACTCCTTCTTTATGTATACAGATGTGACATAATGATGCAAAGACAAGTGGTGGCAACATGTCCTCAAACCAATACACCTATAGGTTGTTTGTCACTTCCCTGAAATACGACCCATATGAGCGTTTACTAAAGTTGTGCCCCTATCGACAACAGGACACTTTCATTTTAATGCTTTGTATCCTTTTATTTGTGTCATATTTTGGGTTTTGTGTAGCTCAATTGATAGAGCATTGCGGAAGTACAACATCATGTAATCATGTGATCATGCAATCGTAGGTTCGATTCCAGGGATCACATGTGCTCATAAAGTGTATATGCACTATAAATCACTGGATAGGTTTAGGGGTGGGGTGTGTGTAGTTGTTAAAGCTACACTGTGTGATATTTTCCCCCATCTAGTGGTGAAAAGGTATATGACCATCCAGTGAATTTTAGTTTCTGTTCCTCTCAATTCCGATTTCGTTTCAACTCCTACGGTGGCCGATTTAGTCCAAGATTAAAATGGCTTCCAGTTCGACCTCGTCCACATTCACTTTAACGTTAGCACTGCAGTGCGCTCTGTATAACAATTGTTAATATGCCGATCAGACCTGATACATATTTCCATCAACATACATTACAAGCAAATATTTTTTATAAACGAATAAACATTGTTGATAACAAAATAACTGAATGATTATTCAAATAGGTGAGCATTACGCTATTGTATGTTGACACAAAAATACTTCTGAGGTGACATCAACTGAATTACGAGATGACACACTCTGAAACACATCTACAATGACAATAACTATTATTACTTACGGAGTTATTAACGCACAGAAATACCACACAAGGAAAAACAGACTTTTGAGGAATAAACAAGCCAGGAAAACTCCCTATAACTCTATTACTGGAGCAGCTGAGATGAAAACTCTGCACAGGCACCAGACAAGTCTGAACAAGTTGACGAACACATGCGCGAGGCAGGGAATTTTTTACAGTGCCATCGAGTATTAAAACCGGTTAAAACGCGAAAGGCGAAGCTTGAATTTACGGGTATGTCCCTCTTTGGCTAATGTACTTTCAAGATGGAGGGGCAACATGGCGACCACCGTTAGATCCCATTACCTTATGTATTTTCAATGGCATATTATAAACTTACGAGAATACTTTATTACTTGAAAGAAGTAAATATACATTAATGAGCACATATATTTTTGAAAGAACTAAGTGTTTTTAGCTAAGAATAGACTAAAAAAGTTACACAGTGTAGCTTTAATAAAAAAATGTTTTTGCTAAATGGAAATATGACAAAAAAAAGTTCACACATTGCATTTAAATGAACACGCATTTTGATTGGTAACGATAGTCATTTCATGACGACAGACGTAATTTTCACGCCAGCTAGAGGACGCATGACTTAAAAACGTAAATAAAGGTCGTAATAAGGTGCTTGAAAAACCACCTAGAGTCGTTTTTTTTTTTTTTGGGAGGACAGTGGCGGAAAGCTACCATTACCACTTAAATTATAACACATTATTACAAGCTTACCGTTGTGAATCGGGCTAAGGAGATAGTTGTGAACACTGGCTGGTTATATACTTGCTCAAAAATTTATTGTGGATTTTTTTACCTAAAAAAGTTACAGACTGCAGTTTTAAATAACTATGATACTTTTGAAGGAATCGTTAACCCCCAAAAAAAGAACATTCTGTAATCAGAATTTCTTGTGTGGGGTGCTTTGCAAAATGTTTTCTGCTCTTTTTCATTCAATGTATAGTAAGGAGATGTCAAACTCCAAAAAGGATAAAATTGTACCATAATAGAAGTCCATATGACTTGTGCTATATTCTAAGAATTCAGAATTCATATTGTTATTCACACAAAATTCTGCTGTAAGATCTGCAAATTCAGACTTGCTGAATTGTGATCACACTGTTTGAATATGGGATGAATGCCAATAAGGCATGGCTGCCGTCTACAAATGATGTTTACTGCTAAATATCTCCACTTTGACTTGCCTGTAATTGGGAGTGGAATCAGAGAAGTGGCAGCACCGGTTCTCACTCTCTAAATGTGTGAGTCAGTGATGGGTTTGGACAGAGCTTTGGAAATTTATGTCCCTGGGTATTGACTGGTGGTTCTTCTAGCCGCCTCGAGGCATAGATGGGATTCACAATAGTCATTTTGCCCTTAATAGCTGAAGACCTGAACACAAGAGAAACATTACACTGTCCCCCTGTGATCTTACACTCATCACCATTAAATAATCATTAAATACACACCTCCTCTCAGCTCAATCCATCATCAAAGGAACATTTCCCTAATCTTGTCAGATGAATGGGCTCTGTTCCCTCCACAAGATCTACATCTTTCTCTCGAATTGACATCTTACTTTAAAGTCCTGAAAACACTATAGGCTACAAGAAGTACACTCCTAAAAATAAAGGTTTCAAAGGTATTTTTTCACATAGATGAACTATATATGGTTCCCCCTAATAATTTTTTAATGAACAGTTCTTATAATAACCTTTTTTTTTCTTTGTGTGAAGAACATTTTAATAATCTGAAGAACCTATAAAGAATAACTCCATGGATGTTAAAGGTTCTTCATGGAACCCCATATGCCAATAAAGAACAAAATGTAACTGCACGTTTATTTGTCAGAAAAAGTTTTGACAGCTCCGGGGCTTTATACTTCCGCATTTTTTGTATTCCCGCCCATTTACAGTCGGACCGACAGAGGGTTATTAACAGAACAGTTATTGTAAGATTTTATCAATGGAAATGTTTTGTATTAAATCCACTTCTACACTATGGCAATAAGGGTTTTGCTTCATGGGGTTGGGCGGAACTGATAGAATGGCCGTTTCTTTCAGTTTTTTCCCCTCTTGTCTCATAAAACACTGTGTCCGTGCCGTGGTCATCTAGTTTAAAATGTTGACTTCAAATGGATTTTTTTTTTCATATTTTCCATCCGGGCGTTCTCTCTATTTATGATTCTTTGCAGCCTTTTAGCCACTGCCTACAACGCACTGGATCCTTCACTTGAAACTGAAAGTAACTCGCTCCCGCTAAATGTGTACTCTTTGAATTCTTGTACCCAGGAACAATAGTACAAGACGACATCGTCATGAATAATGTTTGCTAAGAAGTGTTTCCTATTAAATCAAGGCGATATTTGACAGTGGATGGAAAACATGCCCAATGCATTATGGGTGTTGAAATTGTCCTACATATTTGGCAAAATGGAAGACAACAGGCCTTTCTCTCTGTTTTCTCTAGTCAGGTAGCACGATAAAAAAAATTCAATTATTCAATTATATTATTATAATTATTATTATCAATTATTGTATAGGCAGCCAAGTTTTATAGAAAGCCCATTTTGACAGAGGTGGCTGGTGAAGTAATACCACTTTAAGAGTGTAGTGGCAAAAGCAACGCATTAGCCATACTCTTTTCCGACATTTTTTCCCTATCCGTTACAATTAACAAAAAAATTAAGCTGCAAAAATCGCCTACACTGGGATTGGATTCAGAACGATGATCAAAACACAGATGGAGTATGTCGAGTCCATCAACACCCCCAAAGCTTCACAATCCTATAACTGGCCCTGGTTCGACATTTCATTCGGTAACATTATAGGCACTTTTTATTTAAAGTGATGTTTTATTAATACATTTCGGGAGGAGCACGTTCAGATAATTAAACACGAGTGGAGCACATTAAGTTAATCATTTTAATCAACGATAAGAAGTGTATAAATATATACTGCAGATTTACCTTCTCAGGGCTGCCAACTTACGAGATTTGGTGGGGCCAAAAAAATAAGAAAAAATTAATAAAAAGAATAATAATAATATATATATATACACACACACACACACACACACACACACACACACACACACACATCACAGAAAACACTCTCTCTGCATCAGCATTTGAATGGGGTAGTATTGTTTTTTTGTTGTTGATTTCTTTTTTGCCTTTGATAGATAGGCAAGGCAAGGCAAGTTTATTTGTATAGCACATTTCATACACAGTGGCAATTCAAAGTGCTTTTCACAGAAATGAAGTTAAAATATTCATAAGTGAATAAAATAAAAATAAAAATATATATAGTATAACAGTTATAATAGGAATGAAAAGAAAATAATTGTAAGAATTATAAGAAGATACGTATAAGTTGATCATTAATTCTGTCTATTAAGACAAAATGCATCTGACGCTTTGTATATACAGTATATCCTATAGACACACACACACACACACACACAATTTTAAAGCACTATGTAGAGGCATGATTTTGTCTAAATAGAACAAATTGATTATACATCAACCTACAGCATACTTTTACAGGGAAGAAAAAGGAAAAAATCTGTCAGTCCTGTCTGTTGCTCTTCTGTCTGTTGTGCGGCTATTTTTTGCTGTGGCTGATCTAAAAATAAAAAAACAGTGTTGTAGTTAAAGTAGTTACAGTAAGTTACATTCAAGTTACCCTTTTGAATAAGTTACTATCAAAAAGTAGCACATTGAAACTACTTTTTTCTCTTTTTTTTTACAATGAGATTGTTACAAATAACTGAATAATTGTAAATGAAGAATGTAATAATATTTGGGGTTTCAAGCAACATATGTCATTAAATGCAATGTAATTATGATTTTAAAGAGTATGGGGTGAATTCAGGGTTATTGGGACACTTTTTTCCCAGTCATTTCAATAGCAAAAACTGTCAGAATCATTACACACAATACTCAAATATAGCCTATATCTCAAACTGGCTTTCAAAGTGCAAAATGGCTACAAATGTAACATCAGTGCAAAAACAAAATGTATGCAACTTAAATGAAATTCTCAGGAGTCAGGATTAGTCTAAAAATGCAGGTTAAACTCACAGCACATGCAGTGATGAAGCGCGAACAGAAACGCTCTGAGACGCCAGTCATGAGCTGCTCGCGTGAACAGTGCAAATTGCTTGACAATTTATTTTCGTTACGAATTGTTTCATTTAAAAGTGGACATTTAAGTCCCCATGTCATGAAAACAAGATAGCCTACTGCTTCTAACCACAGGTCGAGAGCTGTCATTCCAATCACTCAACTTTGCGATGCTGTTTGCGAACGTTTGTTGGAACTATGTTTCGGGAAACACCGACTCGCTTTACTACGCTTATAACGACGGAACTTGCGACCATAGCTAACGCCGCTTTCGGGAAATGAACACCCCTGAGCGTCACAGCGCTCCGCTTTGCTCATTACAGGCTCATTCTCATCAGAACAACCCACACCGGATATGTAGCTTTCGGTCGTGCTACACCGTATTTGCACATTGATCTTAAACCCCCTCCCCGAAAGCAAAACTAATCGATCACGAGTGGCTCAACAGGTAGATCTATAGATAAGCTCATCTTTCAGGCATTTCACCGACCGGGTTGACACTTCAGCGTGAGAAATCGGGGGTGTGGCGTGTGGGCGTGTGAAACCAATCAAATGCGTGTGTCTCACGGCCAATGCCGAGAGTTGGCTGCTCTGCCTTCTTTTCGTTGACAGTTTTTTAGCATCCCTCCACCACCCTATCTACTCGTTTTTTTCAACTCTTATTAGACGTCAACACAATCCATAATACAATGCAGTCTAGTTCTAGACTATCTCTATCAATGGGGGATACTCTGGGTTCGGGCCAAAATTCCCAGCCCAGAGCCCTCCCCCGGACAGCACGCCAAATACGCATACTCTTTACTCTATTTAATTTGATGTGTGAACTCGTGAATGCTGTTTAATGTTGATGATTGCGTTATTTTGCATGCATCTGCTTACATGCTATCACTTGTTTTTGCTTCTTCTTTACTTGTGTTTTGATCAGGAGATTCAGTACTCTTTCAGAAGTTGTTTCATAGAGCCTCCTAGCGTATAAAACTAGCCAAGTTTCCATTCACTTTTTTCCACTGTTTTGTTATCGACAAAGTGAATATGACAGCAATTTGCTGTCTCCAGCCTGTTTCCATCCAATTGGTCTTTTACCGATAAAATGGTGTGCGTAAAGAAAAAAAAGTCTAGCTTATGATGCCATAATTCTAAAATTCGTTTAGAGCTTTTTGGATTCGCCTTTATTTATTTATTTATTTAGTTTTGAGATAGAACTGTTTTACATATTAATAAATTGTAGGCTAGGCCTATTTATAAAATAACTGTATTAACAAGTGTCATGTTTGTGATTTGTCAAGTAGCCAGATCCTGCACATCGTGATTTTATTCATTTTGTTTATTCGGATACAGACGTAATAGCCTATGCTGTGTATTTTACCTTTCTTTTTATCAGTAGGCCTATTGGAAACTCCAACAGCCTTCCTTCATTTGACAGATGCCACATTTTTATTTTTGATGAGCTACTGTGATTTTCAAGGCGTTATATTTTTCTCATCCATTTTGAAACAAAACGTATATATTATTAAACTGTAGGCCCTATACAAAAAAAAATGTTTCCAAACTAGTTTTTGCGACATTTGAAGTAGGCCTATCGACATACAATTTATGTGCTAAAGTTAAACTGAAAAAGATTGTGTCGACATTTGCAAAAAATTATCGATAATTGCCATTTCCATCAGCTATACCAGTAAATGTTTTGATGCGCTAAACCTTTTTTTCGCACAAATATCCTTGGATGGAATCCAACCCGGACGGTACTCCGGACGGTTGTCTCATAAATGACGGAAATTTCCGTCAATGGAAGAGAAAGAATTCATATAAACTATAGTTTAGTATCAGAAAGTATATAGTATGCCAACAATTAGCTGTTTTGATTTTTGTGGTGATTTCAGGTTTTAATAACTGCATTCAGCCTAGGCAAATCCTGACCCACATAATGAAATGCATTAATGCAAAATATAAAAACAGTTTAAGTGTAAGCAAAATCCAAACCATGACTGAAAAACAAATGTGTGTTACTGAGAGGCAAGATATAGCTGCTCCGGCTTACCGCGAAACTTGTTTCTATGAAACTGTGCTCTGTAATGCAGGGATTATTTCTACATTTAGTTGTATTTTTTTTCCAAGACAAATTTTGCTGTTTGATGCAGTACTTAATTTGATGAAAGGGATTTGTTTTACCCAAGTTGAAAAATGATTTTGCAATGGACTCTGAGCTGAGGAGCACTTTGAAATCCTGGTGAATGTTTATTACTGAAATGAAAACATTAGCACACTTATCTATAAATGTCCACATGTATCAAGTTGTTTCTGCCTAGTTTTCTCTGTCTATTCAAGTAATAATAAATTATACATTTGGCTCCTCTCTCCACAAAGGAATAGGCCATTCTTCCTCCTTACAGCGACTGCAAGCCATTCTCCAATCAGAATAAATTTACTGAGGTTTCATTATCCATCAATGTCGGAAACTATCAGTTCAGTATGTCAGTTCTATCAGACCTCAGCATATATTATTCACTGTGTTCATTGAATATTTTTTTTAATTCATTTATTTTATGCATTAGCATCAGTGATAAGGAAGTGAACTTGCAGTGTCCCTGAGAAGACACTAAAGGCATTCTTAATAATGCCTGAATCTCATCCCCAGTGTTGGGGAAAGTTACTTTTAATACATATTGCGTTAGGGGAGAGTGGGGTAAGATGGGCCAGTTTGTAAGTTGACCCACCCCCTTTATCTTGGCAACTGTACACTTTTATTGTCATGTGAACATATATTGTGGATCCTCCCATCATTTCTGCCAGACTGTGAACAGGAGAAGCAAATGGGAGGAGTGGAAGGGTGTACACCCATTTACTTTAAAAAAACCATACATCAAAGCAAACGTGTCCAGGTCTAAATATGACCCATATTGGTGATTTAGCAATGTATAAAACCATGCAAATAATTTAGCTAAAACTTAGCCTGAATTGGTAAGCTTGCTAGTTTTATCCAAAATGGCAGCTATGTGGCAAAGTGAGCCAAATGCTGTGGGGTAAATCGAGCCAGCGTTTTAACCTACCCAACCACAAGGCACTTATGTTAAATCTCTGAAGTATAAACTGGTATAATTTCAATGTAATGATGCACAACTGGTTTAGTTTTCTTATCATTTCTTGTCATTTTCTTATTTTTTAGGAACGAAGTACAAGTACACCAAATCCTTCTCTGATAAGACAAAGAAGATGCTCAATCATATATATCTTCCCACCTGTAATCCCTAATGGCCCAACATGTTCGACAGTGCAGAAAAACTACCATGCCAAGAACCTTTTTACTAAAATGTTCATTATTTTCAGTGACATTTATTCATTTATTCTAATTCCGTTTTTATTGTATTTAATTTTACTCAACAAACTCTGTTTAGTCTGTTTTTGGTTACTTTGGTGTTTAACATAATTGTTTCAGAAATGCAAACAATTAAATATATTGAAATTGAAATTTAATTTGGTTGGTTTTATGTGTTGTTTAAATCAGATTTAAGAAAATAAATCTTTTGTAAAAAGACATCTCATTATTGAAGGTGTTTTTAAAGGGGTGGTAAAACACATTCTTTTGAAGGCTTGATTGTGTTTGTGGGGTGCACTGTAACATGTGTTCATGCTTCGTTTTAAAAAAAATTGCCTTATTTTTCATATATTTGACCTTTATTCTACACTGCTCTGTCCCTCCTTGTAAAACGGTCTGATGCTTTCCGGGTTGTATGAAGCCAGTCCCTCAAAAATACGCAGTGGGCTCAGATTGGTTAGCTGGCCCAGTGTGTTGTGATTCGCTAACCGCAGTGCACGTCGGAAACGTCACGCCCCTTACCGCCCGAATCAGACCCAGAACATTTGAGTGAAGATGATCGAGCAGAACCTGTTCAGTCCTCGAGAGTAAAGACTGCGGATCTATAATGATCGCTACTGAATGGCACTTTAACTTTTGTATTTTTAGAACGATTATAGCCAAATATCTGTCGCAAGAACTAACCCAAAACAAACACTAAGCACTGGCTTTAACTAGTAAGTTAGCCAAATCACACACAGAACCATGTTTAGCAAGCCTGTAGATAAACAATACATAAAAGCTCTAATCAAAGAATCATTTACACTAATGCCAGGTTCGCTGTTGAGATTTTAACGTTAGTGTTTGTACCGATAGGTGTTCGTCGGATAACGTTAAGTATGAATGAGCTTTTAACAGACTGGTTTGCAGAACAGTGTTGTCATCTGTTTACTTCCTTGCTACAACCTATTACAGGAAAACACATCGATGAAAAATAAATCAGACTTACAGGTTGTGGCCCGTGAACAGCTTCTGTTTGTAAATCCAGCTTTCAGGACAAGCCGTTGTGCATATCCTGTATTGAACTCGCGAAGTTTGTGGAAGATTGTGTTGTCCTCCGTGAAATGTGCAGCGCGCGCGTCGTGCATCCACGCACCGGCAGTGTTTTTTTCACGCAGCTGACGTTGTGCAAATCTGGTATTGAAATCGCGAAGACGGTGGATGCAGGGAGCCCTGCGCGCGCCTGATTCCCCGCTGACTCAAACACACGTGCATATAACATGCTGTATGTTAAACGCTCTGCAACGCACCCCCGTCCCTATGAAGGCTGAACAGAGCAAGTACCCCAGACCTGCAATCCGGATGAAAATAACAGCGTTTCTTCGGCATTGCGGCAAAAACACAGCCTACTAACGCTTCCCCGCGGCGATACAAAATTGCCTCGCCCCCCTTATTTCATATTCTCGGAGGAGGGGTTTATGTAAATATTGGGCCTGGTGATGTCAGCAAAACCTGGAGGAATGTGTAGTAGTCCCTAGCGGCCGTTTGCTGTAGTCCTTAGAAACTGATTTCTTTAAAAGCAAATATCTCCCTTTGCTTTAAACTTTGAACGTTGTAACTTTGCAGATGTTGTTTATGCTCAAGCAGCAACATTACACGTTAGCTAAAGTTAGAATAGTGAAATCGTGGTTTACCACCCCTTTAAAAGAGGTAAATTATCTTTACAATTTTACTTCGACTATCAGATTCAATTAGATGGTCCATTTACACCTAGATGGTGCAACTTACCCAATGACTCAGATCAACTTACCCCGAACCTGGGGTAAATTGAGCCACATGAACACTTCTTTATAAGAAGTTATATTTGTAGCACCCTTTGTCATAGATGAATTCTGGTCATTTGAAATGATAGCAAACATCCTGAAATTACTTTGCACTTCTGCCGTATTTTCTCTTATCTTGAGGACCACATAAGTTTAAAAAAATTGCCCATCTTACCCCACTCTCCCCTACTGTCTAAAAAAAGTAACTAATTGTGTAAAAAGTTACTTTTGTGTTACTTTTTCTCATCTGGGCTGGGCTTGCTTGTTTTGTAATAACTATCAAACAAACATTTCAAAATCTAGGATCTTTTGATTGCACATGCCACTTTGTTTGATATTTTATTTAATGAAACTGACTTGTATGTGATTTAAAGGTAACATATATAATATTCAAACATGATTGTATAAAACGTGATCGGTAATAACGTTTAAAATATGATTTATACTCCCAGGAAACTTTGGATTCATTATGTTAAACATCATGATAATACATTATGGCAATTTGTCCACAGTTGCTTGCAACAATCGTTCCTGGGAATGAATAATTGACAGAGAGCTTAAAATGATTCCAATAAAAGGAACAGACATCTACACTAACTCTCACCTCTGATTATGAGCCACATTAACAACGGACAAGCCCTACATGCTCATTTGACAAAGTGATGTATTTTAACTGCCCTGGACGGCTCTATTAAATAATACATTAAACCTGGATGCAATTTGGATGCCTGCAAAGAGAATTGCTGGAATTGGAGGAATGAGATTTTTCACATTGACATCTAATTACAAATGAATGAGAGGGTGAGCAACACACACAAAACAAATGGTTCTTCAGCGGTTCTTCAACGGTTCTTTGGGGTGGTTAAGGTGCTATATAGCACCACTGCCATACAAAGAATCCGTTAAGCCCCTGTATAGTTCTTTAAAGGTTTGTGATTCAAAACAGCTTTTGCAGTAAATTCACATTTATAGCAAACATATGAGAGTGAAGTAACAGATCTAAAAATCTAAGGAGGAGAATGGGGTGGTTCTATAGTTCTACATAGCATACCATTTGACAAAGGTCCTGCACCTTAAAAGATAGGTGCTATATAGCACTTAAAGTGGTTCCCAATCCCAATGAACCACTTTTAGTGCTATTTAGCACCATTTTTATTTGGAGTGAAATGTTTATAGATTTCTCAGAACGACAGCCTAACACCAGTGAATTTACACTACCTCGATGCTGTCAACAGTTTACTGAAAAACTTTCCGTATACTTACAGTAGCCTATTTACTCAGATTGTTAGGACAGTTTTAGTCAAACTTCTGCTCAACCATGTGATTTTTTTTGTAATGGGTTGAATCAAACCACAGATGCTATCTTTAAACTTCCCTTTGATTTCTTTAAATGGTTAATGCCCCATTGGTTACTGAAATAATTTGAATACCAATACTATTTCAGGACTGTACTTTTTGGTGACACAAGCAGAGCACTGTGAAACCATCTATGTGTGAAACTTCCACTCTAAAGGTCCGTCACACCAAGGACGATAACTATAAAAAATATAGCTGCAAGTAGCAATACCGGGGCCAAGCGCAACAGAAGCAAACAAGGAAGCTAGCAGCAGACCAACTGAAAAAAAAATTAGCGAAGACATTTGAAGACAATTTTAAGCAAAAATGTTAAAACCCCACATTAAAACACTGAGTTGTATAGAGCCAATGTCATATTTTTTTTATTATAGCGCCACCAAGAGGCACAATCCTACCATTTTTTAATGTGTGCTCGGAGAGTGAGCCCATACATATGTTTGTCAATTTTGGTGAAAATATCTAATTTCGTTTTGAGTTATAGACATTTATATGAAAATACTTTTCTTACTATCGATATTTTGACATTTGGGCTCACATACATCTGACTATCGGCCTATGTTTACGAACTTCAGACGCTGGTTTCATCTCGATTGAACTAGCGGTTCCGACGATATCAGGTGATTTTTTTATGGCTAAATTACAACGCTGCACAAACCATACACCGAAACCTAGCAAGTTTGATATCGTTGGACTCGGCAAGGATTCAGAAGACAAAAAAAAGTCCCATGAAAATAAGTCAATCTCACCCAAAGTTATAAGCGTTTTTTTTTTTTTTTTTTTTATCTCCACTAGGTGGTGCTGTTTCGAAACTTCTCAGGCTCTTTCAGGACATCGAGCTGATGACCCATACTGAGTTTTGTAACAATCCGTTCAAGTGTTCAAATACAGCCTTTTAGCACATAATTCAAAATGTCTGAAAGCCAACATGGCCGATATGGTAAAATTGGATATCAGACGACTCGACATGTTGCCCTGAACAAACGGTTCAAAAGTTATAAGCAAAAATAACCATTTTCATATCTCCGGACCAGTAGGTGGCGCTGCGCCGGAACTCTGCAAGTTGCCTCAGGTCATGCTTATGATGATGACATGTACCAAGTTTGGTTTGAATACAATAAAGCGTTGCAAAGATACAGCCTTACTGCAAGTGCTTTGTAAAATTTGTTCATGCTTTTATCAAAAACTATTTTGACGAATCAACTTGAATTCCATAACTTTTTGTCAGCACTGACTGAAGATGATGTGGTTCAATTTTCGTGCAAATTGGACGAACCGTTTAGGACAAGTTCACAAAAGTAGGTTTTTGGGAAAATTCCAAACGGCGGGAAATTTATAATGACGGGAAACACGTCATAGGGTGCTATCGAATCGGCGTGAGCTCAGAAATCAGAGGAAAAGATAATTTTGTTTCTAGCCCTTAAGGTTCAAAAGTTATTAGAATAAACATGAGTTCAAATTTGGACAGGTGGTGGCGCTAGAGGGATTGAGTTAGAGACACCAAAATTGCCATGGTGACAGATCAGACTGCCCTCTATTAGTGTGCCAAATTTCACAACTTTTTACCAAACGGTTCTATGGGCTGCCATAGACTCCCATAGCGGAAGAAGAAGAAGACGGTTTCAATAGGTGCCTTCGCACCTTCGGTGCTTGGCCCCTAATAATCGTTCTCAATATTAAAGAATAGCAGAGTTCACACCACAGTGATAACGAACGGCACGGAGAAACGATATCGTTGGAATCACTTTCAGAACGATTTTATCCAGCTGATGAAAAACATTGGTGTAACGAGCTCGAGCATTTAAAGCAGCAGACAAGCACGCGCTTAGAATAAACAGAACAATATTGTCGCTATAATATAGTTATCTTTACAGTTAACTTTATAATTATTGTTCTTGGTGTGAACAGGTCTTAACCCTGCATGTTTTGCCACTAATTTCAAAACAAAACAAAAAAGTAGATTGTTTTTTTAAGACACAAATCTTATAGGGGAAGTAAGTTGTCTCTGTGTAAAGGCCTAAAGGATTTACAAGATAGAAGTCCGAAAGTACAACATACTTTAATGTCATCAGCTGTGAAATATAATTGTTATGAAACTATAACACTCCTTTAAACCTTAGTAGCCTAGTTGTAATTAGAGCCAGTCATTTTGGTAGGCTATAGATTGACCAGCAGGAAAATAACAGGGGGAGTTTTCTGTGTTTTCAGTAACTGAAAAAAAAATTACATTTCAGAATTGTCTTGGCATAATTCCTGGATAAGGTCACCAGGGAAAACTAAAGAGAAATAGGGAGAGAGAAACTGACAGGAAAAGAAAGAGAAAGTCAACAGACCGTACAAACTCACTGAAGGTTATATTTGCAGATGGGCTTAAAGGCACTCTCAAATGTCTCCAATGATAGAAGGTAAAACCTGGTCACTTTATCCCTTCATAATGACCATGAATCCATAAGCTCATTTAATAGGTTATCAGGCTGATTGGTTATTTAAAATATTAATGTTAAATCTCCTCCAACCTGTCATCCTTAGCATCTCTGGCAGAAGTGCACTGCTCGCACAGTTTATTATTGGCCACAAAAGGAACACCTTTAATTACTACTGTGTCCATGAGTTGAATAAATCAAAGACAGGAGAGAAATATCATATTCCTTATATTTTCAGTGATTTCTACAAGACATTGGATATCCAGTAGATGTCAGTATTTCTCTTCTGAGATCAATCCAAATCCCTTGGGATGCTTCTAAATCTGCACATATTTAAAGTAGATTTTCTGCATGGCATGCAGAAGAGTTTTATGAACTGTTGATTTATAAAACTTTTTAGGTTAATGAAATTCAATGTATTAAATCAAGTATATATTTATTTATAATTAAAAGTGCAGTAAAAAAATGAATTGCAGGGTAATGCGGCATCTACAGTTGCAAGAAAAAGTATGTTAACTGCTTCCAGAATCTGTGAAAATGTGAATAATTTTAACAAAATAAAAGATCATACAAAATGCATGTTAGTTTTTTATTAGTACTGTCCTGAATAAGATATTTACATCATTTATTGTTACATATAGTCCCTTGTTTATACTGAGCAGTTAAACTGCCCAAAGTTCTTCAGAAAAAAATCCCAAAAAATATTTTGCATATTTGAACCCTCTCCAGCAGTGATTGTATGATTTTGAGATCATTGTTTCATTGAGGACAATTGAGAGACTTTTTGAATTTAAAAATCAAGGTAAATTGTATGTAATTTGTCTTCTGGGAAACATGTAAGTATCTTCTGTTGCTTCCGAAGGCCATTACTAAATGGAAAAAAATTTTTTTTGACATCTTCATCCTGTTCCAAAGTTTTCACCCCCTGGCTCTTAATGCATCATGTTTCCTTCTGGAGCATCAGTGAATGCTTCAACCTTTCTGTATTTCTGTGACAGAAAGAATCAGTGCACAATACAAGTAACGTGAGTTACATAGTCAGATTACTTTTTTCAAGAAACAAGTACTTTTCAGGCTAGAGTAAGGCATTACTTTTACATTTACAACAAAATAGTTACTTTTTCAAAGAAGTAATGCAAGTTACTTTGTTTTCCCATTTATTGACTGACAGCTCTCGCTGTGTAAAAATGATAGTTATTGTAGTTCTAGACTAAATGTTGGCATGCATTTACTCATCTCACTTGCACAAAACTGTTTCAGTATTCCTCAAAATGAATAAAAACTGAAATGCTACCTCAGAATATTACGCAAACCTGCAATAATTAAATGTTATTTAATAACACAAATATACTATGTGTATTTACTCTCACTTTATTAACCAATGTCTTTGCTGCTGACCTTCGACAATCCAATTCAACCATACCAATAAGCAAAAAAGACTTTAGATAAACATAATTAATTGTGTTACATCTTTTTGTTTGTATTGCCGAAGAGTGTTGAACATTCTTCTCCATCTAAATCCTATTCTTCTTCAATCCAGAATGGCAGCATAGCTGAAAAGATTGTTTGAGCTGCGCCCTCTTTTGTACAGGTGTAAATTTGCATTTTTGTCCGAAAAACCAAACAAACATGTTTTGTTATTAATAAACAAACAAGAAAGCCTAGCCTGGGTGAGAAAAAGTAACGCAAAAACAATAACTTTCCATAAAAAGTATAACTAAGTAATGCAATGAGTTACTTTTTTTAGGGAGCAACATATTGTAATTCATTACTTTTTCAGTCCACTCTAAAATGCAAAAATGCATTGCACTGCTACCACTGAGCTGATCACAACTGTGGAGGTTCATGGGGGTTTTTTTGGGCGAGATGAGCTTGGTTTCAGTTTCAGCCACAAGCCTGGACCGCTGCATTAAAATGTTCCATTGCAGTTCAAATGAATGTAGCACAAAAATATCATACAGGCTGTGCAATTCATCATCCATTTTACCCCTTAAATTACTCCGTATATATTATATTTTAGACAATAAGAATATTCAAATATAGAAATAAAATTCGAACAAAACTTGAAGCCAATACAAATCTTTTTTTGGTTAAAAATGATCCAAAATCTATTATTGAGCAAGTTCATAACCAGCCAGTGTTCAAAACGATTTCCTCACCTTAGCTTAGCAATTCACAACGGTAAGCTTGTAATAATGTGTTATAATTTGAGTGGTATGAGTTTTCCATGGGAAATATGAGCTTCCCCCGTTCATCTTTGTGTCATTACGTCACGTCTGTACATTAAGGAGTCCGGGCTAGTATGCTATATCGTATGTGTGTAAGTTGCAGGTCATTTGTGGCCTCTTCTTACAGCAGCTTGTTGCGCCATGTCAACTGGTGCGTTGATAGACAACCCACACTCCTCAAAACATTAGATTCTACCGCGCTGAGGAGCCGTGCCAATGCACAACCCACGTAAAAAAGATAACTCCACAAATAACTGAAATGTCAGGGTTCGAACAGAAATGGCGACATATAGGTAAAACTTATGGACTGCAGCTTTCATTTATAGTGATTTAGGCTTAAATAAAAACCAATAAAGATCTGGATTTTCATATTTATCATGTAATAGCCAGGGGTTGATGTAGGTTCATACTGAAAACACAATGTCATTTAATAACACTATACAATATATGGCGCTGAATGCTAGCACAGCTGCGTCTGCCTTTAACTGGCCACTCCATGTTGAGACCTTCAGACCTTTGTATGGATCAGCTGTAGAGACATGTTTGTCACATGTAAGAGCATTGTATCATACAATAACTAAGAATCAAAATGCTGTTTTTGTTTCAGCTCAAACCTGTGACGTTGAGGTACACAAGATGGCCTTTCGCTTCAGTCCCACTGTTGAGACATGTGGCATCACACTGGTAGTATCCACTGTCTTCAAGGCTCAAGGAATTGAATGAGAGGAAAATGTTCCTGTGCCTGATTGTGTTATTTTGTATTTCATTTACTGTTATTACATATTCGTTCGGATCTGTGATGGGTTCTTGCTCAGATTTAGGCTTAGTGGCATTTGTGTACCACCAATTGGTCACAATGTCACAATTGTGTGTCTCATACAGCACCTCACACTTGAGAAACACCGAATGGCCTTCAGTCTTCGTCACCGGTTCACGTGAGTATTTCACAGCCACTGTACCTGGGGAATATTTCATCAAGCTCATCAAAACTGTTGAATGCATTAAAAGACTCCAAAATTTGACAACAACCCAGCTAGCAAACCTATTTAGTAAGAACGTTTTACTAAAGTTCCAATAAAGTTATATGAATGGCCAGTTTTACAAATTTACGTTAGTTCTTGGTGAATGTCATAATACTTGCAAAATGATAAAATTGACATTTCCCTAATGTTTTCTGTTTTATAATTTTGCAAGTTTTATGGGAACATTCATTTTGAGCATTCTCTGATCCAAGTAGTAAGCAAAAAACATTGGACCCACTTTATATTAGGTGGCCTTAACTACTATGTACTAACATTTTAATTAATCATTTGATACAATGCACTTATTGTGTACATGTCTTTACATTGTACTTACATTTTAAAAAATACCTGCATGTAATTACATCTGTAATTAATTTCTGTAGTTACATTTGTAATTACACAGTTGACACTTCCCTTACACCTAACCCTACCCTTAAACTTACCCATACCACCACACCTGTCCCTAACTCTACCCATATCCCACCTCAATATCAGCAAAGGTATTTTGCAATACAATTTGAACACAGTAAGTACATTGTAGTTATTTTTTGATGTAAGTACATAGTACTTAAGGCCACTAATATAAAGTGGGGCCAAAACATTTGACTAACATCCAACTAAAATGTTCCATGAATGATGTAGATAACACTTTTATGCTAATGTTCGATAATGTTATTAAAAAACCAGATAACTTTGAGCTAATAATGTTACTGGAATGTTTGTTCATAACGTTGAAAGCACCATGCCAGAATGTTAGCCAACGTTTGCTGTTAGTTTGGAAAGCTTCATTAAAAACAAATGTGTCTAAAAGTATTACGTTAAGTTAAGAAGTGAGTGAGACTTACCCCCTGCTAGAGACGATAGCATACTGCAGAGAGCAACCATTATAGGGAACGCAGAAGTCGGGTGAAAGAACTGCATGTTTCTGTACTCAGTTAGTCAGAGGAAATGGCTAACTTGAACATGGCTACCTGATGTTTGTCTGAAGCTCTAACCACATCAAGAGGACTTCCTTTGAACTTTGCAGATGCAGCACTGGTGCATTTAGACAACCAATCACAGATCACGTGGCTGATGAAAAAAGAGGCCGCAAAGGCCTGTTTGAAAGTCACAAGATGGTCATTTGAGTGAACAAAAACTTTCAATTAACTTGTGTTTGATTGCCGTTGGTGGTTTGATACTGCAAGTTGTGTAGGTTTAGACCTTAGATAGGAATCAGGCCTTAGCATTTACCGCTAGCAAGTGGTTACCGCTTGCGTCATTTTCAGTTCGACCCGTCACCCTTTCTTTTCACTTCTCTTCTTTTCAAAATATGCAATGTTATGAAAAGTCAGAACTTTACGTTTTAGGTTTTATTTTGAAACTATACATATAAGTGAATTCAGGGAGATTGAACCTAAATTAATCTTATTATATTTTCAGTCTTGTCATCTATGTGTGTTACACTAATTTGTTGACATCATTTATGTGCCCTGCATACATTTCCTGTGTTTCCCACACTTATTCCCCGGTTATGCATATAAATTTCAGTGATGTTAAAGCAGCAGTTGACAAAGTATGGTTCAAGTTTTTTTTAATTTAATACACATTGCACATTGCAGGTTTGACATATAGCCTACTGTAACATATGCTGTAACAAACACAAATATGTAACTTTATAGTCTTGTGATTTACCAGTCATTCTTGCCAGCTAGACACACTTACTGCATCTTACTGCAGTAAACATATAACAATAGTACAAGTACTAACAATAGTAACAAAATAAGTAATTTCTCTAAGCAGACTTTAGAGTTTCCTGCCAGAAACTACAAAACAGGCTCAGTGTCCAATAATGACATAACTTTCACTTAGTTTCACACGGTTTCCCCAAATTACTGGCATTGCTCAACACAGTACTGTACCACTGTGAGAAAACATAAAAACTTGCATTTTTGAAATGATAAATTACTGTCACATAGATATTCAACTCCAGAAGAATTACATTACATTCAACCAACTGGGTCTTAAAGTGCAAATGCATGAGTCTGATACATGAATACATAAGTTATAGAATATTACCTCTCTTATACAGTCACTCTCTGTGGTCAAAACACGCTGATATAGTGGTCAAAATATTGCGTATTAATCTATATTAATGCAATAGTACACTTCATAGTATTGTAAACATAAATATGTAAAATAATATGCATGTAATAAATTAAATAAATACTAGAAAAGATTTAAGGAACACACAAAAATTCACAATCACAGAGATAAATAACACAGAATAAATGCATACTGTGAGGTAGCTGCAGGGTTAACATTCCTCGTTTTGGTCATGAAGGGATTTCATCTCAAAATTGTCTCCTGGGGGGACAGGATGAAATTATTAAATTAGTTTGTTATTGAGATGCCGTTCTTAAAAGATGACAGTTTGTTGGGTTGCATTAACCAATTTATACTAGAGGGATACAATTTTGCAGCTTACTCTTTAGCCAGGTGCGAAGACAGATGACAAAAATGACAGTAACCACAATCATCACGACAATGATGACCGAAAATGTAATGATGTAACTTCTTGGTGTAGTGTTGTTCACTGTAAGACAAGAAAATATTTTTTCATCAAATAGTGAGAAAAAGACTTGTTAAAAACTATCAAAATGCAACATAATGAATGTTTGGCTTAAAGGGATAGTTCACCCAAAAATTTAAATTCTGTCATCATTTACTCATCAACCAAGTAACCAAGCAGATCTCACCCCACTCCAAAGGGGGGCGAGATCTGCTTGGTTACAAACATTCTTCCAAATATCTTCCTTTGTATACAGCAGAACAAAGAAATGTATACAGGTTTAGAACAACTTGAGTAAATGATGACCGAATTTTCATTTTTGGGTGAACTATCCCTTTAATTGGTTTTGCTGTTTTATCAGGTAATCTAAAAAATATATATATATTGACTTATTATTTAAGTCAACACTATTTAGCATGACTGAATCGAGTGACTGCATAGAAATTAACAACTGCACATTTTCTAATTGTGATTCTAGCTTAGCCGATATGTTGAACCTGTTACCTTCATCATCTTGTTGAGGCACGTAGATGTGGAAGCTCTTCTCCATTCTGTCACTCTGAGCCAAACATTCCACGTGCTTCCCACGAAACTGTGACAGTGGAAGTGTGATGTTGCTTGTAATGGTGGATGAACTGTCTTTGTTGAGCGTTATGAAATCATTTGAACTAAAGTGCTTCAGCTCTTTCTCTGAGTATTTCCATTGGATTGTTGGAGTTGGTTTACCGGTGGCTGAACATGAGACTACAACATCTGGATCAGAGGTGGGTGAAGGATTCACTTCCGCTGTTATTTCTGAGATACCTGGAAAGTACCAGAAATATAATGACTTAAAAGTAGCCTACTACATATTAAATCACTAGGAAAACTTCTAAATACAATGTTTTCAATTTGTGTATTATATATATTATTTTTGCTGGTTCAATTGTGACAATATGCCCCGGCCGCCACATAAGTCAATATATAAAGACTGTTTACTCAAAAAGTGACTTCTAAAACTATATTTTTATTCTAGTACAAACTGCTGTATTTAGCCCAGAATATCAAACACCAAGGTATTACCACATGACTATACCATGGTCTCATAACAGTAAAGTACAGGTGTTTACCTACCTTTAACAGTGAGGCAAAAGGTTTTTCGTTTGGGTCCTGATGGATACACTTTAAAGGAACAAATGTAGCAAGCCTCGTCTTCAAATGTTGTGTTTTTGATCTCAATAGATGTTGAATTAAATGACGCCAGAGGGAAAGTGACTTTTCCGACGTACTCCTTATCCACATTATCCTGGAATTGTTCGCTGAATGTAGCAAGAGTTTGTACATTTCCATCCGCGCGTACCCGCTGCCAGGTGACATGTTTGACTCCAGACGCGAACGGCAGCGTGCAAGAGAATGAAGCATCCTGACCAAACACGACATCTGTGTCTCCTCGTGCTACAATAGCTGAAAGGTAAGCTGTGGAATAAAAAATAAACAAGTTATTAGTTTGCAAACTTAACACAGTTTTGTCCTGAAAAGTATGATTCTTGTGACTAACCTCTTATGAAGCTTAAAATTAGGATCAAGTTCACCAGACACAACATGTCGAATGGTTGGCAATGATCAGTTTGTAATCAGACATCGTATATATAGCCTAAACCGAAAGTGAAAGTCGATGCTTATTACGCAGTATGACACACGCAGGGGTTTCCTGATTCACTAAAAGGGCTATATATATATATATATATATGGGTAATATGGTAATCCACGCGACTTTCTGTCATCCTACGATGAAAGGGAGAGTGGGAGACTTGAGTTTGTAGGATATTATGATATTATTGTTATTAAACCAATCAGAAAAAAAAACCAAGCCAGTACCTACTCATGGAAATTTGATAGTTTGATGGGCAATTTAGAGATATTATAATTAGATACTAACAGAAAGGGGAGACCCCCAATTTTAGAGAATTTCTACTTGGGAATTATGTTGCATATGTGTATTCAAAATCGTTCAAGAATTGCCTCAGCCAATTGATCTTAAAAGTATCGTTTAAAGAAGCGAAGTCAAGAAAATGAAGACCACCATGTTCAAAGCTATTTATGACAGCAGTTTTTTTTATGTAAAGTCTCTTGTGTCTCCAAGTCAAAAAGCATCCTATCCACCTCGACACATATCGACTTGTTCACATGTAAAGAAAGAGCAGGATAGGTTAATCTGATTGTTAATCTAATTCACGTTAAGTCTGATTGTTAATCTAATTCACGTTAAGTCTGATGGTTAATCTAATTCACGTTAAGTCTGATGGTTAATCTAATTCACGTTAAGTCATATCATTTTTATTTTAAAAGTAAGAAAAAAGTGTTTTCCATCAAATGTAATCTAACTAGGTGGTCGAATAAAAATATTTGGACCTTATATTTGAAAATGACCTCACTTTTTATTTTTTATTGTAACCACTTAGAAAACAGATCAACAAACAAGGAACATAATCAAATCACTGAATAAAACATATGATCAGCCATAGGTTGAGCACAGCCAGTAACAACCAGAAATCAAATTACCTCACATTAGCATCAGCTAGCTAGTTAGCCAGCCAGTTAGCATCAGCTAACAATATTTTGCAAAAAGGTTGATTTTATCTACTGTTATTTTGGCTTGTCTTTTTTTACTTTAAGCTAAAACATGCTTGTACTCTGATTTTGCTGTAACCGTATAAAGCAAATTGCTTTGTCAGAGTGGGGGCATTTTAACAAATTACATTTTTGTTAAAAATCTAATAACATGAAAACTCTGGACATTTTTCATACTTGGTTTATTTATGTCATTGTCACTGAAAAATAGGATAACTATTCTAGACACTTTAGCCTAATTTTTGTTTCTCAGAAAAAGTTACACAGTCCTTAAGGAGTATTTAATTTAATGTGTTCCTTTTAAAAAAATAAATAAAAAAAAGTCACGATCGTGCAACTATTGACATTGTGAAAAAGAAAAAATTCTCATCATTACAATAATTAAAAAAAATGAAACAAGTGCAATATTACGGTGGCTGGGATAGGACATGTTTGGTTCACTTAGTTCTGTCATGGCCACTTCATTTAGGGCCAGATTTACTAAACAGGGTGGTTTTAGTTTTGTATTTAAAAAGTAGCCTATTGTATTTTATTGTATTACAATGACTATTTAATATTAGGCTACCTCTAAACTTTGACTAGGTTAGGCATGTTGCTTATTAATTGTTCTAAGAACCTCAAAGCATATTTTAGTTTTTGTGTATTTTGTGCTACTCCATAATGATGTTCTAGTAGTTGATTTCTTGCAGCATACAAGTAGGGCCCAAACATAAACTCAAGCCCAGGGGCCCCCAGCTCCCAAGTCCTGCCCTGGATGTAGGCTATACATGAAATAAAATTAAGTTCCTGCATTCATGTAAATTGAATGTAAATGAACCACTTGCTTGCATATTTTAACATGTGACGTCATTATTGGAGTTTCCTGTTTAAATGGCAGAAGATTTTGTATTATGCCAGGTAAAATGAGCCATCACGTTTGGGAAGGAAAAAAAATCCATGTTAAACAGGAAGACTAACATTTCCCAGAAACTAAAATGCAAATGCAGAAATGGTTGGTATTTTTGCTGTCTCACGTTATGGTAAAGTTGTGTATTCACAAGGCCCTGGCATTCAGATTCAGCACTCCCCACTGTACACTATGATTTAGATTTTTCATAATATTAATTTTACAGAATAAGATACATAAAAGCATACACACACACTTAACTGTTTAGCAAATGGATATATTGACATATTTAAATAAATAAAATAAAAATGCTAACATAATGTAAACCCAGGATGTTGGTTGTATTTATCAGTGGATTAATCAAAATCCAGAAGCCTGATGAACTTAATAAGTAATCAACTAATATATTTATATTTCACTGTCTGCTGTGTTGTTTATCATTTATATGTACTTAACATATTACAAGATTGTGAAATGTTCATATTACTATACATAACAAGATTGTGTTGGTCACGTCACGAAACACCATAGACCGTAAAAACACGTAACCAAACAATGATACCTAAACCTTCCCGTCACTGTAACCTTAACCAATGAAATTAGCTGCAGGGCGGGATTTCTAGCAAAGTAGTTTTGGAAATCACGCAGAAGGAAGTGCTCTGAGTGTTCTGTACTTCCTGTTAAGTAAACCAAAAAGTTCTCAAGCATTGCTTAAAGGGATAGATCACCCAACAATGAAAATTCTCTGAACATTTACTCACCCTCATGCCATCCCCAATGTATATGACTTTTTGTCTTCATATAAACAACAATTTTTTTAGGAAAATAATCCATCTCTGTGAGTCCATATAATGTCCATGTAATCCACTTGGTTGATGCTTGAAAAATTAATGAATCAATTGGGTTTTTCACACTGCGTTTAACCCCGGGTTATGGTCGTTCTAAACACCTCTTTTAACCCCGGGTAAAGGAGCGTTTCACACTTGTGCTTTAGATGCGGGCTTAGCATCGCTTTTTACCCGGGTTTTTGAATCCCTGCTCTGGAGAATGTTACAGCTAGACTCTTAGCAGCAGACAACCAATCGTTTTTTCATGGAAACACTGCACATTGTAGTAAATTCAGTGTTTGAGAGGAAAAATGTCAGTGAAGAAGAGACCGTTTCATTCTTACCTTTATCGTCTGAAATGTCCATTCAGTATAAACTTGATATTTATGAGTTCACTCTTACATCAAATTAAATAGAGTAAAGATTATGCGCATTTGGCGTGCTGTCCGGGGGAGGGCTCCGGGCACGGAATTTTGGCCCGAACCCAGAGTATCCCCCTGTGATAGAGATTTTATTATGGATTGTATTACGGATTGTGTTGACATCTAATAAGAGTTTATTAAATCAAAGTGAGGAGATGGGGTGGTGGAGGGATGCTAAAAAACTGTAACGAAAAGGAGGTAAATCTGCAGTATATACTATACCTCTTATCGTTGATTAAATTGATTAACTTAATGTGCTCCACTTGTGTTTAATAGGTTTCATTATCTGAACGTGCTCCTCCCGAAATTTGTAAAAAAATCATCACGTAGTACAGTCAACAATAGGTGGGTGCACAATTCTATAGCTTTTACTTAAACAGGTTGCGTGCTGCATTCATCCAATCAATGACACTGACACCGCAAATATGCAAATAAGAACATTAACCCAGGGTTTAGGAATGTACAATGTGAAATGTCAGTTTATGAATAGCCAGGATTAATTGTTAACCCCACACTTCTCACACCATCTTCACAATGCACTTACAATACGTGTCGCAAGGTCCCTCTCGTGAACACTCATAAAGACTGACAGCAATGATTTAGAGTAAAAAATATTCACAAGTTCACACTTACATATAATTTATAGAGAGTAAATTTAAAAGACGTATTTGGCGTGCTGTCCGGGGGGAGGGCTTCGAGTTCGGAATTTGGCCTGAACCCAGAGTACCCCCCGTGTATGTAAGTGGTTAGAACCAAAAGTGTGGAGAAGGGGTGGTGGAGGGATGCTGATAGACTGTCAATAAAATGGAGCTAGGACTGCTGTGTAGGCTATATACCTCTTATTGTTGATTAGCTGAGTGCTCTCCACTTGTGTCAATTATCTGAACGTGCTCCTCCCGAACCTTGTTAATAAAACATAATTTAGTGCTTTTTTACACACCCCTATCATTTCGCTTTAGAAGACATTGATTCATCCATGTGGTTTACCGTCATGACTCATGATCACTGTGGTTTTTCAAGCGTCAACTGAGTGCTATCTATTCACTTGCATTATATGGACTCACAGAGATGGATTATATTCCTTAAAATTTTCATTTGTGTTTATCTGAAGAAAGTCAGTTATATACACCGATCAGGCCTAACATTTTGACCACCTTCCTAATATTGTATTGGTCCCCCTTTTGCTGCCAAAACAGCCCTGACCCGTCGAGGCATGGACTCCACTAGACCCCTGAAGGTGTGCTGTGGTATCTGGCACCAAGATGTTAGCAGCAGATCCTTTAAGTCCTGTCAGTTGCCATGGGGCCTCCATGTATTGGACTTGTTTGTTCAGCACATCCCACAGATGCTTGATTGGATTGAGATCTGGAGGCCAAGTCAACACCTCAAACTCATGCTCCTCAAACCATTCCTGAACCATTTTTGCTCTGTGGCAGGGCACATTATCCTGCTGTAAGAGGCCACAGCCACCAGGAAACCGTTTCCATGAAAGGGTGTACATGGTCTGCAACAATGCTTAGGTAGGTGGTACATGTCAAAGTAACATCCACATGGATGCCAGGACCCAAGGTTTCCCAGCAGAAAAGTGTAAAGCATCACACTGCCTCCACTGGCTTGCCTTCTTCCCATAGTGCATCCTGGTGCCATGTGTTCCCCAGGTAAGCGACGCACACGTACCCGGCCATCCACGTGATGTAAAAAAAAAAAAACGTTGATTCATCAGACCAGGCCACCTTCTTCCATTGCTCTGTGGTCCAGTTCTGATGCTCATGTGCCCACTGTTGGTGGCAGTGGACAGGGGTCAGCATGGGCACCCTGACTGGTCTGCGTCTATGCAGCCCCATACACAAAAAAACTGCGATGCACTGTGTATTCTGACACTTTTCTATCAGATCCAGCATTAAACTTCTTGAGCAATTTGAGCTACAGTAGCTCGCCTGATCAGTGTACATTGGGGATGGCATGTAAGTAAATGATTGGATAATTTTTATTTTTGGGCGAACTATCCCTTTAATGTGCCACGTTTGAATGTGTATGAGAGGGAATGCACTTTCAGTGAATAACTTCTATTTAATTCTGTGTATAACATAAAAGAAGGAAAATGCACTACTTTTTTGGTAGCTTTTTTGACCATTTTGAAATTTGACAGCTGTATTGGCCATTCACTTTTGTTATGTAAAGAACAGGACATTCTGCAAAAGTTCTATTGTATTTAATGGGGTGGGGAATCTTAAAGGATTTATCTGATTACTAATGCCCATGGAAGAAACTGAAACTTTCATCTGCAATGGAAAGAACTGAAAGCATTCATTCTACATTTCAGAGGATACGTTTGGGACTTTCCTTTCAGGATAAAAATCTATTCAAAGTGTGATTCACTGGAATGGGTGTCACTGCATATGACATTACATGAAGTACATGAATGTACCTGTGTCAGTGGCATTTGAGAAGTTCCTATATTATTCATAAGGTATATCCGTTTCCTTTGAATACTTTTTCAGAGTATTGCTGACTCATAGTTGCAGATAGGCAAATGTAGCACAAAGGAATTTCATGAGAATTATGCTATTGTTATTGGTGCTTTTGTTATAGCCACCAATGACTGACAGTCTGACACCTCAGGAATGTCTGGGTCCAACAACAATGTTTTATTGGAAAACTTTGTTTTATTGAAAACTGCACAAAATTCACATATAGCTGAAGGGTTTGGTAAAGAAAATAAATAAAACAATTCTGCAAAATGCAATACACAATACTCACAACAATAAATAAAACAAAATAGGTAGAAAGAACTAATCATGAAGTTCTTAAAGTGCAGATGCAGGATGTAGAAAATACAGTTTCTCATATGAACAGATATTATTTATATGATTATATTAATATTAGCTTATTCAAAAATGTAAACATGATGTGTTTATTTTTAGTACCAGACTACAAAAGTATTCTGAATAAAGTGGCAGATGACCAGTAGTTCATGCTGTACAAGCGGATATCTGATGTTTATCTGGGGGGGAAAAAGGAAATTATTAATATACATATTTAACAATTCTGTTCTTTATGACAATAAATGCGGTCCTGATAGAAAGTAATATTTTTCTGCTTACCATTTAACTTTGTGTGAAGGTAGAAGGCAATAATGACAATACTGAAGATAACCACGACCAACATCGGAATGATATACTTTCTTAATGTGACATTTTCTGTGAAACAAAAAGATTTTTTTTTCATGTAAATATTGATTTAAAAATATTAAAATGCATCTTGTTTGGCTTAATTCTGGAATTTCAATGCTTGCTTATTTTATTATTAGCTCATGCAGTTTTTAATCCACTAAACCACCACCCAAACACTTGCGTTACATAAGTCAAATCAAGTTACCTTTATTATCATCTTCAGGCACATAAATTTGCAAGCTCTTCTCCATGCTGTCACTCTGAGCAAAACATTCCACGTGCTTCCCACGAAACTGTGACAGTGGAAGTGTGATGTTACTTGTATAGGTAGTTGAACTGTCTTCATTGAGGTTTGTGAAATTAATTGACCTGAAGAAGTTCAGCTCTTTCTCTAAGGATTTCCACTGGATTGTTGGAGTTGGTTTACCAGTGGCTGAACATGAGACTACAACATCTGGATCAGAGGTGGGTGAAGGATTCACTTCCGCTGTTATTTCTGAGATACCTGGAAAATACCAGCAACATAATTACTTAAGTACAATTTTTTAACATTAAACAATGCAATGTAATATCCAAAGCTCAAAATGTCTATCAAAGTTCACAATATATACTATCTTAACCCTATGATGCTGATACTTGGGTTCATTTGCAATTACACATGCAGAAATTAGTTCACCTCAAAATGAAAATTTCCTGATAATTTACTCACCCCAATGCCATCCAAGATGTCCATGTCTTTCTTTCTTCAATGCAGTTTCAAAGGGCTTTGGAGTGCTTCAAATGGTACAGCGCAATCCCAGCTGAGGAATAGGGTCTCATCTAGCGAAACGATCTGTCATTTTCTAAAAAAATAAAAATAAAATTCAAATGCATATAATTTTTAACCACAATTGATCGTCTTGTGCTGGTCTGCAACGAGCCAGGCATTACGTAACGTAAGTTCAAAAGGTCACGGCGAACGTGGGCGGAAAAGTGTGGAGAAGGAGGATCGTTCAAATTTTATTGTATGTTGAATGACATATTTATTATTTAATTTATCATTGTTTTACCTGTTTTGTTAAAAGCGTTTGTATTAGTCTTCGAACGCTCGCTTTGTAAAAAAGTTCGGCGTGACCATTGCAACATACGTTACGTAATGCCTGGCTCGTTGCAGACCAGCACAAGACGATCAATTGTGGTTAAAAAGTATATACATTTCAATTTTTTAAAGAAAATTACAGATCGTTTTGCTAGATAAAACCCTATTCCTCAGCTGGGATAACGCAGGACCATTTGAAGCACTCCAAAGCCATTTGAAACTGCATTGATGTGGACGTTCAACATATTGGTTGCAATTGAAGTCCATTATGTGGAGAAAAATCCTGAAATGTTTTCCTCAAAGAACTTAATTTCTTTTCCACTGAAGAAAGAGACATGGACATCTTGGATGGCCTTGGGGTGAGTAAATAATCAGGACATTTTCATTTTGAGGTGAAATAATCCTTTAATACTGTTTGTAGTACACAAGTGCTGAGCAAGCCTCCGTAGTTGAAATTCAAACATGGTAAAGGGCGTTTTGGTTCCCGAAACATGCTGTAAGCGGTAGACCAATCACAACAGACTGGGCCAATGACCAATAAGAGCAGAGTAGACTCTCAGAAAGGAGGGGTTTAGAGAGAGATTGGATCCTTGATTTAACTGTTTCAGACACTGTGAGAAAAGAGGTGATGCCGCAATATATGTAACGAGAAAATTAAAGTGTTTTTTGGACGCATGTATATCTATTGTAGGAGACCTCCAAAACAAAATTAAGAAACTTTAAAATAGCATTACAGGGGCACTTTGAACATTTCCACTGGTTTTGCACTGGAAAAAGATAATTTAACACATATCAACCATATGCACCCAATTGGAAATACAAGTTGTCCCAATGGGAACCTGCCTTTGGCCTATTATATATACCATTAATGGCTTTTCAGCCATTTAAAAATGGCAAAATAAATATTAAACCACTGTTTTGGCAAAATACATAACCTTCCCCAAACTGATATGCCCTAGTCTTAAAGGTATTTATTTACCTACCTTTAACAGTGAGGCAAAAGGTTTTTCGTTTGGGTCCTGATGGATACACTTTAAAAGAACAAATGTAGCAAGCCTCGTCTTCAAATGTTGTGTTTTTGATCTCAATAGATGTTGAATTAAATGACGCCAGAGGGAAAGTGACTTTTCCGACGTACTCCTTATCCACATTATCCTGGAATTGTTCGCTGAATGTAGCAAGAGTTTGTACATTTCCATCCGCGCGTACCCGCTGCCAGGTGACATGTTTGACTCCAGACGCGAACGGCAGCGTGCAAGAGAATGAAGCATCCTGACCAAACACGACATCTGTGTCTCCTCGTGCTACAATATCTGAAAGGTAAGCTGTGGAATAAAAAAAATTATGTTGTTATAAGCCTCCCACCATCTCCATCCAGTTTAGAAACATCCAGCCAGAGCAGTTTCAGATTTAGCCATAAAAATCAATTACAGACCTCTTATGAGCAAACTTAATATGATCAGAAGGCGCAGCATGTCTAAAATGTTCTGGTTTCCATCTCTGAGCAGATATACATATATAGCTTATCTGGGGCATCCCCACCCCCTTCCAGTAAGGATACACAATGAAAAAGGGGAATTTTATTATTGGCTTCCAAGCTCTTCATTTGAGTACAGTAGCCTACATGTCATGAAACCTGAGTGTGTTTGGCGCGATCGTGTTTATTGCAGACGAATGCTTGATTCAAATTAAAGTTTTAACAGTGCAAATCCTTTTCAGTGAAACTTGAGACTAAACGGTGAAAGGTACAAATTTCAGACATGCATTCAGAATTTTTTTTTTTTTTTGCATAATGTATTTACAATAATATTAATATCTTTGTGTACAGTTATTTAAATGGTTACATACTACCATTCAAAGATTTGAGGTCTGTAAGGGTTCCTTTTTTGTAGAAATAAATTAATAATTTTATTCAGCAATCAAAAGTGACATTTTCCCCAAATAAATGCTGCTCTTTCGAACTTTCTTTTGATCAGAGAATCCTGAAAATATGCATCACGGTTTCCACAAATATATTAAGCAGCATAAGTTCTATGAAAGGCACATCATAAGAATTTTTTCTTCAGCACTAAATCAGCATATTAGAATGATTTCTGAAGGATCACATGACACTGAAGACTGGAGTAATGATGCTACAAATTAAGTGTTACCATCACATGAATAAATTACATTTTAAGAAATATTACAGCATAAAACTATAATAATTATAATTATTCATTTTCCACACTACTACTGTTTTACTGTATAAATGCAGCCTGGGTGAGCATAAGAGACTTATTATAATGGGTGTCAGAATATCAAAGCACCATCACATAACAAATAATGCACAAAATTTGACGGAAGTATCCAAAATTCTTTTTTTTTTTTGTTGCGGCCAGTGAATGTGTTCATTGTTCAAAGTTAGGCGTTCTGCTGCTATGAGGTTCCCTATATCTACACTAGTTAAAGTTAGTGCACTGATTTGTTTGATGTTGGGTTGAACTCTTATGATCTTTTGCATATTAGTAACACAATGTATCATTAATCGATTTATCTATCTAGTAAATATTTGAGTAATTTCCAGGATTTTCTGGCAGGTTTATCCCGGACTTTCCACAGAAATAAACAGAAGGCTACATGTGACTTCTGACTCATGATAAAATCACTTCCGCTTTTACATTTGGCAACTTTTTTTTTTTTTTTACATTTAGCAACACACATTTTACATTTATGCAATGTTTCTATATCAGACAATCTCAATATGACAGGCTATATTTTCACTATTGTGCTAATTAGGAGATTGAGTACTATATTAAGGATGTAAACGAAAACTTGCCTCCCAAATCCACAAGCGGCGGCGACTATCCGAAATGCAAGCAAAACAAAGTCGTATTGCTATTTTATGAGCGAAGTAATCCAGAACACATGAGTAATGACCATACTGTAAAACAATGACACATACGTTTTACTATAAAACACAAGATGAAACATCCGTGTGTGATTCATAGAGTTTCGGCCAGCACATGACTTGTAAATGAGATAACGCGGAATATTTCATGACTGCACTACTACTGTCAAAATAAAAGCCTTCCGCTTTCAAAATAAATCCTCAGGCTCTGAAATACTTTCACTTTGCCTGCAAATGACTTCTATAAACGATAGCTTAAATTTCAGTTCAGACTTGCTATTTATAATGCTGATTAATTTAACAGTAATGGAACTTATTTTAATACTTCTGCTATTGCTGATTTATCGAGACTTCCCTATTTAAATGTGTTGTTTAAATGCCTGTAAGTCAGTATTTAGGTGTGTCATGTCATATATTGATGGTGGTTGAGGAGATTCCCCTCTTCCATGTAATGCGCTTTGAGTACCCAGAAAAGCACTATACAAATTTAACAAATTATTATATCTCTGATATCATTTTCAAAAACTTTGATATAATATTCCAATATTTTCTGCTACACATTAAAGTAGTTTAGAAATATTCTACTTATATCTATAAATGTGTGAATTAATGTCAAGTACACAGAGTGCAGACAGTAATGTATTTGAAAGTGTTACAAATCTTCCCATCTAGTCAACCATGACCTATACTAAATTACATTTAGGTTTTGAGTACATATATCAAATTAAACAACATCTAATAAAAATCAATTTTAAGCCAAGTGTGAAATTACTCACAGCTTTGTCACCTCATGTATGATAGAAATGTAACCCCTTTCTAATTGGTGTTACAGCCGTACAAAATTGAACTCTCCTTGCCTCTTTTTCAATGCATCTTATCACTAAACTATGTTTTTGTTATCATTTTGTGCAAATTGTTTATGCCATTAAATCGCTCTTTTTTAATCTCTCATGAAATGAGACATGACATAAATTTACGTTTTGCATATATTGTAATTTGATTGTGCCTGATGCAGATCAAACTCCCCATAACCTCTAATTTTTCACATTTTTTAATTGTAGAGAATTCTAATTATTCATTTAAATCTTTGTATACCTGTTAGAACTTCTTTTTTTATTATAAATTTGTATTAATTTAAAGGGTTAAAGTTAAGATGCATGGTTGCGATCAGTGATTAGCATTCAACTTTGTTTCCCCCACAGTTACAGAAATTACATAAGTGCCAAATATTGCATAACAAGTTAGTATTTATTTACGGTTATTAAAGGGGAACTTCACTCATGGAATGAAACAGAAAATACCTTACACACAAACAAACAAACCACATGTAGCATCTTGTGTTTTGTACTTAATGTGGAAGTGTGTGGATTGTTTTTTTTTTCAGACGTATAGAAGGATGTTGATATAGTTGTTTTTTGATGACACACACTAGAGAATCATTTGTTTTTCATACCAGGCAATATGCAAAATAGCATCTTATTATTTTCCCATATTTTGAGCGGCCAAATGAATTCAGTAAGCGCAGGAATAAATCAGTGTTCCCATTCACTAAGTAGTGTAAAGATGTGACCCACCCGCACTACCCCATGCTACTATTTGGGGTAGTACAATTCTATATGGTTTATAATTACTCCCTTCCCTTAATTGTCCTCAGTGTGAAAGGACTCAAAATCATACAGTCACTGCTGGAGAGGGTTCAAATATGCAAAAAATCATGGGAAACTGAAGAATTTTTGGGACCTGGAGGATTTTTATGAAGAACTTTGGGCAGTTTAAGTGCTCAGGAAAAACAAGGGACTCATGAACAACCATCACAAAAACAACAAAACAAAAAAAAAAACAGCCGTGGATTATCCAGGTAATGACACACAGTATTAAGAATCAGTGGTTCATAAACTTTTTAACGGAGTCATTTTAATAAATTCAGCAATTTTTTGTCTTGTGGACTATATGTACAAAAAATAAATATATATCTTATTCAGGACAGTACTAAATAAAAAAATAACACTTTTTGTATCATCTTTTTGTTCTCTTTAGATTTTGCAAGCGGTTCACATATTTTTTTCTTGCAACTGTATAATGTGTGTGTGTGTTTGTGTTTGTGTATATTACATTGTGGGGACCAAATGTCCCCACAAGGATAGTAAAACCTGAGATCACCTACATTGTGGGGACATTTGGCTGGTCCCCATGAGGAAAACATCTTATAAACTAAATTAAACAGACTAAATTATGTTCCTTGAAAATGTAAAAATGCAGAATGTCTCCTGTGATGGGTAGGTTTAGGGCCAGAGTGTAGGGGGATAGAATGTACAGTATGTACGGTATAAAAACCATTACGTCTATGGAAAATCCCCACAAAGATAGTGAACCAGACGTGTGTGTGTGTGTGTGTGTGTGTGTGTGTGTGTGTGTGTGTGTGTGTGTGTGTGTGTGTGTGTGTGTGTGTGTGTGTGTGTGTGTGTGTGTGTGTGTGTGTGTGTGTGTGTGTGTGTGTGTGTGTGTGTGTGTGTGTGTGTGTTTTCACTTTGTGTTAGGCTAAGTGTAAATATATCAGTCATGCACTGACAGTGAGTGCAACAAATTTAAATCAGCTGACTGCTTAAATGACTGTCAAACTTGTAGGTAGCCTAAATTTGGAGATTATGTATACACTTTATTTGCATTTGTTAGCATAATATAATAAAATAATCTCCCATTTTCAAACATATTTTCCCCTGCAAATAAGCAAAATATCTGACAATCAAAAATGGTATTAGCAATCAAGTAGGTAATATGGACAACCAGCTGCGTATTAATAATATTTATAAATATGCTAAAGAGAGATTTCATACCATTATTTAAAGATTCTACAAATGTTGTGCTCCAAATGTAGGATATTCCGTTTCACCGCGTTGCACAAGCCAAAACCATAGACGGCCAAAAGAGCATGCGTCGATTAGACCGATAGCGACATCTGCTGGACGGAAGCCGTTAGTACTTATATGAGCACCAGCACACAGGCGTTTTAATATTCCACTAGGCTGTTACCTATTAATAGATCATATGACCACATTCTCCCCGCAGCGATCTAAGGAGCCCATTTTTAGAATATATGTAGGTTGGGAAAGGTCATTTTTTCAATCATTTATTAATTTCTCACTGTATTTGTCAAGACCAGTCTCACGTATCTCATTGTTTGTGTTTCTGTAGGCTCGCTGCCTGGCACCAAGACGTGTTTTCGGTGATGGTGACTTTGTGATAGGTCGTCTCGAAGGGTGGAGAGAAGGTGCGCGCCAAATAATAACCATCGACATTGTGCTCTGATCACTGCATCGAATGATTATGAACAGCAGCAGACTTTATTTACGACTGCAGTCATGTCGTTTTTATTCCGGTGGCCTGAGAGCGAAATATCACCGGACCCTGGACAGGATCGAGTTAATGCTGCCTCCTAAATTAAGACCTGTCTACAATCATCCTGCTGGTAAAAGATATTACTCTGCTCCTGTCTAAAGAAACACATTTATTTAATTCATGTTTTCTGTAATTTTACCATCTTTTAGCCTATATATTATCTGTAATTGTATTGATGCTATTTCTCATGGGGTCATACAATGGCCCCAAAAAGAATTTGAATAAAATGTTTGATAAATAAAGATAGCACAAGTACGTCTTTCATGCAAACATTCCACAGTTTAAGTTGTAAAGCAAATTATAGGCTACCTTTAAAAATTAGATGTTAATTGAAACATCTATATGGACTAAATGAACTTCATACATCCTTAATAACCTTGGGAATACAAAATGGCTCGGCGAGCTGTTAGTCCTGAGAAATGATAGGGTAATTTGTTGCAACGAAATTCATACATTTTAAGTCTGATCTAAGTATTAAAATACTTGTAGGGCCTGGCTTGGACAGTTTGAATGAGTCTTCTGTGCATCTTTCTGTCCCACTATTGGGTTGTATGGTGTCCTGTCCATCATAACCACCTAGACCTGGGCTGCGTCCGAAATCGCATACTCTCTTGTGTAGGTACTTATTTGAACTTCATGCCTAAAAAAGTCTATATGAGTGTGTGTAGTATGAATGTAATCTGGACATACTGCATTCGCCATGTTGCCCTTATTATGTGACCTACCAGTGTCAGTTGCGTCATATCATCTCCATTCATAAATCTTTTCCCGTGGCCTCAAGGGATAGTAAAGTAAAGAAATGACCCAATAATGCACACTTTAGAATCTCGCCTACAAGAAGTAGGTCATCCGGGTACTTTGTGCCTACTCTGCCTACATACTTCTTTTATCACATATTATTTTGCATACTAGGAAAGTATGCGATTTCGGATGCAACCATAGTTTCCTATTTGGTTCTTTCCAGAGATCTTGATGGAGTTGTTGGTCCCTGTACTGTTGATGCTAAGGGTATGTTTACGCGACAACAATGTACTAAAAATGGAAAAGTTATTCCTTTGTGTCTTTGCGTTGTCAAAAAGATCCCAGTTTACACGGATCCACAAAAACGAATAAAACACTGTGTTATTCATACCAGGCCAGTAGTTGGCGATGTTACTTTGTAAAGAAACACAATGCACTTATAGACTGAACATGTAATATGCATGCCATGACCTCACCGTTTTCAGAAGTTTGTGTTTTCAGGGCCCCAAAACGTTGTTGTCGTGTAAATGAACGGCTATAATGCATAAAGTTTTCTGATTTTAGTTGAAAAGGGTGTTGCATAAATTAGCCCTAAATTTGAATTCAGTAAACTTTTGAAAATAGTTTTCAAAGTGCAAGTTTTTGAAAACGATACTGTTATCGTCTCGGTGTAAACTACAAAAAAGGCAAATTTGTGAAACCGGTGACATCATGCGCATGTGTATTACGGCATATAGGCACGAAGTGACATCGCCAACTACTGGCCTGGCATCCATAATACAAGCATTTTTTGTCGTTTTCACGGATTCGTGTGAAAAGGGATCGTTTTGACAATGTTGTCGTCTTGACGCAAAAAAAACGCAAAGGAAAACTTTGTTTTTAGTACACTAGTAAAAATGCTGGGTTAAAAATAACCCAAGTTGGGCTGAAAATGGACTAACCCAGCAATTGGCTTGTTTTAACCCAGCGGTTGGGCTAAATGTTTGCTTAAAACAACCCAATCAGTGGGTTAAAAAAAACCAATTGCTGGGTTAGTCCATATCCATTTTTAACCCAGCATTTTTAAGAGTGTACTATGTTGTTGTGTAAACGTACCCATAAATATTAAATCATTAAACTATTCCAATGATCCTGGGTTGTAATTTCGTATCATATACTGCATATACACTACCAGTCAAAAGTTTGGAATCATTAAGATTTTTTTTAATGGTTTTGAAAGAAGTCTCTTCTACTCACCAAGGCTGCATTTATTTGATCAAAAATACAGCAAAACACTATTATTGTTAAATATTTTCACACCTTAAAATAACTTTTTTCTATTTGAATATATTTTAAAATACAATTTATTTCTGTGATTCAAAGCTGAATTTTCAATTCAATTTGCTGCTCAAGAAACATTTATGATTATTATCAATGTTGAAAGCAGTTGTGTAAATCATTTTTTCAGGATTATTTAATGAATAGAAAGTTCAAAAGAACAGCATTTATCTGAAATGTAAAGCTTTTGCAACATTATAATGTCTATACTGTCACTTGATCAATTTAATGCATCCTTGCTGATTAAATGTATTAGTTTCTTGAGCAGCAAATCTGCATATTAGAATGATTTCTGAAGGATCATGATTCATGTGACACTGAAGACTGGAGTAGTGATGCTCAAAATGCAGCTTTGCATCACTGGAATAAATTACATTTTAAAATAAATTGAAATAGAAAACTGTTATTTTACATTTTAATAATATTTCACAATATTACAGATTTTCTTTGTATTTTTAATAACAAATGCAGCCTTGGTTTGAAGAAGAGACTTCTTGAAAAACATTAGAAAATATTAATGATTCCAAACTTTTGACTGGAGAGCATCAAATAAAAAATAAAAATAACCCAACACAACAGTAGCACTTTGTAGAGCTTCACGATTAATTGTTAAAAGATTGCGATCTCGATTAAAACACCCACGTGATCTTATTCCTAAATGACAACGATTCGGCTATGTGACTGTCTATTAAACATTCAAGTATGATCACAGCGGACTTTCAAATCTGCATTCGCGCAGTTGTCATGAATAGGTAAGAATCAACCACACAGTATTTCTGTAACAATAATTCAAATTATCACAGAAATACTGGGATAGAAGTTTATAGTTTGGATGTCTATGGTAGCGATCAAAAGGATGATCGTATCATTTACATCGTTACACCAGTAACGGTGGCGACAAGTGACAGTGACATTGAATGTATTTGCCATTAAATCATTCATTCAAGAGATTTGTTCAAAAATGCTGATTCATCCAATAATGAAACAAGTGAAGTCTTTATGAATGAGTCATTGAATCATTAATTCAAATCGATTTAAGAAAAAATTATTCAAATTCATTAGATATTTTTAAATAGACTGCAGCAATTAACATTTTGTCAGAACCTTTTGTAAAATACATGTTATTTTGTTGTACATTCAGAATCGTGGGAAAATTGTGATTCTCAATTTATCCATAATCGTGCAGCTCTAGCACTGTCATAATTTCTCACAGGATATTTTCTTTTTTTCCTCAGGGCCAAAGACGGTTTTCTTCTGGGCACCTGTTTTTAAATGGGTGAGATGAGAATTGTACACAAATATTAAAATACAGCACTCAACATCACCTTTTACCAACTTCAGTTTTTACATTTTGCAATTCTAAATTGTACATTGACTTGGCCTTGGATTTTTTGTGCTTTATTTAATTATAGAGAATGCAATGAAAATTACTAGTTAAAGTAGGCAATAGTTCATCATTTACTCCCCCCCCCCCATGCATTTTAAACCCATTCTTTCTTCGTTGGAACACAAAAAGGAGATAAAAGTAGCAGAATGTTGCTTCTCTTTGTATACAAGGAAACAGTGACTACACCTGGCAAGCAAAGATTTTCAAGGCGTAACTTAAAATGCTCTCTAGTCCTTACACAAAACAATTTATGGCTTTGTAAGATTGAGAATGTAGTGTGAAAGTTGCATGGACTATTTTCATTACACGTTCATTATAACATTGGAAGAGAGCACCTTGAACATTCTGCTAAGCTTCTTATTTTGTGTTCCGTGAAAGACAGGTTTGTAAAGGCATGAGGGTGATAAGGATGATTTTTGAGTGAACTAAACCTTTTAAGTTAGCACATTGGCAGTGGATATTTTGCAATTTGAAATGTTGTAATGCTGCAATAAATGCAAACATATCATCAATTATCTGCTGATCATGGCCTTCTGGCAAGCTCACTCTTGTTTGCTCTTTCTTTCCTCATGCAGGGTTTAGTTGTGGCTGGATTTTCTGATATGACCCGACCACCAGAAAAGCTCAGTCTCTCTCAGTCCTGCGTCATTACAGCCACAGGTACTTATTTATGGTGGAGCGACAGAGACATGCTTGATGTTGTTTGGCCAAGATTTATCAACATCAGTAGCTGTTGATAGTGTCCTCTAGATTAGAATATCTCATCTAAAGCCTCATAGTAACCTGAGATTAGATGGCTGAAAATAGAACTTGAAACGATCTCAGGAAACTAAATACCTGAGCAGTATATCCAATTTGACTGTCAAGAAAATATTCTCTCTGTGTCTGTTTTTCTGACTCTGAGAGAGCATTTCTGAGACTGCTAGTCTTTTCTCTCAGCATAACCGTTTAAAAAATTGCTCATACTACCATTCAGTAGCTCAAGTGTAATCTTGGCTTAAGTTTTGACCTATACTCTTAATATAACAAGGCTAAGGTCTTAACCCACTTTACCCACACAAACCGTTGATTTCGCAATGAGAATTTTATTTCAACACAGTGACTCTCTCTTGTTTATTTACAGGATTAGTTTGGTCAAGGTACTGCATGGTGATCATTCCCAAGAACTGGGCTCTGTTTGCTGTTAACTTCTTCCTGGGCATATGTGGAACCACCCAGCTCATAAGAATATGGAGGTTAGTCATTACGAGTTCTGTTCTAAGGTCAGCTTTGTTTACTACCATCAGTCTAAATACACACAGGAGACAAGCTTAGTCGTAGGGTTAAGCTGCAAAGTTCAATGGTTTGTAGTTCAACAAGATACTAACAAAAAGTACATTTAGGGCCAGATTTACCAACAAACCCTTTTTTGGCTTTAAAAAACTACTGTCTGGATTTACTAAAGACACGCAGTGAAAAGTTATTTTTTGTTAGTTTCCCTTTCAGAAGCAAAATTTATGTGAGGAGAGTATTTCAATAATTCATGCAAGATGATTTACTAAGGTTTACGCTAGTCAATTTACTGGTGTTTACCAGCCAAAAAAAGCATGCCTTAAACCAGATGCTAATTTGCGCTGCTCTTGGTAGATTGCATTGGTCATTATGTAAATGATCCGGCTGCGTCTGTGTTCTTTAATTTGAGCGTCGTCAGTAGATCACACGCTGAACTTTCTACTACCATCTTCGTTTTTTTTGGAATTGCGCCTTCACACTAAAGGCCAATTTATACTTCTGCGTCGAGTGCACGCAGAGGGTACGGCGTACCCTACGCATAGACGCGTTGGATACGCCGTAGCCTGACGCGCACCTCTCCAAAAATGTAACAACGCGTCAATTCTACGCGGACCGCAAGCGCTGTGATTGGTCTGCCAGAACCCTTCCCTCAGGTCAATAAATAAATAAAAAATCTGCGATAGGAGTGTGTGTGTGTGTGTCCAGAAATTGGATGATAGTTCCTTACGTCTGCTATAACACACTATTTTGCAGTCCAGCGATTCTTTATGGTAGTAAATAAATACATAGATCCGCTGAATATAGTTTATTTATTTTCTCATTAAAACCAAAGATGTTAATCAGTAATTGTATATAAAGAACAGGGACACATTACGGTATATTTCGTGAATGAAGTCTCCGCAACAACAATCGCTTGCTGAGCCACCGCTGCTGAAAACAGCGGCCACGAGCTCCGCATGGTTTCACAAATGCATTCCAGCGCCAGATCGCCTTATTTAACTTTACTAATCAACTAGAGATGCTTAATTTGTATTAGATACAACAACTCAAGCTGCAAGAAAAGCCGCTCTCTCACTTCTGCTGATATTCCGACATGAATGTACAGATTCTACACATCAAGCTGCTTCTTCTTCGGCTGTTGTCTTGATTACACCAACATGCCCGAGGACACTGCCTTCTAGCGTCTGCATGTGGAATTGCACATTGACGCAGACAACAGCGCAGAAGTATAAATGCTCACGACGGCGTCGGCTACGCGCGTAGCCTACGGCGTACACTACGGCGTACACTCGACGCAGAAGTATAAATGGGCCTTAAGGCTGGTTTCCACCGACCAGTACGGTTCAGTACAGTTCGGTACGGTATGCAATTTTTGCCGTTTCCATCGTCAGAAGTTGTGAATAGTACCCTAATTCTGAACCATACCGTACCAATTTTTTGGCACCCTTCCGTTGGGGTAACTAGCACAGTGGTCCGTAGGGCTGGACGATTTGACCTAAAATCAAAATCTCGATTAATTGAACATTTTACGATTACGTTTAATGAACGATCATTTTTGTAATTTTTTTGCTTTCCTTTTTTTGCCCTTATAGTTCACTTATAAGGTTTGTACTGTAAATATGTTAAACTATTAAAGGAACACTCCACTTTTTTTGAAAATAGGCTCATTTTCCAACTCCCCTAGATTTAAACAGTTGAGTTTTACCGTTTTCGTATCTATTCAGCCGATCTCCGGGTCTGGCGGTAGCACTTTTAGCATAGCTTAGCATAGATCATTGAATCTGATTAGACCGTTAGCATCTCGCTTAAAAATGACCAAAACGTTTCGATATTTTTCCTATTTAAAACTCGACTCTTCTGTAGTTACATTGTGTACTAAGACCGACGGAAAATGAAAAGTTTTCTAGGCCAATATGGCTAGGAACTAGTGTTGTCACGATACTGGAATTTCTAACTTTGATACGATACCTAAAAAAAGTATCGATATTCAATACCATTTTCGAAACCACAGGGAAAAAATGCTGCATATACTGTCAAATAGATATTTTTAATATAATTTATTTTTTTGTCCGTCTATTGAGAAAATTATTTTGAAGAGATCGCTTTATATGATAAAGCTTTTAAGCTTTTTCTTATATATATATAAAGGTTGATCAATTACCATTACAATTATCTCACAAATATTTGCTAACTAATTTTGTTGCAATACATACAGCACAAGGAAGCTTGATTTCAAATTGAATTTAAAAAGACGAGTAAACAGTAATAAAATAATAACAACTAAACAAATGACAAACAATAGCACAAATAAATTCTATAGAATAATAGAATAAAGATACAAATGAAATAGACTGCTTTATTTTTTCAGGTAGGTCTAACAGTATTCAGGTAAGAAACTGAATTAAAAAAATGTAAATAACATTGGATAATCTTCATTGAAATTTTTTTATACAGATTAATCCATTAAAGTTACACAAGTTAATCAGTCAAGAGCAGTAAGTGATCGTTTGTCTTTTTGTAGTTTGAATCATAAATAACTGCTGTCCCTTTAAGACCCGGCGCACGCATGGATCCCAAACACTATTCCTGTTACACATTCTTCCTGAACTGTTTACGACTGTAAACAGTTTTTGAGTGTATTTGACCATTAATAAGCTGGAAAAAGGAGCACATATTTGCACTTGTATGTCAGAGGCGGCTTTATTACGGTATGTGTGTGTGCACTTCAGACGAGTGCGCAAAATCTGTGGGAATGAGTAGAATTAACGTTATGTGCAATCCTGCGCGAAATTCAGACCAGTCACACCAATACTAACACGCTGTCATGAGGAAATATCCAGCAGAACACGCGTTAACCGTGTTCAGAGGGTTAACTGGACTGAATGAGAGGAGGCGGGGCGGGTGCGTGTCAACTCATTGTCGGTCGGAGAGGAGAGCGCAGCTGGTATCGATACTGTAAAAACGGAGTATCGTATCGTTTCAGATATTTCAGTATCGATACATATCGAAATATCAATATTTTTGACAACACTACTAGGAACTATACTCTCATTCCTGCGTAAGAATCGTGGAACTTTGCTGCCGTACCATGGGTGCAGCGGCGCAATGATATTACAATTAAAATAGTGGAGTGTTCCTTTAAAGGTGGGATATTTTTTTCTAATTAAAAAGTGCATTTCTTTAAACACTTGAAGGAAACAGCTCACTTTCAGCAGTTATTGTCTATGGGTCGTAACATTTCTTACCGATTTCTGTTTGTTGTACATCAGATACAGATACATTAGCACAGTAGGCCTACATTACATTTATTTGAATGCATTAACGAGAGAGTGATTGTGTGTGTGAATTAGTCATACCGTCTCTATTAATTATGAAACTGTGGTTTGTACTTACTTCAAAGGTAGACAAATCTATGCTATAACGTTTGAGTTTCTAAGCTACTTTAGAGATGAATCACAGGACAGCGTTGACAATGAGTTTCTGCGCTCCTCTCTGTGCGCAATCTTTACGTGATGTGCGAGATATTGTCTGTATGAGTGTTCGTGTGTCGTTGATTGGTTGACAGAGAATCGTCACTTGCGCGTGGTTTTCGGCTGTGTTTTTCCCGGGCTCAAACAAAGCGTGTCTTCTTCTTGTGACAACAGCCACATAACATGCCAAGAAGCAAGAACAAGATCTGCTGTATGTCGTCTATTGTTTACTGTGTCGCTTTCTTATTTGCGCTAGAATGACGTTGATCGCTACACCACGCCTATCATAAGCGTACAGTCCGAATCCTACTATACTGAACGGTACCGCACCACTCGGTGGAAACGAGCCATAGTTTGCCTTTAGTAAATCTGGCCCTTAAAGGGTTAGTTAAGCCAAAAATGGAAAATGTAATTAATTACTCATTACGTCAAATGTCATTAAAAACAAAAATAACAAATTTATTCAACAATGTCTTCTCTTCACTGTCACTCCCTTAAGCTATTCACTTTGTTGGGCTATTCACACAATGCAGCGCTTCCAGATTCTACGGCAGAACGATGGCTCACTATTGGCTGAGAACCACACGCTTGCGTGAATCGTGTAGGAGAGTGACACGGAAGAGAAGAGATTGTTGAATAAAGTCGTTATTTTTGTCTGTTTTTCGCGTACGAAAAGTATTCTCAATGCTTCATAACATTAAGGTTGAACCACTGGAGTCACAAAAGACTTTTCATGATGTCTTTACTACCTTTCTGGGCCTTGAAAGTGGTTGCTGTCTATGTGGGGTCTCTGATTTCATAAAAAATATCTTAATCTTACGGGTTTGGAATGACATGAGGGTGAGTAATTAATGACAGAATTTTCATGTTTGGGTGAACTAATCCTATAAGCTGTTAAATGTGACTATATATTTTAAATGCATAAAAATGTACTAAATAAAATAAAAAAAAGTATCTCTTTTTTTCAAAGTATTTATCTGGCAGAAAATCTAGAATGATCTCATTTGGAATGGCAGCATCAAAAGCTACAGTATTTTATAGCTAATATCAAGCTACTAAAAATGTAGTTGAGTTACTATATTTATTTAATTTTATTCACCAACACAGAGTTATTTTTTATTTTTATTAAACCTCAAATGACTTCTAAACGCTTGTTACGTAATGTTCACACAACAAAACACCCTTTTGTTTATCACACTGGCCCTGGGCCTAATACGTATTTAGTACCAATATTTACTTTTGCTGAGAGACATTGTGTATCAAAAGGGTGTTTTTCGATTCCGTCATTGTTTACTGGTTGATTCCATGATGAATTTAAACTTCAAAATGTACAAAGTTGCATTCTTATGTAAAAAAAAAAAAAAATCAAATGTAATGATTTTATATATAAATATATTGTCTATTTGTAAAGTAAATTTTGTATTACTCCCCCAGTTGGACTTTTCCAGTTGGATTTCAATAGGGATGGAGCTAAACTCTGCAGGACAGTGGACTTTGAGGCTCAGTATTGCCTATGCCTGGCATAGTAATTTATGGCAAACCATGATACTGTATATGATTTCCATTAATATATGAAACATGTTTTATGTACATAAAAAGATGAGAGATTTGGTTATGGCCTCCACAAATGAATGTGGTTGATGCACTTTATTGATAAAATAAAGGGTATAGAATATTATAGCCTATATTTTATTAATATATTAATACAGTAACAAAAGTTATTCTGTCTAGAACAGCAAGTTCATTTTCTCATTGTCTTGTGTTTGATTAATGTTATCTTAGAGACAGCATCAGGAAAATCTGCCGTCGCTTTGAGCTGCACGGATCCCATACTGTACTTACACATGCGTTTTCATCTTTTCTTTTCAACTAACCATTTCAGCCATAGGATCGGTGCCTATGTTGGTGGAGGTTGTGAAGTTGCCTAGTAATAGTGGTACAATTTTATGGGTTTTTTATGGGTTTTATGGGAAAAGATCTAATACACCCACATCTAGTAAGTCCAGTGGAAGGTGAATTGGAAGTAATGGAGAGTTTAGCACAGCTCTCAAGCCAGAGCCCTTGAGGTCGACTTTCCTGCAGAGTTTAGGTGCATTCACTCCATGCCGTAATTACTGTAATTATGAGATTTGAACTTGTGAAAAGTGTTCACGTCCTCGTAGAGCTCCTAATTACATCTTGTAAGTTGGGAATTTTCTGAGAGCTCCAACTTGTACCACGTGACCGCTGTCTTTAGGTGTGTTTGACTTGAAACGGCACTGCGCTGCTTTGGCTAAACCATTATGCATTCAAAAGGAGTGACGCACTTTGTATTTGTGTGTGTAGGTACAACCAACAGCTCAAGGAGAAAGGAGAGGAAGTGGAGCAGACTTGAAGTGCCATTTAGTCTGACAGAAGTGGCTCGGTGATTGAAGTTTTGCTGTTTTTCAGTTACTGCAAAAGCAATGAATCAGCATTTTGCACACAGAATTCATGTTATATATATATATATCAAACAAATCTGTGTAAAATAGGTTTCTTTTTTTTTTCTTTTTAAAAACCCCATACATATTATTTAAAATGTTATCACGTAAAATTAAAATTATTTCTAATTTCGGTGTTCTTGATTGTATACTGTAGTGTGTTGTTATTCTGATCCATTTCTATCAATTTTTCCGTTTTAAAGGGGTTATATCATAATAATAAAAAATACATTACTGGAGGTGTACCTATAATTTTATTTTTTCTGGGATGGATGGGGAGTTTACATACACCTACTCAGTATTCCTCATTATTAGATCACTTTTCGCCTGCTAAATGAATAAATGTAAGACTTCTTTATGCAAATGTGCCATACAAACTGCTAAGATCAGACTGAAATGTCCAGGATATTGTTAACAATAAGAAATCAAGAGGGTAATTTGATTCCTCATGATGTGACCCCTTTAATAAAAAATAAACTAAAGGTCATTTGACACTAAATAAAACCTGCATGAATGCACTATATGCCATATTATTGTTGTGGTTTTTTGCATTAAGAGATCAGATGAACACTGGCATTACCTGATCAGATACAGGAATAAACAGACTTTGTTCAGACAGAACAGACACACAATGACAGACAGAATGTTTTAGTGTTTTTGCTGTAGCGCGTTATTGAACATAATAGTAATATCTCTTTCAATTCATGCATTTATTATATCTAAGTTGAATCAACATCGATTAACGGGACAAAAGAACGTTTTGTAATCCCACATCTTTGCATTTTGAGTCAACGGTGCACTTTTCTCCGGAGCTGCATCCTACACACTGTTTCAATAACGCTTAAGGGTCATAAAGCACCGTACATTTCCAGACCCTCTCCAATGCTAAATCAGGAATCGAGGGTGTATGACGAACACATGTATCATTTTGTTAATACCCGTTGATCTCCTTTAAACCTGTTTTCAGTGTATCCTACACTCTGACTATAAATTAAGTACGCAATGCGTTTGAATCATCCGTCTGTCTCAAAACTTATACGTGTCAGTTCACCACTGCAGCCCACACTCTAGTCAGATGTGAACAGCATAGAATAGAAACTGTGTTCTGCTTTCTGCATAAATATGAACAAATAGTACAGCTGTATGAGTAATTTTATCAGATTTATGTTTGCATTTATATTTAGCAATTTTGCAAAATGTTACAACACAAACAATATATAATATAGTCTCCTGACCAGGCAAATAATTCATTTGTCTGTTGACACTGAAAGCAAAGATCCTGTGTGACGCAATATAGTCGCAGCCAATCAGAGCATTTATGTTTATGCATTTATGAGGAACAGGATTTTGGACCAGTGAGATTTTACAGTGAGCAGTGATGCAGGAGAAATAAAATAGCCTGCAGATTATTTAAAAAAATAAAATAATAATAAAATAAACTGCTTTATCGTTTTCCGCTTTATAACATTCAGTGATAAAATAGCGCAGCAACACAAACATGTTTATTACATTATAGTGGGCTACATGCTGAATAGATTTAAGATCTTATCTCAAGTTGTGATGGTATATTTGAGTTGTTTTTAGCTGCGCATTGAATACAGAGAATGAAGAACATGTGTTATGAGAAAAGATTTGGGGTTTATGTATCTCGGACTTGGCACCTGTTCACCAGACTTGAATGACTTTGTGTACTGAAAGAGGTAGTGCAAATAATAAAGTAAATGTTCAGAGAGAAACTCTTGTGACCGTTTCACTCCTTGTGATGTTAGAATGGGTCAGATTAATGAATAAACTAACTATATGCAACTGTAAAGTTGTTTAAGTGAAACACGTGACTACACGCAAGTTTAATTTAGTCAGCATTGATTAACATATTTTAAAATCAGCCATTTAGCTATTTACTGGCCAAAAGCATTATTTACTTCTTTTATTTACAATTCTACACTGGAATAATCTTTATCATGGTCTTTATCTTGTTCAGTTTCAGTAAAATACAGGATCCTTAAAATTAAGCAATTTAAAAAAAAATGCAGTATTGTGTTAAGATCTTGGTTTTAGAGAATGCACCTTGCTTCTCTTTTATGAAAAATAACTAATCTTTAAACCTCATCAAATGTGTTATTCTATATTTTATTTGCAATGTAAGCGGCAATCTGAAACTAATTTAACTAAAAGGGTTAGTTCAAAATTATCTCGTAATTTACTCAACTCAAGCCGTCCTAGGTGTTTATGACTTTCTTCTTTCAGTCAAACACAGAGTTATATTAATAAATATCATGGCTCTTCCCAGCTTTATAATGGGAGTGAGTAGAGCCTGGGTTTTTGAAGGTCCATAAAGCACATTAATCCATCATAAAAGTAATCAATACGACTCTAGGGAGTTAATAAAGGCCTTTTGAAGAGAAGCAATGCGTCAGGTCAGAGGTCACTAGTTCCACCGGAACTACACTCACATATGACCGTTACCGGTAGTCAGTGATTATAGTTTATAATTATACATTTATAAATATGGACATTTTTCTTACAAAAACGCATCGCTTTGCCTCAGAAGGCCTTTATTAACCCCCTGTAGCCTCGTGGAGTACATTTATGATGGATTAATGTGCTTTTTGGAGCTTAAGAAACTCAGGCTCTACTCACTCCCATTATAAAGCTTAATGGAAAAAAACAGGATATGAATTAATATTATTAATATAACTCTGATTGTGGGTAAACTAACCCTTTAACTATAATGGAATCTGATTTACAAGAGTTATTGATCATTTTTCAGTGTGTGTGTTGTACAAAAGTACAAATCTATACATTTTATTAATTTTCTCTACAGAGAAATAGATTTTTAACGATTAATGTTAACCCTTTCAACACAGAACTACCAGGAAATGTGATGTGAAATGATGATGTAATATTCTCAATCTGATGTCGACTTCATTTTTTAAAGGGATAATTCACCCAAAAATTACAATTGTCATCATTTACTCACCCTTACGTTGTTCCAAAACTGTATGAGTTTCTTTCTTCTGTTGAACTTAATACAAACTAGATATTTTGAAGAATGTTGATAACCAGACAGTTGATGGTAGCCATTGACTTCATAGTAAGAAAAAAACACACGTCAGCCAAACAGCTGCCGTCAAATGTTTGGAAAAAGTGACTGTCACAAAAAAAGGGACCTTCCACTACCACAATGCATTGTAAATTATGAAATGAAGTCCCTACAGGAGTCTCAATCAATAACTGTGTTACCATTGATTTCCGGAACTTGAACACCAAAGACGCTTTAATATATCATGTTTTATTAGACAAGGGAACAACTGTTTGGATACATTTATCGACAGAAAACTGATCATTGTTATATAGCTCAACACATTTAGTCTTATTGTTTGAATCTCGTTTTCATGATCCATGATCAACAGCGATGCGTGACGTCACCCGTAGGTTTCTGAAGAGCAGTTTTGAAGCAAAAGTCGGCCATTGCCATCTTGGCAGCGCGTCACTCCCGTATAACTGAAAATGGGCAAAGGGGCTGGATGTGGGTGGAGCTGAGGTGACGTGAAGGCTAGCAGACAAACGGCAATCCACCTTTCACTCAAGTGGCCATGTCCTTAATTATGCAGAATTTTAAGGCTTAATATAATTTGAACGAATGAGTTATAAAAAAAAATCACCCCCCTCACAGTTGGCATTTTAACATGAGGCTCAATGAGATTCTGCTCCCTTTTGGAGCCTGTCTCTAGCGGCCAGTCGATGAATTGCAGTTTAAGTCACTTCCGTATTGGCTTCAAGAGAAACTGGGCGAGGTTGCTGTTTGGTTACCCTACATATTGTACGCTTGACCGGAAGAAGCAGAAGCGGCGACGGACCCCATGGGCATCCTTGTGTGCCCCCCTCCGGACCAAGGGAGAGAAAAGCTGCCCATAACTGCTGGTCTAGGATCTGTTTTCCTAGTCATAATAGCATATTATTAGCGAAAAAGAGTCAGCAAAAGATCCAGGGCCCTATTTTAACGATCTGAAACGCAAGTGTCAAAGCGCGAAGCGCAAGTAACTTTGTGGGCGGGTCTCGGCGCTGTTGCTATTTTCCCGGCGGGATAAATGGCTCTTGCGCCCGGCGCAAATCTAAAATGGGTTGGTCTGAAGTAGCTTCATTATTCATAGGTGTGGTTTGGGTGTAACGTGAATAAACCAATCAGAGCGTCATCCAACATTCCCTTTAAAAGCAGGTGCGCAAGTTCCATTATGGATTGCTATTATTATGGCGTATTTACCAGGCGCACGCCAGGAGCGGTTCACAGCCGAGGAGACTGATGTTCTTGAAAGAGCAGTGAAAGACAGAGAAGTTGTGTTGTATGTGGATGGGAGAAACCCACCCAAAATAGCGTCGGTTAAACAGGCGTGGGAGGAAATAGCCACAATTGTTTCATCAGCTGGCATCCCCAGGACGTCGCACCAGTGCCGCAAGCGCTACAATGACATCAGAAGACGGGGAAAGTCCAAGCTTGCCAGCATCAATCGGGCACGCCGTGTAACGGGAGGTGGATCTGCCTCTACTCAGGACCTGACGCCAGCAGAGGACATCGCTGCGTCCACCCTCACCAATTTTTTTTCCTGGTTCTTGACGGACAAACCAATTTGTTAGATGTCCTTATATACATATATGTCTTGCCAGAAGTTGCCACTATTGGGCAAACAGGTCTCCTTAATTATTAGACTACAATTAGCCTGAATAATTTGTAAGCTAGATTTATGCCTATTTTTTCACATCTTCGTGGCACACCACAATGATTTCCGTCATCTCATGTGTTAATATTTTTTAGTGTAACAATTTATGATTTGCAAAAATAACTGTTGCATCTGTGTAGATTACATGAGCAAAGTGTATGCGCGTTGTGCACGCTATACATTATGGTCAAGCATGCGCCCTTAAAATAGCATAATGAACAACGCGCAACGCGCCACTGACTTTAGACTAGGTTTTTTCTGGTCAGTGGCGCAATTGTTTAATGGAACAGCAAAATAGCACCAGGGATTGTTTGCGCCGGAACACGCCTCCTTTTTTGCGCTGAACCGCCCAGGTAGCGCAAGTGCATTCACTAGTTTAGCGACATGCTTCTGTGGAGGGAAAAGCGCGCTTTGCGCGGGTGCAAAATAGGAATGACACATGCGTCGGTGTACAAAGTCAATTGCGCTGGGTGCAAGATAGGGCCCCCAGTGCGTATCTGTATTTGCGCTCGTTAAATGATTCAATTTCCAACGTGTTTCCGCTTCGGTGCGCTAATCCTCTCTAACAAAGTGTAGACATTATGTAAATAAGTGATTCATTGTGTCGTCAGCCTCACTAATTAATATAACGGAACTTTGTGAGATTGCGTTCATTGAATGAGTGACAGCTTTTAGTGATTATAATGGGAGGGCTCTTTGCGCACTGACTAGGAAATAAACAAATAATAGGCCTATAATATATTCAGAATTTGAATAAAACTTTCGTTTTCCGTTCTTGACAAGCGGCCACATTCACGATTCAACATGCAGGCCCATCCGCATGCGGGATTCACTCTCGAAATTGTGATGAGTGACAGTGATAAATATTTATGTATCGAAATCAGGCTCATATAAATGCAGGAAAACACCATTCCTGTCTGCATGTCAATATCCATGGATCACTGGATCTTTGCCAAGTTGTAAGGAACACAATATTAAGTCCAACTTTTAGTTTAAAGTGATAACCGTTTGTTTTACTCCCGTTTTCCCCTATTAACTCATGCAGCTGCTCTTCTGCCACTCAGCCCCGGCTGAGGGGGCGTGATCCGGCGGGAAAGTGACGGTGATGCATACCCTCTATTGGCGACCTCTAGCGGCGAAAAACTACATATTGTGCCTTTAAATCTCATTAATTGGGCTCCATTTAGCTTTTGGAGAAGTAATTAACAATAATAATAATAATTTGTTACATTTATATAGCGCTTTTCTAGGTACTCAAAGTGCTTTACATATAATTGTATATAATTGGTCATTAAATCTCTCTGGTAATGTATTCAGGGCCCAAGACAGTTTAAGAAGTAGGCAGAAGTCAGTCACAGCCTGTGTGCTCTATTGTCTATTTTTTATGAGAGGTCAAATAGTTACAATTAAATGCTCTTCACTTCAGCTCACTGTTGCCCTGGTAACGTGACCAACCCTTCATCTCGTGCTTTGAAGGTCAAGCCTTAAATTGCTGCAGTGGCAGCTCCAATTCATCTCAGTGACATTTGACACTCTCTCTGTTCCATTCTGTTCTATCTCCCTCTTTCTTTTTCCACATTGATGCATTAAATATATACAGAAATATAATCCTTCCTTAGAGTCAGCAAATTTAGAGTATCTGGTGATGTACGGAAAGTATTCTTCAATTTTAACACGCTTAAGGGTAAGTGGAGTCGCAGGTAAATTGACTGGTTCCAAAAATAGCATCGCAATCTGTCGTCAAAATCATAGCGCGTGCGGGAGTGTGTATGTGCCGCCCGCCACCATAAGGTGAACCTGTTTATCCCACCTGGTTTCCCCGTGTTTTTTTTCCCTTGTTGTATACCTAGGAGCCGTGCACATGTTTGCACGTGTGAGTTTGGTCGGGGTGCTGGGGGATGGTGCATGAGACAGGAAGAGCTATGGAGAGAGCTGTTCTCTGAGGAGGAGCGCAATTACGCAAACACAGCGATTAATGCAGTGTGAAGGACACTCGATGAGTGCCACTCGATCTCTCGGCACTGTCGGCAGTGAAGGCAGGAGACCCACCTTATCCGGAGGAACTCGCGTTAAAATATTTTGCCTCAAAATGTAGACGTGTCTAAAATAAAAACAAGTGTGAATGGAAAGTAACAGAAACAGTAAGCCATATGCTGAAATGAATAAATTAGCTTACCCTTGTCCATGTCACTGGGGACAAGAGCTTATGTGAACTTCATTATTTTGGGATTATGTTATGACTCGATATTCCCTTGATGGCATCGCACAAGCTCTTTAAAGTGACAGTGAAGTAAAAATTCTGTTATCATTTACTCAACTTCATGTTGTTCCAAACCCGTTTTTCTTGCGTGAAACACAAAAGTAGATATTTAGCAGAATGTCCACGTTGCTGTTTTCCATACAGTGAATGGCGACTAGGGACAATATTGTATTAAAATAGCAGCTTATGCATGATGCTTAAAGGTAGACTGGGTAAATCCAGCCTGATCTGCCGGCGATTTGATTTCGCCCTGCAGCTCAGTCTGGAAACCTGTTCATTAATTTCTACTGCTTCTGTTACACTTTTGCCGGTACCAATCACAGACTGGCTTATCCGTCTGGCGCGCTATTGGCGGGTTTAACACGATGACGGATAGAGAAGTGATGGGTTGTTGCATAGATATCCATTATAAAGGCTAGATGTCTCGTCCGCACTGCTGGCCAATGGAGGTCGACGTCCGCACCTGGCGGCCATCTTGTCACAGGCAGTTCACTCACTCGTAACATTGTTTTCATGGGTGCTTGCACTTTTTAAATAACCATAACTTGCTCAAGTTTCTATCGATTTTCAAACTGTTTGGTTTGTTATAAATGTCAGAGATGTAGTTATGACACTGCATACTTATGAAAAAATATTCATAATTTGTTCAAGCATCCATAATTATAGTCACGTTAATAACGTTTGTAAGAAACCAAACCATTTGTAAATCCGTTAAGATTTCAGTGAGATAAGAGTATTTGTGTTCATGCAGATCACTCGCCTTACATCAGGTACCACAGAGCCCTGCCTGTGACAAGATGACCGCCGGTGATGACGTTAGAGACTCCGCTGTAAGACATCTAGCCTTTATTATGGATATCTATGGGTTGTTGCCCATTAATCACGCCTCTTGTGGTCCGATTGGTTGAAGGACTATCCAATTGCACACAGAGTCATTTGAATTATGCTCGTTTATCATGCCTCTTGTGCAGTAGAAAGTACATAGCAGACTCTCCAGACCAATGTTCAATCTTAAATTGAGCTTGGTCTGGTTATAGCCAGACAAGCTTAAAGGGATAGTTCACCCAAAAATTAAAATTCTGTCATTAATTACTCACCCTCATGTCGTTCCAAACCCGTAGGATATTCGTTCATCTTTGGAGCACAAATGAAGATGTTTTTAATGAAATCTGAGACCTTTCTGTCCCTCCATTGACAGTCTACGCAACTACCACTTTTAAGGCCCAGAAAGGTATAGACATCCATGTGACTCCAGTGGTTTAACCTCAGTTTTATGAAGCGAGTGCATTGTGCAAAAACATAATTTACCACTTTATTTACAAAATAGTGCCATGACGCACTTACACTACACGTGAACGTGTGTTGGAGATTCATATTTTGTAAATAAAGTGGTAAGTTATGTTTCTTTTCTTTTTTTGTGCAAACAAAACACTCGTGTCCCCTTCACAAAATTGAGGTTAAACCACTGAAGTCACATGGATTACTTTTATGATGTCTTTGATAACTTTCTATGGCTTGAAAGTGGTAGGCTGTTAATGGAGGGACAGAAAGCTCTCAGATTTCATTAAAAATCTTCTTTTGTGTTCTGAAGACTAATAAAAGTCTTACAGGTTGGGAACGACAAGAGGGTTAGTAATTAATGACAGATTTTTTGTTTTTAGGTGAACTGTCCCTTTAATATAGAAATTGCTGGAACATATTCTGACGTGCAGAAGCTTCTATCAATGTCACTGTGAGGAACTAAAGTGTTCCTCTATTATAGGAGTCCTTTGTGGTTTCAGCAAGTACCCACGATTGTTCTGAAGAGGAAGGACAGGTCTATTTTGTCATTAAAAAAAAAAAAACAGTTGTAAACATACTTTTTTTTTTCAGTGCATCATTTAAATAATGTAATGTATGTAAGTAATGTTAAATGCTGAATATTATGGAAGCTTTTTCTGCCACAGAATAAAACTACTTTTTAATTGCACAATGAATTGTGTCGTTATTTCTCTGAATTGCGAGTTTATAACACGAAATTCTGACTTTACAACTGGCAATTGTGAGCACACAATTTGGAGGGGGGGAGTAAGAATTGTGAGATAAAAGTTTTGATTTATTTGGCAGAAACAAGCTTCCTTTTTTTGCTGCGGCCTTGCATGACCCTGCACATAATATACCACTGGAGGGTGCTCACAAACTTATTCCCCTGAAGGCTGAGGTGAATGGAAAAGGTGAGTTTCCAGATGTCTTTCAGATGATATAAACTGTCTAAAACCTAAGACAACTTACAGTACAGTGCATGAAGTTCCTCAGAAGGTTCCATAAAGTTATGGCCAATGATCTAAAACAAACTCAAGTGAGCTTTAGCGATGACTAAGCAAATTTTTAGTGACCACAATGCGTATTTCACCATAAAAATTGTGTCTTTAGTAAATAAATATAATATGAGTAAAAATAAATGTACTACTCTTAACTGCTTCATCAGAAGGCCGAACAGGACTGTGTGATATTGTAGATATCTGTGCTACCTTCTGAACAGGTGAATTAATCTCTATGGAAGCCCATTTCCTCCATAACAATCGTGACATACTTAAGTAGAAATTGGCTTAAAACCATACAATAATTTTACATTTTTATGTCATAATTATGACTTTTTATGTCATAATTAAGATTTACCAAAGCACGATTGTTATGGCAAAGGTGAGTTTCCAGATGTCTTTCAGATGATATAAACTGTCTAAAACCTAAGGCAACTTACAGTACAGTGCATGAAGTTTCTCATAAGGTACCATAAAGTTATGTCCAATGATCTAAAAAAAACTCAAGTGAGCTTTAGCGATGATTAAGCAAATATAGTGACTACAATGCTTATTTCACCATATAAATTGTGTCTTTAGTATATGGAAAATGTTTCAAATGGAAATAAATATGACTAAAAATAAATGTACTACTCTTAACTGCTTCATCAGAAGGCCGAACAGGACTGTGCAATATTGTAAGCAGCGAAAGATACATCTGTGCTGCCTTTGAAATCTGAACAGGTGACATAAAACATAAAAACAATAAAAAGACTGACATAAAAAGCCATAATTATGACATAATTTTTACATAAAAAATAAAAATTATGACTTAGTATGTCACGATGACTTTTAGTCATAATTTTCTTCTCATCGTTGACTTCATACGTCATATTTTCGATTTTCTATCTCATAAATAGGACTTAGTTTGTCATAATTTCTACTTTCATTACAAAATTGAATGGAAATGGGCTTCCATATATAAGTGCCACCTACTGTCAGAGAGAGAATTTACATTTTCATTTAGCCCGTCTGCCATTTTAGGCTGAAATGTGAGGTTTGTCATTTTATAAAACTCTTTGATTTTGTCCAAAAGTTTTTACGGTCATTTTACAGTTGAGGATGCTACCCTTTCAAAAGAACGTTGCAGTTCTATTCTAATATCAGAATTTTTCAGAAGAAAAATTCCCCATTAAGTTACTGATGTTAGTCAAACCTCTCATATTCACCTAATCACGCTGGTGTCAGGAGCTTGCTTTAGCAGTAGACCTTCAGTCTAGTGATGGATGCAGTGACCAGAAACCACCAGCAGATGACGAGAGAGTGAACATGAGCGCTGCAGGAAACCTTCACGACAAGGTCACCTTAACATACACACGCCCTGCTAGTGAGGTCACTCAACTAGAAAATATATAAACTCTCTTGACTGTTTTCAACCCATACCTCCTCAATAGAGGCCTGGAGGAGAAAAGTCGTTTACTATGATGAGACATAAATGAATCATGCGACTGACAACTCAGCAGTTTTGTAAGAAAGATATTTATAGCATATCATTGCTGTTTCGGTTGCAGGTGAACAAAACGGCTGTAAAGGTTTTCTGTGATGAGAATATCAGAATTGTGAGATGACCTTTTCAGAAAATTTATAAAATTCCTGCTGTCACATTCTGTCTTATTAGTATTTAAACCTTATTTTTCCACAAACTTTCCAAGGAATCGCACAGATATTCTCAGAAGAGAATTGCTTCAGTCAATAATAAGGCTTAGCTTAAAAACTGGCAGGCCGCAACAGTAAATACTGCAACAAAGCTACCTGGTAGAGGACCGATGGGTAGCATTGTCCTTGACGGCAACGGATGTTCTATTATCTCTAAAATCATGCAGGAAATGTTGCTTAAACACATGCTAATACTGCTTGACTCAGCTTTACGGTATATACAAAGCGTTTCTGTACACCACAAACCTCTATCTAAGAATCTGTCGTGAAAACAGCTCTCGTGGGTGGACTGTACAAAGGTCATATATGAATGTCCGCTTTAAACCTACATGCACCCACCCCCCTAGCTTTTTTTTACCATTACTTTATTCCATTCATTTTACATTATTTTAAAAAATTGCCATTGAAAAACATCCTTAAAAAGTTGTGTAGATTCATAAATATAATTCATTAAATCAATTAAATGAAAATGTCCAAAAGTGCTTGGAGGCAGAGTGTCATGTCAATTCAGAAAGTATCCATTAGTATGTCCTGCAAACCCAGATGGAGTTTAGACAGGGTAGTGTGCATGCATATCCAGCATTAGTTCAAATGGTTCCTCTGTATTGATCTATTAAGTATAAGATTTCTATATTACATTTTTAGCTGCGATAACTGCTGTATTTAGACACAGCATGAAACAATGAGGTCATGAAGTGGAATCCTGTTATATTTAGCCATGCTGACTGGGGGGAGAAAGCGGCAAAAAGCATCTGTCTGAAGTGTTGTGATGGGTCTCATGCAGCTCTCTGGGTGCTCCTGTAAATTCCGAATGTGTCGCACATAGACACCGCTGAGCTAGTTGCCATGGCAACAGAGGCAATGACTCAGCGAATGTCTTCTTAGGTGACAGACGAGACTCATTATTTGATGGAGACAGACCTGTTTCATGATCTAAAAAAAGATGTTTATTCATGTTGAGGGTCCTTGGAGGTGTTTGGAAGATGAAAACACCTTTAAGCAACTTCAGGACATGCAATTAATATTAAATAATGGAAGTGCTCACACTTTCAAATTAGGCACAATCACTAATGGTCTTCCTTGTTAAGGAAAATACAAAAGAAAAGTCATGTGGTTGATGCCCTAGAGATATTATATAACAATAGTTAGGGATAATGGACAGTCAGTCAGTCATTATTGCAAAAAAAAAGAATCACTGTCAGAGTGTGTAGCTGTAGATAAAGTACACGACACAGAAGATAATTGGAATGTCCTTTAATCTACCGATATTAACAATAAACTGGATAATAGCAAGGAAAAGAACAACCTTGACGTAAAATAAAGCTTGACAAAGAACAGACAGAAACTGAGGGCTTAAATACATGGCAAACAGAGGGCTATTAACAAGACACACCTTAAAACGAGGACTCTAATCAAATCAGTAACCATGGACACAGACATGTGGGGAAAATTGAGAGAACTGAACCAATTAACACACTAGGAGAATAACAAAGAAGACTCAGACAAGAACTAAAAAGAGACACATAGTGAAAGCATATCAAAAACAAACTCTAAACATGATAGTACACCCCCCCTCCCGGAAGGTGTGTCCTCGGGGGTGCCCTGGAGGCCGACGAGGGGTGGTTCAGTCCGAGGAGGAAGCCTCCAGGGCAGTACCGGTGCTACAGGGAGCCAGGGCGAAATCGGAAGTACAGGGGACCAGGGCGAAGCCTGCAGCTCAGGGGACCAGGGCACAGCCGGTAGTCCAAGGACGGCCTCCTCTGGACTCTGGACAGGAGACAAAGTCCTCACGGGACTCTGGAAAGGGACTGGAGCCATCACAGGAATCTTGATGGGGACTGGAGCCATCTCTGGACGGGGACTGGAGCCATCTCTGGACTCTGGACGGGGACTGAAGACTCAGGTGTGGCGGCCATCCTGGCAGAGAACTCAGGCGTGGCGGCCATGTCAGGAAGAGACCCTGGAAGGGACTCTGGAGCTATCACAGGACTCTGGACAGGAATAGGAGCAATCACGGGACTCTGGACATGAACAGGAGTCATCTCGGGACTCTAGACAGGAACAGGAGCAATCACGGGACTCTGGATGGGGACTGAAGACTCAGGCGTGGCGGCCATCTTGGCAGAGGACTCAGGCGTTGCGGCCATCTTGGCTGAGGACTCAGGCGTGGCGGCCATGTCGGGAAGAGACCCTGGAAGGGACTCTGGAGCTATCACAGGACTCTGGACAGGAACAGGAGCAATCACGGGACTCTGGACATGAACAGGAGTCATCTCGGGACTCTAGACAGGAACAGGAGCAATCACGGGACTCTGGATGGGGACTGAAGACTCAGGCGTGGCGGCCATCTTGGCAGAGGACTCAGGCGTTGCGGCCATCTTGGCTGAGGACTCAGGCGTGGCGGCCATGTCGGGAAGAGACCCTGGAAGGGACTCTGGAGCTATCACAGGACTCTGGACAGGAACAGGAGGAATCACAGGACTCTGGACATGAACAGGAGTCATCTCGGGACTCAGGGCAGGAACAGGAGTCATCTCTGGGATAAAACCCAGGAGCTGAAGCTTTCTCTGGGCTGAAGGTTGGAGTGAGTTCTGGGGCTGAAGACCGTAGAAGGGAAGCTGATTTCAGCTAACCAGATGGACGTAAACGCTGGATCCGCCACTTGTGCCCCCAGGTCCATGCTGTTATAAATCTTCTTCCGGGCTCGGGGAAACACGGGTGCCCGGTGCGTGGCTGTAGATAAAGCGCACAATGAAGAAGATAATTGGAATGTCCTTTAATCTACTAATAATAACAATAAACAGGGGAGTACCAAGGAATAGTACAACCACAAACACATTGACACTGAGAGAACTGAACCAATTAACACACTAGGAGAATAACAAAAACTCAGACAAGAACTAAACATAGACACACAGTGAAAGCATATCAAAAACAAACTCTAAACATGCACGGACGGGGTGATCAGGAATTCGTATTCTAATAATAATTGACTGATTGTACATTATCCCACTTATTATGCCGCAAACAATTAAAGTAAGGGTAGGCAATTTGTTTTATAAAACATTTTTTGTTATACTGGTTTAAACTCTTTTAGAAACATTTACTGTACATATATCTTCTGTGGAGGTCACAGGACCAAAACATTTTCGTCCAATCATTGCATTTGGTCCGAATGTAATGATTGGATGTCCTACCTGCCTGTCATGTATTTCCATACCTCCGCACACATCATCACAGCGTTCCTTAGGCTATGCAGAGTTGTTGACAGACAACAAACAGCAGCTGCCTTTTACACTTCCTCCTGAACTAAAACAACATGCTTACACTCTTAAAAAAAGGGTACTATATGGCACCAAAAATGGTTCTTCGTCGTTATCATAGAGGAACCACTTTTGGTGCTATATAGCACCATATCTTAACATGTTCTGTATATGGCAGCGGTGCTATGTAGCACCTTAGTTAGCGGTGCTATATAGCACCTTAGTCAAAGAACCGGTGAAGAACCTCTGAAGAACCGCTGAAGAACCACTGAGGCACCAAAATTGGTGCTATATAGCACTTAAAAAGGTTCCCCTATGATTACGAGCCAAGAACCATTTTTGGTGCCATATAGAACCTTTTTTTTTATAGAGTGTATGCTGCGGTCACCCCATCTCGTAACCGTAATTACGAGATTGTAATTCTACCTGGAGTTGTTCATGTCCTCAGACTTATGCGTTTCTCTGTCAACACTATCAACGCCGAAATGAATCTGCAGCAGTCAGGTAGTACAACTAGATCTCTGTAAGTAGTTTACATTCATTATTATTATAATGTTATGTGCTTTGAGACATGAGGTAATTTAACGGCATCTCTCGTGACACTTTGCAGACTCTGCTCTGGCTGTGTGCGTTCATATGTTTTGGAGGAGGCGTGGCTATGGAGACGCTCTGAAGGGAGAGTGGGATCTCATGCTTTCAAAGCTAGCTTGCTAAATCTAGCCTCTCCAAAATGTACTACCCTACCTTTAAATAAATAAATAGACATGAAACATTGATTTCAAAAGAAATTATGTGAGAAACTTGCACAGTCAATTATACAGCCATTATACAGTACTAAATTATTTGACCACAGAATTCTGTAATGACCAATAAGAATATAATATTTTATAGACACGTTTATTAATGCATTTTTACCAAAGAAAAAGGTGTGCCTTTTTATCAGTGGTTTACTGATATCAGCTTGAGTCTCCCTCATTGGTTCAAATTTCACAGCAGTTAAAGCTGTAATATGTAATATTTTTGCAGTAAAATATCCAAAAATAACTAAGCCAGTGTTATATATTTTGTTCAGTTGAGTACTTTCAATATCCCAAATGTTTCTAACTATTTGTAAATCGTGAGAAAATTGCTATTTTAACCAAGGAACCGGGACGTGTGAGGGAGTCGCCTGTCAATTGCGTCATATCTGTGTTCCCCTCGGTTTATTTTGCAGAAGCACTTTACTCTCACTGCAGTGTGTAACCAGTGTCATAGCAGCCATCGAGCGAACGCACAGAGTAACGGCATTACATAATTTTCAACACACTCAAATGTATCTGATATGATAAACAGAGTTGCGTTACCTCATACTCATGACCGGAAAAGCGGAAATTGCGCCTGCGACTGTGGCATAATAAAAGTCCCGCTGCTCACGAGGCGTGTGTTGCGTTCATCTTATTAACAATCACTCCAGTGGCCTTGCTCAGCTCCCACAACACTCTGTCCTGCTCTGCTTCATACTACAGTAATGTTAATAATCGCATCCATGAACATGATTTCTGCCCGCGTCCTATCCTGATTCTTTTCCACCTGCTGTGAGGTGAAAACCACATGTCCCAAGATTCTGCATTCAAACTTAGTGTCATCAAGCTACGCCTTTGATTTGAATAGGCGACCTCTTACAGAGAAAAGTTACATAGTGCACCTTTAAATGAAGGTTCCAAAATGGGGGGTTCGCAGCAAAGCCATAGAAGAATTATGTTGGGTTCCCCAAAGGACCTTTCAGTGAACAATTCTTAAAAGAACCATTTTCTTAATGTGAAGAACATTTTAGTAATCTAAGGAACCATTTTTCATTATAAAGTACCTTTAGTGGTTTCATGGATGTTAAAGGTTCTTTAAAGGGGCAGTGTGTAGTATTTATGAGGATCTGTTGACAGAAATGCAATATAATATACATAACTGTGTTTACCTTACATAATGAACCGTTATGTTTTTATTACCTTAGAATGAGCCATTTCTATCTACGTACACCGCGGGTCCTCTTACAGTGAAGTCTCCATTTTGTGCCGCCATGTTTCTACAGTAGCCCTAAATGGACAAACTTCTCTACAGAGCGCTAGCTACTCTCTGCTGTCTCAGACGACGACATCTTTGTCCTGTGTTGGCCACCGTAGCTTCTCTATGTGCTACGAAAAGGGAGGGGTGAGAAGTGGATGGTTGCAATTTGCAACCTCACCACTAGATGCGGCAACAAATTACACTGTACACCTTTAAGGAACCAATGATACTATAAAGAACCTTTATTTTTTATAATTGTTCAGTATAGTAAGCTTCACATTCATGCTAGGTCTTTGCTGAGTAATCTAAAGTTGCTATCACCTGGAACATTAGCAAAGGAAGTCAGTGTTTGCTGTGGCGATGTCTTATCTTCTGATATACAACTCTTTGTTGGGATGCCAGCCTTTTTATTTCTATTTTAATCAGATTATTCAAAAATATTAGTAAAGTAGATCAATGTCAGGCCTACATTGCTGGTAGAATCCATATGAGATGAAGAGCACTGAAGTTAAAATGTAATAGACAACTCATTTGCCTAACATGAAAAAGCATCTTTTATATTGCAATTATTAAAAAGATTTTGAATTTCCAGTGTAGTAATCCACTTGACATCCACTCTGAATATTTAGTGATGTGCTGCACCGAACAATATGGTATTTATATGTTCAGAATACTCATCATCATAATATTAATTCAGACAATCGTATCTGTTTATAGTGGAGTCCAAATTGACTCTCACATTTAGAATGTGGCTTCAAAATGTTGGTATTAACTGTAAATCTGACAATGACATACTGTATGTGTTACTGTACACTTTAGAGAGAAACAAATCTGTATCTGTGTGTGTTTAGTAATATCAGCCATAAATTCATATAATGTGGCCTCTCAGAAAATTATTTAGTGCGTAGTGTCTCCTTATGAACTCACCTTGAGTTTGACAACTGTGATCTTGAAAAATCAGTTTTTGACATTTTTGACATTGACAGCTTTGCCTCTTTTGTGTGCTCTATTTGTGATTCAGTCTACGCTCTGTATACATGTAAACACTGTTCCAAGGTGGTTCAGTGCTTGTTCAAGGGTGTGTGTGTGTGTGGGTGGGTGGTGGCTGTTCATGCACCTCTATGCACTCACACAAGATGCAAAGGGGTCTATCAATCATTGTCACTTCACTTCTAGAAACTTCCTTCCAATTTTCTTATCTTTTCAAATCATCCTACATTTCATATTCCTACGCTCCTGCGTGTGCATGTGTGTGTATATTGTGTATATATGGTATTGATGTGCTGTGGTTCCCATAGTAAACTTTTTATATTTATATTTCAGTTTTCAATATAACTATTAATCATTAAGTTCATATGTTCTGTTGTCAGCATTATAGTTTAAGTGAATTTCAGAACTTAGTCTTTGATATGTCTCTCTATTGTAATAATATTGGCACTCAAACGGCAGGAACAAGAATTATTTTGTCCTCCAGCGTGATTTGAGAATGAAAGAGCATCTTGTGCTTCAATGGAAGCAAGAACATCTGACCTTTCTTACAAAGCAATTCATTGTGATGGTCAGTGAAAAGTCCTCTCCTTAAAGTTGATTAATTTCCATGAGGAAATGGGGGTTCAGTTTCTTTTTCAAACTTTCGGACCCCATATTTTACATTTCTCTGCATATGGAGTTGCTGTTCTGTTCTGTTTAATTGGCTTTTTTATTAGGCTACTCATTCCAAATATCCTGCTTAATTTACACTGTTATAAATGTCAACTGAAAACTAATAATTGCCTTAAGGTAGAATCAAAGTGGTGTTTAGCCTGCAGTGATGGGAAACACTTTGATATAACACACAAGCATAGCCTATGTTCATCCATCTGCATGCGTTGTCTAAAAATAACAGCCTGAGTGAGCATCCTTAAAACACAGCGCCGTTGGGCATACTAGATCCGTTTCCCCACTTTTACGCGTTGAGCGTTGCTCTTGCGTCATGCGTTTTTACATCACTCCCTTCAACCTGTCCTGTTCTTACAGCGGCTTTTACGTCTCTTTACGCATCCCTATTGTAAAGTGATTCCCACCCCGATTTCGTGAGCTGCACGACTGTGTTACGTCATTGGAGGTTCTGTTTGTGATTCGCTGTGGGCGACTGTGGGCGGGACCTGGGCGCTCCGCTGGATATATTACGCGGGGCACCTTGGAGAGAGCCGGGTACGGCTCCATGTCACGGTGGGCATAGTGCTCCGGGAAGGGGTGTAGTTTTGCAAAGGCGGCAAGAAAGGACACACGAGGGAATTCGCTGCCCAAGAGGACAAACAAAACCTTACATTGCACCATGCCTGCTCAAAATAAAGAAGAAGGAGGATGGAAGAAGTTTGTTTGGAATTCGGAGAAGAAGGAATTTCTGGGGCGCACCGGTAGTAGTTGGTGTAAGTATAACCTATAGATATAATATCGACAGTATCGCTGGATTTCAGCACGTCGGACAGCGCTGTGATGCCTGTCATCGCCGTTTCTATAGCAGCAGGTACCGATAGACTGCCAGTCTGGTCACGATGCAACCTGTATGATTTGACTTTGCAGCAAATGTCTCGCGGACTTTCATATATCGACATACGGACTCAACGCACGATTTGCCGTGTTAACAGGTGTATTTTGATGGTTCAAATCCTACTTGAACACGTAGGTTCATTTGCTGGTGTTTTTTCTGTATCCCACCTGTTTCGTTGAGAGTGAGACCCCGAGGTCTTTAGACAGGCTTGATGTGTTTTTCGTTTTTTTTCTACCTAAATAGAAAGATATATGAATGTACAATGAATGCTGAGCATGAATTCGATGCTGACGGAGGAGCAAAAGGTCAACAAAGGACAGCATCAGATTTTTGATCAGTTCGATTTCCAAGGCTAAAGATGAAATTTAATAAAATGATTTTACTGCTTAAAAATAAATAATTAAACAAATAACGAGAAGGCTTCTATTTGTATAAAAGCTGGCTGTTTCTTCTCTGTGCGTGTCATGAAATCAATCAGCATGTCATTTAATTACAGCATACATGTCATTATTAATGTTATACACATACAAAGGGTTAAAAATGCATCATTGTTCAAGGTGACTCAAGGTGAAAGGCCTAGTATTTGGGGTCTGACTGATCCATAAGGTTGCACTGAATATTGACGTCATGTATTTGAGGCAGCAACAGTTTCTAATTGATAGGCTCCATGCCTTCAGTTTTACAAATGTGGCTTACCTAATGTCCAAACTTAACTCCGTTGTCATGGTAAGTCGTTGAATCTGCCTTACAGTTGATATCATTTCATCTCAAAGCACCTTGCATGTGTCTAGCCAGTTGTGTGTGGACATAAAATCCATGCTAGAGCTATTAAGTGTAAGAAGTTCCTATAGGGAGGGATGCCCAAAACGAGTCGTGCTTTAGCAAAGCACTGCATGATTACCTTCTGGACGTCAGTGCATCTCCTAGGATTTCTGAAGGGCATTACATCATCTAGTACGTTGACATTCGCTGAGCTTTAGTCCCAGTGACCCTCTGACATTGCTTTATGCACCACTGGAAACCACACGGACCTTGTGCCCTTGCCTAACTGCACATGAGCAATTGAAATTTGAGTTTAGCACTATAATGACTGATACAGTCTAATCATTGGGTCTAATTCGAATCGGCCTCATCTGAACAGGCTGTCAGTGATTTCTTTCGGGAGAAAAAGTGGAAATACTGGTTTGACTGGTTTGGAAAGAACTTAAGAAATGACCCTGGTTTTACTGCACTGCGATGCCCTACACATTGTTGATGCTTGAGACATTGAGATTACTCATCATATCCTGTCATGCTGGCACCTCTATATTTTCTGGGGACAGACTGAGGACATTTGTATTGCTGGTATGGTGTCAGCAGTTTCGCCAGTTTGATGTAGCATCACTGAGCTTACCAGGACCAGTTTGTTCCAAGTAGTAATTTCCAATAATACTCTTTCTTTAATGAATGGATTTAGTAAATATAGGTTGTATATGTATAAATAAGTTCTAGTAATAATGACTTTAGCTCCAGTAAACATTTTTCACCAAGGATACAAGGATAAAACACACTTGCTTTATTGCATTGCAATTTTTTAACCATCAATTAAAATGATCAAAAACCAAAAGTCTATATCAAAAAACTGTCCCAACATCAGAATTGCCATATGTCTTGCATGCTGAAATATGTTCTTATCTCTCCCTCTCTCTCCACAGCAAAAATCTTCCTCTTCTATCTCATCTTTTATGGCTGTCTGGCCGGGATCTTTATCGGCACCATCCAGGTTCTCCTCCTCACCCTGAGCAATTACAAACCCACCTGGCAGGACAGAGTTGCTCCTCCAGGTAACAGCTCTACTGTGGTGGCTGTCCCACCCTTTATATTTAGTTGCGAGTGAAAGCTGAGGCTAAAGTTTTATAAAAGGATTTGTGAAGCCCTGGAGGTTCATGGTGGAACTGCACAGGGCCAAATTGAATAAAAAGTAAAAAAAAAAAATACAAACAAAAAGAATAATAATTTGTCTAAACATCAAAATATGATATTTTCCTGGTAGAGAATTTTTTTAAAAGCCACAAAGATTATTTTTGTTTTCATGGGGTCTAGACATGTTCAAGGGTTCAAATGAAATCATTCATTTCTCATCCTCATGTTGTTCCAAACAAGTTAGACTTTCGGTCATTTTAGGAACACAAATGAAGATCTTTTTGATGAAATCGGAGAGCTTTCTGTCCTTCCACTGACAGCTATGCAACTACCACTTTGACGCTTCAAAGCGTTCATAAAGAGATCACACAACTTATCCGAATTGATCGGTTTATTCCAAATTTTCCGAAGAGACACGATGGCTTTATATGATGAACAGATTGAATTTAGGCTTTTATTCCCATATAAATATTCATCAACTCACACATCAGTTGTGGTAAACGGAAGCTCAAGCATGTTTGCTTGATGTGAGAGAACCAATGAGATTCATTCTCGTGTTACGCAGCACGTTTGAGCTTCACCAAGAGCCAATGAGGTTCATTTTAATGTTACGCGGCACATTTGAGCTTCAGAAAGAACCAATGAGGTTTATTCACGTGTTTTACGCAGCACGTTTCAGCTTCAGAAAGAACCATAAGGTTCATTCTCATGTTACGCAGCACATTTGAGCTTCAGAAAGAACCAATGAGGTTAATTTTAATGTTACCCAGCACGTTTGAGCTTCAGAAAGAACCAATGAGGTTCATTCACGTGTGTTACGCAGCACGTTTGAGCTTCAGAAAGAACCAATGAGGTTCATTCTCATGTTACGCTGCAGATTTGAGCTTCAGAAAGAACCATAAGGTTCATTCTCATGTTACGCAGCACATTTGAGCTTCAGAAAGAACCAATGAGGTTCATTTTAATGTTACGCAGCACATTTGAGCTTCAGAAAGAACCATAAGGTTCATTCTCATGTTACGCAGCACATTTGAGCTTCAGAAAGAACCAATGAGGTTCATTTTAATGTTACGCAGCACGTTTGAGCTCCAGAAAGAACCAATGAGGTTCATTCTCATGTTACGCTGCAGATTTGAGCTTCAGAAAGAACCAATGAGGTTCATTCTTGTGTTACACGGCACATTTGAGCTTCAGAAAGAACCAATGAGGTTCATTCTCATGTTGCGAAGCACATTTGAGCTTCAGAAAGAACCAATGAGGTTAATTCTCATGTTGCAAAGCACATTTGAGCTTCAGAAAGAACCAATGAGGTTCATTCTTGTGTTTTATGCGGCACATTTGAGCTTCAGAAAGAACCAATGAGGTTCATTCCCGTGTGTTACGCGGCACATTTGAGCTTCAGAAAGAACCAATGAGGTTCATTCACGTGTTTTACGCAGCACGTTTCAGCTTCAGAAAGAACCAATGAGGTTCATTCTCATGTTACGCGGCACATTTGAGCTTCAGAAAGAACCAATGAGGTTCATTCTTGTGTTACGTGGCACATTTGAGCTTCAGAAAGAACCAATGAGGTTCATTCTCATGAAATCTGTTCATCATATAAAGCGATCATGTCTCTTCAGAAAATTTTGACTAAACTGCTCAGTTCATATAGATTCGTTTTACGATCCCTTTAGGAAATTTTTGAAGTGTCGTAGTGGTAGTTGCATAGCTGTCAATGGAGGGACAGAAAGCTCTCAGATTTCATCAAAAAGATCTTCATTTGTGTTCTGAAGATGAATGAAAGTCTTACGGGTTTGGAACAACACGAGGGTGAGTAATTAATGACAGAATTTTCATTTTTGGGTGAACTAAGCCTTTAACACATTCGCCTGCATGAAATTCTAGCAGGTTTCGAATTTTAAGTTCATATATTTTGAAAATCTGAATTTAGAGTGTGATTCTGGTTCTCTTAGTTGGTTTGGGACACGCTGTTCCTTTTGCTGTCACAGTTTCTATTCCTCTTGCAGTTTAATGTGAGGCTTGAATCAATCTGACAAACATTTGGTGGGTTCAGGAAATAGATCAAGTGCTAAGAGAGCTCTGAGCACTTGGGAAGTCATCATCTGTTAGTTTTACATCACAGGTGAAATATTTGTCATGCTTTCTTGGTAGAACAGAAGGCATATGAGGTTAAGGGGAAACAGACTAAGAAACACAACAGACACCTTTCAGACACATCAGAACTACAAAACACACTTTAAATAGAAACTGATGCCACTTGTCTGCAAGATTTATTCAGGAAGTTTTGGATTCAGGATGATTCTGCAAAGATTTCTGCATTTATTCTATTTCCCCCTCTAACAATCACAGAATGTTCCTTTATGATTTATTTACAACCATGAGTCATTGCTAGGCTAGGAGGATTCGAGCTTTGCAAACTGTTTTCAGAACATGCTTTCTTTTTACATGTGATTCTGTTACAAAAGATGACATTTGATTCGGTTTAAAATGCAAAACCACTTCAGTTATCAAACAGATGCTCCATAAAGGCTTTGTCCATTTGCCAGATGCATCTGAATATCACCAGTTTTTAACAATTGCTAAGTTCCTGCATAATTTCATGCTGATAAAAAAGGCCAATTATTATTTTGTGAAGATTAATGCAATATACATATATGTCAATTGATTTTTATTCATAAATATGATATTTTTAGATGGACAGATGAAATTTGTAAACATCCCTTTCCGATTTTATTTTTCCGACTTGTCCAATTAACCCTCTGGGGGTCTTCATTTATGGGTCACACTCAGGCCTTCGGGTCAAAAATGACCCGGAGGGCGGGATTAAGATAAAAAAAGATTTGAGTAAAATCAATGAAATATATTTTTGTTCAATAATATTTTTTCTTTTCTTTTTTGGTGTTTTGAGATAATTTTATGATTAATAATTAATATTTATGCAATAATTATGACCCATTTTTCCCCATTAAATATAATAAAAAATGTATATATATCTATATTTTTTTTTAATTTTTTTATTAAAGATGTATTTCATTTTAGAGTCAAGCCTAGGCCTCATGAAATAAATTTTTTTAATGAGATCGGTGCCATCCAGTGTTGAGCATTTTTATCACACAATAGCACATTTTTACCACTATAGTGGATCTTGCATTTTATAAAGAAATTTAAAAAATCGTAGCTTCATCGGAATGGTCCGAAACTTGGTGACTTTATTGGTAGTTGGTATATGAACACCCCAAAACATTGGGGACAGGACTTGAAAAGTCTAAGTGGTCGTAAAAAAAAAATAGTCACATTCAGGACCTTCGGGTCAAAAATGACCCCCATAGGAAATGAATGGGAAATTTTTTTTTTCTGCATACAATCTACAAATCAGCCAGGATGCAGAAAAAAAGGACTCAACAGTGAAGGGGTGAATCTCTAAAATATCAACAGTGCAAAACAGACAAAAAAACTCACACACACACACACTTATACACACAAAAACACACGCACACACAAATGAACGCGTGCCATTCCAAAAGCTAATTGTGTTTTTGTGTGTGTGTGTGTGTGTGTGTGTGTGTGTGTGTGTGTGTGTGTGTGTGTGTGTGTGTGTGTGTGTGTGTGTGTGTGATTTTTTTTTGTCTGTTTTGCACTCTTGATGTTTTAGAGAATCACCCCTTCACTGTTGACTCCTTTTTTTCTGCATCCTGGCTGATTTGTAGATTGTATGCACAAAAAAACTCTGTATTTTCATATTTTTGCCAATTTCCCATTAATTTCCTATGGGGGTCATTTTTGACCCGAAGGTCCTGTGTGTAACTATTTCTTTTACGACCACTTAGACTTTTCAAATCCTGTCCCCAAATTTTTTGTGTGTTCATATACCAAGTACCAATAAATTCACCAAGTTTTGGACCATTCCGATGAAGCTACGATTTTTAACATTTAAACAGAAAAAAAATTCGGATCAGAAATGACCGAAGACCCCCATAGGGTTAATGTAAAAAGTGTTTGCAAAATAAACGTTGTGTTCAAAATCGAATACTTGCCTACTATATAGTATGCGAAAAACAGTATGCCAAAAGAGTAGTATGTCCGAATACATAGTATTTGAAAAACAGTAGGCGAAAAACTCCCGGATGACATACTGCTTCCGACGAGATTCTGAAGCGCGCATTCGATGGACACTTTACTATCCCATGAGGCTTCAGGAGAGGATTTATAAATGGCAGTGAAGTGACGCAACTGATGCTGGTAGGTCACATGACAGTAACAACATGGGGGATGTAGTACATCCGAATTTCACTAATTCTACCCATATTCATACTATATAACATACCTTTTAACGGTTGCAAAATAAATTCAAACTCAAAGGTGGTACCTACTATAGTACGAGATTTCGGACACAGCTAAATTCTTGTGTGAATCATTTACCATTTTGGGGAGGTTAAACAGCTGTAAGAGATGGCTAAATTGGCAAAATTATTCTTTGAAATTATTCTTTGAAATCACATTTTATCAAAAAAGTTGACAAATTCCTCGGAACTGCCCATAATGAATGCTGATATTCCAAATAATTCAGGACTGACTGAGTCATGGGTTCAAAAAGACTAGACAAAGATTCAAATTAGTCAAATGAGAGAAGTTTTTTTTTTTTATGTAAATATGTCTGAATTTCATGTATTTATAAGTTCATTTTTCTGTGCACAGGGCTTAGTCACTTCCCACGATCAGACAAGTCTGAGCTGATCTTCTCTGCGGATGACGTGGAGACATACCTGAAATACACCAAAGTCATGAGAGAGTTCCTAGAATCCTATGACCTCGAAAAGCAGAAGGACCAAATGAAGTTTGAGGACTGTGGAGGTACCAGATTACACATTATTCTTCTGTTTGAAGAAGTCAATTGGTACTTGAGTCCCAAATGAATATGGACGTTCTCTTAGCAGGATCAGCCTACAAAAAGCCAAATACTAGAACATGTCATGAATTATACCACACACTTTTGTAATACATTTTCAATTAACATGTACCAGAAAATCGTTTACATGTACAATGATATGTAGCCTTATATAAGAATTACACAGTACATGGCTACATAATTTTTTTTTTTACTTCTGTTTTTCAAGCTCAACCCCAGGATTACAGGAACAGAGGGGAATTAGAGAGTGACATTGGTGTCAGGAAGGCATGTAGGTTTTCGAAGACTTTGCTAGGACCCTGCTCTGGCATCGACGATCGTGATTTTGGATTCTCAGAGGGGAAGCCCTGCTTGATTGTCAAGCTCAACAGGATTGTGAACTTCAGACCGAAGGTTTGTTAAATACATGCAACAATATTCACAAAACGTTTGTAACATTTCTGCAGACTATGAACTAATTGACTAAAGGTTCCTTTTTATAATAAACTAGCAATTTGAATTTACAGTATTGTGTAAATTATGTTTTTCCATATCACCTGACCTGTTTTATTTCATGTAGTTACTTTATAAATTAATATCTATTTTTTGTATTTGTTTTTTCTTCTTATAAAATATATAAAATAGAAATGTATTTTCTTTTAGATACCAATGTCAAATGAAAGCATTCCAGAAGAGGCGCATTACAAAGTCCAGTCCAATGTGATTCCTATCCACTGCACAAACAAGGTGAGCGATCCTTTCGCCACTGCACTCAATACACTTACCGAATTGTTCCGAATATAAGACGACCCTGATTATAAGATTTTCAAGATGTACCTTTTTGAAGACCAAATCTTTTGTCAAATAAATGCTTTTACTTGAAAATTATTTTCATATTGCATATTTTTCAAATGCTAATGTTTGCATTGAAAGTATGGTAAATACTGGTAAAATGTACAAAATAAACACTTTTTGGCATACCATCAAAATAACCTGTAGCCCATCTGAACTATATAATAAATGGGCTATCCATCTCATAGTGAAAACCAAAATTTCATTAAAGGAACACTCCACTTTTTTGAAAATAGGCTCATTTTCCAACTGCCCTATAGTTAAACAGTTTTGATATTACGCAGTGCCTGAAAATAGGCTAACTTCCGTCAACATAACCAATGTGACACCCTGCTTGCACAGGGAGCGTGCTGGGGACTATTTTCAGGCGCTGCGTAATATCATTGCGCCGCTGCACCCATGTTATGGCAGCAAAGTTCCTTGATTATTATGCAGGAATGAGAGTATAGTTCCTAGCCATATCGGTCTAGAAAATCGCAACTTTTCCTTTTCCGTCGGTCTTAGTACACGATGTAACTACAGAAGAGTCAAGTTTTAAATGGGAAAATGGATTCGAAAACGGCTGAATGGAATGGAAAACGGTGAAACTCAACTGTTTAACTCTAGGGGAGTTGGAAAATGAGCCTATTTTCAAAAATAAGTGGAGTGTTCCTTTAACAGTAGAAGTGAAATCTTATACTTGAAAATCACGTACGTTGGAAGTTTGGTCCCGTCAGCGAGGCACGCAAACATGACAGTCACGCAGCTCTTAGATGGTTAGCAGTTTTAAGACTTTTTGCGATCTTCTAACTCTTGACACACCGCATTTCTTGGCACACGCGCCACCTATTGTTTCCGGCGTATTATTGACATCTAAAAGTCTAGACCCTGAATATAAGACGAACCTGTTTTTTCATTTTTCACTATTGGAACAATATGGTATTTCCTCTGTAAACCAGTAAAAAATGTTGCTAACCGATGGCATATTGCTTGCAGAAAGAAGAGGATGCAGGTAAGCTTGGCGAGGTGAGGTACTACGGTATCGGAGAAGGCTTCCCCCTTCAGTATTACCCCTACTACGGGAAGCTCCTGCACTCTCACTACCTGCAGCCCCTGGTGGCCATCCAGTTCATCAACATCACCTTGAACACGGAGATCCGCGTGGAGTGCAAAGTGTATGGGGAAAACATTTATTACAACGAAAAGGATCGCTACCAGGGACGTTTCGATATTAAACTCGGTGTCCACAAATCATGACCTCTGAACAGAGTACCTCCTCTCTCTCCCCCTATTTAAAGGCAAACTAAGGCCCCTCTTCTGACTTGAGATACAAAGGCACCAGAGAGAAGTTTCTCGCCGGTCTTCCGCAGCTGTTTAACCGAGGGGATGATTTTTTTGAATGTACAAGTGTCTCATGTCAGAAAGAGGCCTCATTTTAGTTCAGGAGAGAATAATTAAGGAAACAAAAAACAAAAAAACAAAAAGCGAATAAAAGATTATTTAAAAACGCTAGTCTAAAACAACAAACCATCTTACACATGTGGGACCTAACATTGTCTGTACTCTTTACTTCGAGCTTTCTGCTTTCAGTCTAGGGTTAGAACGTAAACACCTGGATTAGCCATAGCATAGAAAATTTATTCTACTACCGAATGAGAACTGTCCACGATCAAAGGGGCACGTTGTTTTACTGTAAATTACATTTCCTCTACCAATGTAGCCAGCACTGTTTTGTCCCTCTTGTATTGTATTGCTGCCTCGTGTGATTTCCCTATATTTAGAAAGTGCACAGTAGTTGCATATGTAGGTTGTTTCAAGCCACGCCATGTGTGTGATTCAGCTTCATTTGTCAAACGTGCCTACATATATGTATAGTTACTTAATGGAAATACACTGGCCTCTTAACATTGCCTTTCGGGGGTATTGATGTTCTATCTTTGCATCTTTTAGGTGTATTATAGGTGGGTAATAAACCTTTTTTTCCCTAAAATCACTACAATGTAGGGGGAAGATTGTACTTCTCTTTGATGATTCGTTTTCACTGAATGTAGATGTTGCCTTTGGTTTTATGGTGTCGTTCACGTGTGGAGGGACCCGCTACCGTAGCTTTGATTTTTTTACATCTTTATCTTTACGTTTTCTTCCTTGCCTTGTCGTTCTTCTCGTTGATGAAGGCGCCACACGGCGTGGTCGAATGTTTTAAATTTCACTATTTATTAAGTGGTGACCTTAAATATTCTGTTCTTGCACATGCTCATGTTCTGCAGAAACTCGTCATGAATGTTAATAATGCCAAAGCCATTAAAGTTATTCTAGATTCTATCAGAAGTAATGCAATACCCTGTCCATCGGGATGTTTTGTAGGTGTGCACAATCAGTGTCAAACATCAGAAATGTCAAATTTCACGAGTCCCACAAGCTCTCATGTTTGAAACTAAACTGGAAAAGACTAACTCAAATAAAGATGAGACTCTAAAATTGTGCCGTTTTTTATTCTATACATCTTCTATGGTACTGTTTGAATGAAACGTCATTTTAAGATATTGTTTACTTTGTTTGTTATAGTTTATGTATATATATATAAGACAGCTTTTCACCGCCAATACAAAGTTTACACTCTTTTCTTCTCACATTTGGATATGATTACAATATGTAAAATATGTTTTTTCACATCAAAACATTTGCACATGATTGTGATTCTATTTATTGATTTTGCATACCTTCTGAAAAAAAGAACATTATTGTCTAAGTAATTTATAACAAAACAAAGGACACAAACTCTTAAACTCTTAAAACTTTTACCTCTCTAATTATTTATATTTTGTCAATAAAAAATTTAAAAAAATTATATATATTATATATATATATATATATATATATATATATATATATATATATATATATATATATATATATATATATATATATATATATATATATATATATATATATATATATATATATATATATATATATATATATATATATATATATATATATATATAGCTCTACAAAAAACTAAGAGACCATTTAACATTCAGAAATCAATGTTATGTGGTCTCTTATTTTTTTCCAGAGCTGTGTTGCGTCTTTTAGGTGTATTATATGTGGGTAATTAACATTTTCCCCAAAAAATCACTCCAATGTATAGGGAAAGAATGTACTTCTCTTTGATGATTTGTTTTTACTGAAAGTTTAAAGAGTGTGTATGTATGTATGTATGTATATATATATATATATATATATATATATATATATATATATATATATATATATATATATATATATATATATATATATATATATATATATATATATATATATATATATATATTTATACACTGATCAGTCATAACTTTATGACCACTGACAGGTGAAGTGAATAACACTGATTATCAAGATTTGAGCGAGTTTGACAAGGGCCAAATTGTGATGGCTAGACGACTGGGGGGAGATGTGGGGAGAAATCCATTTGATTGTAATTTAAATGAGAAATAATTGCAGTGCTCTGTTCTACCGCTATAGAGTTAGTATCGCAATCGTGTTAGACAGGGCCGTTTGAAGGAATTTGGGGGCCCCAAGCAAAATGGACATGGAGGCCCCCCCCAATACCCCAAGCAATTGCTTGGTTTGCCTGCCTTGTCGCGACGGGCCTGGTGTTAGAACCGTGTTAGAACTACTATTTTAGCACTATTTTAAACGTTTCTTGGGTTAAATTATATGTGTTCGCACTCATTAATATTCACTTGTGTGTGCTTATATAAGTATCATTAACAGGGGCTTAGCACAAAATCCCGGGCCCTATGCATAGGCAGTCCTGATGGGCCACCATGTTCCATGTTAAAATATATCCCAGACTTTTCAAGGGCCCTCTCTGCCCTTGGGGCCCTGGTAATCAGTACTGGTTTTACCCCCAGTCCGACGCCCCTGATCATTAAAAATATTAGGATGTAAGTTATTAACGTTTTAAAATTTCACATTTAAAGAAATCTAGTGTTTGATCATATCTAAATATTTATTAAAATGCAAAACTGCAAAACTTTTTTGAGCAACTAGATTAAATACATGTATATTGATTAAAGAGCCATAAAGGCACCTACTGGGTAATGGCATTACAAATGAAAATTATTATTTTTCTTGCCACAAAATGACTCTAATTTGCCTCTTTGAATTGGAATTCTCTATTTTAACCTTAATTACTACACTACTTGTATTGTAAATAATACAAATATTAGAAGAAAAATATTTTAAGTGGTCATTAATTGACAATTATTGCACAAATAGCATTTAGTACCAAAAGATCTCCTCAAAATATTCAATAAATATTATTGAACTAAAATATAGAACATTTATTTAATTGAAAAATAGTTAAGGTGTATGGTCACATGTGTGTGCTCAGTGTGAGCAATTAGTAAGGAATACCTGAGGGCTAAATACAAGAAAAACATTAACATTAATGTTAACAATGTTGCATCTCCACCACTCTCCATTATCAAACAACCCTGTAAATATGGTTGACGTAATAATCAATGCACACTATGCTGTACTATTTACCAAAACTTGCTGCAAATACCTGTATAGTGAAGCTGTTGTGTATCTGCTTATGCCATTCAAATGTATTGACAAGGCGCTAGAAGTATTGAGAGCTCATGAACCACGTGACCGCGCGCGCCGCCGGGAGATGAAAGCATGTCACAACTCCGTTTTTCAACGCATCTGGCTTTAACTGTTATGCCACATTAGCACCAAATCGCTATTTATTGTTTGAATTTCGCATTAAAACTTTTAAAAATGTAAAAGCTTAGACTTTGTTTAATATCAAAAGCAGGTTTGGTAATTTGGCGTGAGATTAAGTTGGCATTTTTCACGTATCTGTACTTTACTTAAAGCTACACTGTGTGATATTTTCCCCCATCTAGTGGTGAAAAGGTATATGACCATCCAGTGAATTTTCGTTTCTGTTCCTCTCAATTCCGATTTCGTTTCAACTCTTACGGTGGCCGATTTAGTCCAAGATTAACATGGCTTCCAGTTCTACCTTGTCCACATTCGACACGGTGCCTGTGGGATATTCTGTGCGCAGTGGGACCGTTGTAACTCAACTGGCCTAATTATTCGGCTAGAAAGAACTGCAGCTAATCCAGAGTGAACTTTGATGATAGTAATGTTTATTCAGTCATCCAATTGCAAGGCATAAACAGGTTTGCGTGGATATGTACATAAATGTGGTTTCTGTGAGAGAACAAATAAGGATGGTAAATATACATACACAGTTAAGAACTGTATAACTATACTTATAAGTAACATTTGTATAATGTAACCGTAAACCAGAGCTTATTGTACCATATATAGGCGCTAAATGCAGCTGCATTAAAAGGAGCAGAGCTGCCGCTGCTAACAAGCGGTGTCCGGGTTACAAAAGTGTGTGCGCCGCTCTGTATAACAATTGTTAATATGCCGATCAGACCTGATACATATTTCCATCAACATACATTACAAGCATTTTCTATAAACTAATAAACATTGTTGATAACAAAATAACTGAATGATTATTCAAATAGGTGAGCATGACGCTATTGTATGTTGACACAAAAATACTTCTGAGGTGACATCAACTGAATTACGCGATGACACACTCTGAAACACATCTACAATGACAATAACTATTATTACTTACGAGTTATTAACGCACAGAAATACCACACAAGGAAAAACAGACTTTTGAGGAATAAACAAGCCAGGAAAACTCCGTATAACTCTGTTACTGGACGCTGCTGAGATGAAAACGCGAAAGGCGAAGCTTGAATTTACGGGTATGTCCCTCTTTGGCTAATGTACTTTCAAGATGGAGGGGCAACATGGCGACCACCGTTAGATCCCATTACCTTATGTATTTTCAATGACATATTATAAACTTACGAGAATACTTTATTACTTGAAAGAAGTAAATATACATTAATGAGCACATATATTTTTGAAAGAACTAAGTGTTTTTAGTTAAGAATAGACTAAAAAAGTTACACAGTGTAGCTTTAAGTAGAACCAATAGTGCATAATTTTTACTTTTACTTCGTTACGTTTTGCAGCAATTATTATACTTTCTACTCTACTACATTTCTACAACGTTCCGGTACATTTTCTGATCAGTTTCAGGGCTCGACATTAACGCTTGACCTTTTGTAATGAACTGACGGTAATCAGCGCCGCTCACAGAGAAACTGCAGTCACATACTGCAGGATTGATTCAAAATGTTAAGTTTTTATATTTATAACATATAATACAGTTAAAAACATCACACGACCAAGAGTGTTGTTTTCCTGAATACCATCACGATTGAAAATGTGTCACTGATTTCACTGATTTCATATGACACTGACAGTTCCATAAACAATTAATTAACAAAAAGTCACTTACATTTTAGATGCAATATATTGACTGCGTTTGTTCTGTTTTAGCAACGAAAATAGTTCCAAACAAAGATCACAGCAGAACCGTCACGCATCTCACAGCAACAGTATGTTACTGAATGATTCAGCGTTTGAATGAATCGGTTGAATCAAAGATTCAATTACCTGTTCATAAACGACTGCCTCATTCCTGAACGAATCAGCCGTTTGAACAAATCGACTCAATGATTCACTCATCATGTTTAAACATTCTTTCCAACATTTTTGATTTGTATTCAAAAAAATATTTAAAACAATCTCATAACATTTAAATACGTCAAAGCTGATTGAACACTGGTGAGAATATTGCTTCAGAATAATGATATTAAACTCTGCAGATCACCCTGATTACCAGAATTGTAAGTCAGAATGTAAACTGGGCCACAGATGGTAAGCACAATTACATTAACCCAAAACTAACTTAATTAAAATGCCACAGCCCATACAGTTTTTTTTTAATTATTAGAATAGACATTTAGAGAATACATTATTTAGCAAGTACTTTTACTTTTAATACTTAAAGTACATTTAAAATCAGGTACTTTTTACTTAAGTAGGGTTGTCATTGTGGTACTTCTACTTTTACTAAAGTAAATAAATCTCTAGCTGGGTATTTGTACTTTTACTTAAGTACTGAGATTCAGTAGGCTACTTCCTCCACCACTGGCAGAGTGAGACCTTGAGCCTGAAAGCGTTTCTCACGCCAAAAATGCGTGAGAGTTGGCAACCCTGCATTTACAGTTACACCCACCACACGTGTAGCGTGCAAACTCTAAACACCAAAGTAACACACATCAGATCATTTTAAATAGATGTGTGTGTGGTTTGGCTTTGGGTTTAAGTGATGTTTAGATAACTATAAAAGAGTTCACATGTTCCCTTGGACATATTTAGCTATTAGATCTATTTAATTACTTCAGTTATTTGGTTGTTGTTTTTTTTACAAATTGAAGCATTTAAAGTGATATAATGTACTATCAGTTTAAATACTTCCATTAGGTTTTATATTATATTATAGGCTATTATAATTGTATTATAGTGTAAGCCTAATAAAGAATTGATCTCACAAGGGGATTGCTTAGGGATCCTTGCCATTAAGACGTTTGAAAACCCCTGATATAGAAAATCTTGGAAATTCATTAGCAATAAACAAACATTTAATATAGATGGTTTAATGCTGCCTGTCGCCAATAAATGACTGTACAAAAACACATTAAGAACCATCTCAGTGTAACCGCGTAATTTTTTTCATATTATATTAAATTATATTTATTATATTATATTATATTATATTATATTATATTATATTATATTATATTATATTATATTATATTATATTATATTATATTATATTATATTATATTATATTATATTATATTATATTTATTATATTATATTATAAAGAATTTAACTGTCCTGGGGGAGATTTTAATAGTATTTCTTGGTAAAGAAGACTACAGTTAACAGCACTGTAAAATGTGCTTAATTTAGTGACTTCTGGATTAACTGTTTTTTATTTAATATATTACTAAGTTACATCAATGGTTAAATAAAATAGAAATGGCAAATTAAATTTAAAAGTTATAATTGCATGATGAAACCCCTTTTTTTCTGTGCGCTTACATACGCTGTACAGGTAAAGAATGTTCCCTTTCGGTCAGTCACTACGACGTACGTTAGTGACTAACGAATGGGGGTTTCGCCTAGAAGTCAATTACCTTCGAGGTGTTTAACAGCGCCCAATGGCGTGCCAATGCCATGGGCATGCGGAATTTGCATGCGTAACTCCGCCCCACCGCGTGGGTATATAAGGAAGTACGCTGGCAACATCGCATTATGTTTCTGCTTTGGAGCCAAGAGAACCTCTTCACTCCTTCAAGCCTACAACTGAGTCTTTGTCAAGCCTTCGAGACGAGCAGCTTTCCAGAGGCGTTGGATCTACGGCGCGTTCCAGTGATCTCATACTGCCTGCCTGCTGATCTGCGCAGTGGTCCGCTAGACAGCTGGTGTGTGGTCCCTGGGCGCTTCGGCGTCTCTGCGAAGCTTTCCTCTCATAAAAGAGCTTACACGTGGCACGTCCTTTTCAGGATGTCTCGCCCGTGTACTTCTGGGTGTGGCCGGTCGTTGACTTCTTCTGATGGGCACGATCTCTGCTTGGTATGCTTGGGCGTTCAGCATGCTCAAGCAGCGTTCGTGGATGAGTCATGTTCCCACTGCGGGAACATGACCATCGCGGTCCTGCGGTCAAGACTCAAGGATCTTCGTAATGAAGTGAGAGTCTCCTCAACCACACCCCGATCTACCGTGCCCCCCGTGGCCGGTACTTCGGCTGGTGGTCAGGGTGACCTGAGGGTTACGGTGTGGAACAAAGCCCCGACGCTCATGCCTCGGGCCACACCTCCCTCTAGCGTTCCGCAACCCGTGAGCGTTCAGGCTGAAATCGCGGGGCCAGCTCCGGCTCCCCCGCGCATTTCGTTTGGCGCTCCAGAGGATGATGCGATGTCGGTCACCGCATCACAAGGTGGGCTCGAGTCCTCTGAGGATGATGACTCGGCTGTGCTGCCGCCTTCGGGCGTGCCAGCATTGCCCGAGTCGGACCCAGAGCTGACAGCCATGCTGTCTCGGGCAGAAGCCAGTCTAGGGATAGAGTGGAACCCTCCGCCCTGTCCCGAACGCTCGCGGCTCGATGATTGGTTTTTGGGGGCCCGCGCTGACTCACGTCAGTCCCCGCCCTCAATACCTTTCTTTCCCGAGCTGCATGAGGAGATTGCCCGGTCCTGGAAGTCCCCGTTGTCTTCCCGTGAACGGTCTGCAGTCTCCTCCGCCTTCTCCATCCTTGATGGGGCCGCGGCCAAAGGGTACACTGGGGTCCCCCAGGTTGAACGTTCTGTTGCGATGCAACTGTGTCCTCAGAGCGCTTCGAACTGGCGAGGCGACCCTAAGCACCCCTCCAAAGCCTGTCGATTCACATCAACCTTGGTGGCGAAATCGCACAGAGCTGCGGGGCAGGCTGCCGCCTCTTTGCATGCCATGGCGATCCTCCAGGTCTACCAGGCCAGGATCCTCAGGGACATGCACGAGGGTGGAGTTGATCCGGGGCTCTTAAATGAGCTGCGTGCCGCCACCGACCTCGCTCTCCGGGCGACGAAGGTGACCGCACGCTCCCTGGGTCAAGTGATGTCCACAAATGTGGTCCAGGAGCGACATTTGTGGCTAAACCTGGCCGATATGCGGGACACCGAGCGAACACGCTTCCTCGATGCCCCCATATCCCAGGCTGGCCTCTTCGGCGGAGCGGTTGAAAACTTCGCCCAACAGTTTTCAACCGCCCAGAAGCAGACTGAGGCTATAAAACATGTACTGCCCCGGCGGTCAGCTGCTGCTTCCACCCAGCCGCCGGCACAGTCGCCTCAGCCTGCTTGCCGCCGAGGACGCCCTCCTAAGGCTCCCGCCCCTCCCACCCGGTCCAAGCAGCAGCCTTCACCTGGGCCGGGTCGCGGAGTAAGCCGTAGGAAGGCGTCCAAGTCCCCTCAGGCCGCCCCGCGCCCCGCTAAACGCCAGGCCAAGCGGCGCTCCTGAGACGGACGGCTCAGGGATGGGAAATTCTTTCAAGGAGATGGTAGCAGGACCACTCCTTCCCCCGGTGGAGGGCCGGGGGAGAATCCTTTGTTTAGCTGCTGGCCCCCGGGTCAGCAGCACCCTAATCTGGTCAAAGAAAGAATTAACACTCCCATCCCTGAGCCCCCAGAGATCGGTGATGTCAGTGCGCGGCACCCACGGGTCCCGCCACTCGCATCCCACTCTGTCGCCAGCCTCCTGGCAGAGCAGACCCCAGTGGAACGTGCATCCTTCCCTGGTCTCCTCTGTCAGGACGCAGCAGTTAACCGCACCCCCACACCGGGACGCCCAACAGCCTCCCTTGTCCGGGTCGGTAACGCTGCATCGCTGCCCCACACCGGGTACGCCTGTAGTCCGAATGACCCCGCTGGTGCAGTTCCTGGGAGCCTGGCTTCAGATTCCAGGGCTGTCCCGCTGGGTCGCGAAGACAGTCAGGCGCGGCTACGCGATTCAGTTCGCGCAGGTTCCTCCCTGTTTCCGGGGAGTCCGCTTTACTATGGTCGGGGCCAATGCCCCTGTCATGCGAGCGGAGGTTGCCACCCTACTGGCAAAGGGTGCGATCGAACCTGTCCCTCCAGCCGAGATGAAGTCCGGGTTTTACAGCCCCTACTTCATTGTACCCAAAAAGACCGGTGGGTTGAGACCAATCCTGGACCTGCGCATCTTGAACCGTTACCTTCACAAGTTTCCGTTCAAGATGTTGACAGCGAAACGCCTTTTCGAATGCGTTCGTCCCGGCGATTGGTTTGCAGCGATCGACCTGAAGGACGCCTACTTTCATGTCTCCATCCTACCTCGACACAGACCGTTCCTACGGTTTGCTTTCGAGGGGCGGGCATACCAGTACGCGGTCCTCCCGTTCGGGCTATCTCTGTCCCCTCGCGTCTTTACGAAGATTGCCGAGGCAGCCCTTGCGCCCCTACGGCAGCACGGGGTTCGCATCCTGAACTACCTCGACGACTGGCTCATACTGAGTCACTCTCGAGAGCAGGTTTGCGAACACAGAGATCTGGTTCTCCACCACTTAGCCTGTCTGGGCCTTCGGGTCAACTGGGAGAAGAGCAAACTCTGCCCCGTGCAGAGGATCTCTTTTCTCGGTATGGAGATCGACTCGGTCGCCATGTGCGCGCAGCTTACGAGCGAGCGCGCGCAGTCTCTGTTGACTTGCCTCCGTCAAATCGAGAGCAAGAGTGCGGTTCCACTGAAACATTTTCAGAGGCTCCTGGGGCATATGGCATCTGCAGCCGCGGTAACGCTGCTCGGATTGCTACATATGAGACCGCTTCAGCACTGGCTTCGCGATCGAGTCCCGAGATGGGCATGGCGGTCTGGCACGCTCCGGGTCCAAATAACCCGGGCCTGCTTACAGACACTCACTCCGTGGTCGAACCTCAGTTTTCTACGGGCCGGCGTGTCCTTAGAACGAGTTTCCAGGCATGTTGTTGTATCAACGGATGCCTCCTCCACGGGCTGGGGTGCCATGTGCAATGGACAAGCAGCCGCGGGCTCCTGGACAGGACCCCAGCGCCTTCTGCATGTCAATTGCCTCGAGTTGCTGGCAGTACGGTTCGCCCTGCACCGCTTCCGAGCGTTGCTGAGGGGTCAACACGTACTTGTCCGGACAGACAACACGGCCACTGTAGCGTACATCAACCACCAGGGCGATCTACGCTCCCGCCGCATGTCTCAACTCGCCCGCCATCTCGTTTTATGGAGTCAGAAGCACCTGAGGTCCCTTCGTGCTATCCACATCCCGGGAGACCTGAACCGTGCAGCCGACGAGCTCTCACGGATTCAGCCACTTCCTGGAGAATGGAGACTCCATCCCCAGACGGTCCAGCTGATTTGGGAACAGTTCGGCGACGCACAGGTAGATCTGTTTGCCTCCCACGACTCTTCCCACTGCAGCCTGTACTATTCCCTGACCGAGGGCACGCTCGGCACGGATGCACTGGCGCACAGCTGGCCCCAGGGCCTACGCTTATATGCGTTTCCCCCAGTGAGCCTTCTCGCACGGGTACTGTGCAAGATCAGGGAGGACAAGGAGCAGGTCATGTTGGTCGCCCCGTATTGGCACGGCCAGACCTGGTTCTCAGAACTGCTACTCCTTGCGACAGCCCCTCCCTGGCCTATCCCTCTGAGACCAGACCTCCTCTCTCAGAGACGGGGCACCCTATGGCACCCGCGTCCAGCGCTCTGGAAGCTCCACGTGTGGCTTCTGGACGGGACGCGGCAGGTTTGAGTGGCCTGCCACCTACGGTGGCCGCCACCATCACTTCCGCTAGGGCAGAGTCTACACGACACCTCTATGCGTTGAAGTGGAACCTCTTCGTCACCTGGTGCTCTTCCCGCCAAGAAGACCCCTGGAATTGCCCGATTGGGTCCGTGCTTGAGTTTCTCCAAGAGGGGCTGGAGCGAAGGCTGTCTCCCTCCACCCTGAAAGTGTATGTGGCTGCAATATCTGCCCATCACGACCTCTTGGGAGACAAAAAGGTAAGTCAGCACGACCTGATCATCAGGTTCCTGAGGGGGGCGAGGAGACTGAATCCTCCTCGCTCTCCTCTCGTTCCCTCTTGGGACCTCTCAGTAGTTCTAAGTGCTCTGCAGAGGCCTCCCTTTGAGCCTTTCCGGTCGGTTGACATTAAGTTCCTGTCGATGAAGACGGCTCTGCTGACCGCATTGGCCTCTCTTAAGAGGGTCGGGGACCTGCAGGCTTTTTCAGTTGACGAAGCGTGTCTTGATTTCGGGCCGGCTAACTCTCACGTGACATTGAGACCCCGGCCTGGATATGTGCCCAAGGTTCCTACCACTCCCTTCAGAGATCAGGTAGTGAACCTGCAAGCGCTGCCTTTGGAGGAGGCAGACCCAGCCTTGGCATTGCTCTGTCCAGTACGCGCTCTCCGCGCTTACGTAGACATGATGCAGTGTTTCAGGACCTCAGACCAGCTCTTTGTCTGTTATGGTGGAGAGCGGAAGGGAAGAGCTCTCTCAAACCAGAGGTTGTCTCACTGGATAGTGGACACCATTGTTTTGGCTTACCAGCAGCAAGGTCGACCATGTCCCCTTGGTGTGAGGGCACACTCCACCCGGAGTGTGGCCTCCTCTTGGGCTCTAGCGCATGGCGCCTCGCTAACAGACATCTGCAGAGCTGCAGGCTGGGCGACACCCAACACATTCGCCAGATTCTACAATCTCCGAGTGGAGCCAGTGTCCGACTATGTACTCGCCCCCCCCCCCCCCCCCCCGAGGGGCCGGTAATGGACCAGGCTCTAGGTGTCTTCGCTTGCTCGCCACTCCACTCCACGGACTGGATACGTGCAATATTCTCCTCAGGTGAGCTCCCCGAGAGCCCTGAGCTCCTCCAGCATTGTCGACGCCGACATCAGTTCAGTCTGCCCTTTCGAGCCCAGACCCTCATGTCCGGCCAGGTGCCCCGTGTGCATGGTTCCCTCCGGCGACCCCCACACGAGTATTTCCACCGTAAGCCTCCTCAGTGAGCAGGTGTCTTTCCCTTGGCAAGCCCCTGCCACCCCTAGGGTTAAAAATCCACCTTCGGCTGGTACCCTAGAGTTTCCCATATGCAGCCCACAGCGGGTCATATGTTGTTCTCTCTAAGTCCTCCCCACGGGTAGGCACCTTTGGCATTCCCTCACTGGGATATGCTTCCCAGTGTACCTTGGTAATCCTGTGATAAGTGGGAGTCCTACGGCCTTAAGTGGCGGGATCTCACACTTACGCAGGGCACTGGACGACAGCTGAGTGGCGCGGTTATATTGGAACCCCCATTCGTTAGTCACTAACGTACGTCGTAGTGACTGAACGAAAGGGAACGTCTCGGTTACGTATGTAACCCTCGTTCCCTGAGGAGGGAACGGAGACGTACGTTCCTCAGCCACTTCAGCTGTGCTGCTGGAACGCGGAGTTCAGATCTTGGCTCCGCAGCAGATACATAATGCGATGTTGCCAGCGTACTTCCTTATATACCCACGCGGTGGGGCGGAGTTACGCATGCAAATTCCGCATGCCCATGGTATTGGCACGCCATTGGGCGCTGTTAAACACCTCGAAGGTAATTGGCTTCTAGGCGAAAGCCCCATTCGTTAGTCACTAACGTACGTCTCCGTTCCCTCCTCAGGGAACGAGGGTTACATACGTAACCGAGACGTCCATTACTTGGGGAACACATGGCACCAGGATGCACTATGGGAAGAAGGTAAGCCAGCGGAGGCAGTGTGATGCTTTGGGCAATGTCCTGCTGGGAAACCTTGGGTCCTGCCATCCATGTGGATGTTACTTTGACACGTACCACCTACCTAAGCATTGTTGCAGACCATGTACACCCTTTCATAAAAACAGTATTCCCTGGTGGATGTGGCCTCTTACATCAGGATAATGTGCCCTGCCACAAAGCAAAAATGGTTAAGGAATGGTTTGAGGAGCACAACAACGTGTTTGAGGTGTTGACTTGGCCTCCAAATTCTCAATCCAATCGAGCATCTGTGGGGTGTGCTGAACAAACAAATCTGATCCATGGAGGCCCCACCTCATAACTTACAGGACTTAAAGGATTTGCTGCTAACATCTTGGTGCCAGATACCACAGCACACCTTCAGGAGTCTAGTGGAGTCAATGCATTGATGGGTCAGGGCTGTTTTGGCAGCAAAAGGGGGACCAACACAATATTAGGGTTATAATGTTATGCCTGATCGGTGTATATAAACCTAGAAAAGGTTCACCAGTGCTTGGCTGAATATGAAATAGATAAGTCTTTTCACAGTAAGACATTTTCACAGGATGATTGTGAGTCTTTAAAGCCAAACATTTGAATCAATAGGTATTTGGCACACACTCCAGCTGTTGACATCTAAAGTAAATGTGCAGACAGAAAAGAGCAAGAGAGAAAATCCAAATGAGACTGAAGACAGCTCTCATCGGGTTCCTGCAGGGGTGACATCCTGGACACACTCCTGCATTTTAGGTGTTGGTGTTGTCTGCTCTGTCACCATATCATTGGCTGATCTTTGAAGGTGATTAACTAATGTGGGCCTTGATGAATTAAAAATGTGCTTTTGCACCCAAGAGGACCTGCTTACCTCAAGCAGAGCCACTCGATATCTTCAGATGTGTGACGTCAACATGAGTCTCACAGTGAGTAAAAATACTTGCTTCAGAATATGATGTGTTGTTTGTAAGAGAGAAGAGGAAAAGGGAATATGCTAAGTGCTTTTCGTATAATGAACAACAATCATTACCACAAATCTGTCACAGCTGATTCACACATTTAAGCCCATCAAAAATTGATTATTGATTATTTCCTACTGAGACACCATGATGGTTTTGAATTGCTTGAAATATGATTGGAATCACTTCAAAAAAGGAAAATACAGTAAGTGTTGCAGCTCAACATGTGACATTATAATTGTGTGCTTGGGACATGGCTTTTCGTGGTGAGCCTTTTGTTTTTGTAATCAGGCTCTCAAAAATCATATACAAATTTGGATTTCGATTTATCGGCCAATATATCGGTTATTGGCTTTCAGATTTAAACAATTATCGTTATCGGCCAACATTTTTATATCGGTGTATCCCTAGAAATAATGTTTCAATCATGAATCTTGTTGATGATGTTGCTGATCATTTAAAATTGAGCTGTACAAAGCTGTACTGTATTGGCCAAGGAAATACGAAAGTAGTAGACTATTCAAAACAACCCATACATAATATGTGCAGGATGGAAGTTAGACAGCAATCTAACTGAGATGACTCACAGGTGTTATCTTTGTACTTTGTGAACTGTGTGTCCTGCTTTTAGTTGGATCATAACTGCTGGAGAAAAGAACAATAGTGTTGCATTTCCTCCCATTGTATGCTATGTGCTTAAGCTTGCCAGAAGTTTTTTGTATTCTTCTCATCTCCACCGTCAGTACTGGTAGGCTTTCCAAAAATAAGGTACAGTACACTTTGGTGTCCCGTGATTTTGCATTAAAGCATTGCAATTGATCAAATAAAAGTTTGTCAATGACTACAAACTAAGATTTGGTCCCAAACCAAAAAGGGTTATATGTATTAGCGACACCTGTGGTCATTAAGTGAAACTGCAGCCAGTATAAAGAGACTGAACTGATTCAAGGCACCAATCGCCTCTCAGTAAAGTTCGATTTTGTTCTATAATAACACTTGGGAGACTCGGGATCGCGCATAAACGCCACATCCTTTAGATTTTCCCTTCAAAAACATCCAGTCACAGACTTTCTAAGACAACCTAGGAAGTTGGAAAGTCCCCCTGTAGTCAATAATTTCATCCCTAAAAACTCATCTTTGATCACCAAAATGACATATTTAAAAAGAATTCCTTGAAAAAGATCATTGAAAAATAGTCATGCCTTAAAATAGCTTAACTGTAACTACACCCTTGCCTCTTTAGTATACGTGGCAAATTATCCCCGCCTCCACTCACTCGCACCAGCTCAGAGATCCTCTTGCTGACCATCACACGTTGACGTGATTGGTTACAAGGTAGTTTGTTACGTCAGAAACAACAGTTTTTGACTTTGTCTTTGGTTCACTATAGTTTTAAAGAGAAAATACTCAGCAATGATGATGACATGAATTTGCACATGGTTTATCTTAAAGCATATTAAAAAACACCACATATACTGTAAACAACATTAAAAGCTTGATTTTCACCACAGGTGACCCTTTTGGCCATTTTTTTATTTATTTGTTTGTTTGTTTGTTTATCAATTTATTCCATTTTATTGCTTTTTTTATTTTATTTTTTAAAATAATCTAATCTAATCAAACAAGACAAATTGCAACCCCTCAGAAAATACATTTTAAATAAAATGTCTCATATCATTTTTGTTTATGACCCTTACATTGTTTGAAAAAGAAAAAAAAAACGAAGATTGTAGTCAAAATATAGTCAGAGGGAGTAGCGGTTCAATGCATTTGAAACGTTTTTTAGTTAAAAAAAATACAAATAGAACGATGTGAGAAAAGAAAAGCGGAGCAAGTTAATTTTCTGTGTAGTGGGAGCAGATCTAAGGCCTTCCTGCGTCACCACATGTCCATAGGGAACCATTCTATGTGGGAGAGATGCAATTGTTGATTGATGACGGAGGTTTTAAGGCTGAATAAGATCCAGGTGCACCTTGTTTTTTTTTCTCACACACTTCTTCACCCTTTGGTATAACACTCTCATGCTATTATTTCTGCAGTATATATCATTCAGCACCATATTTGTGAGGGAGACGTACGGAACGGTACTTGTCTGACTGCATTGTGCCAAGTGTAAAGTTTGGTGGAGGGGGATTATGGTGTGGGGTTGTTTTTCAGAGGTTGGGCTTGGCCCCTTAGTTCCAGTGAAAGGAACTCTTAATGCTTCAGCATCTCAGGACATTTTTGACAATTTCATGCTCCCAACTATGTGGGAAAAGTTTTTGGATGGCCCCTTCCTGTTCCAACATGACTGCACACCGTGCAAAAAAGACATGGATGAGCGAGTTTGGTGTGGAGGAACTTGACTGGTCTGCACAGAGTCCTGACCTCAACCCGATAGAACACCTTTGGGATGAATTAGAGCAGAGACTGTGAGCCAGGCCTTCTCGTCCAACATCAGTGCCTGACCTCACAAATGCACTTCTAGAAGAATGGTCAAAAATTCCCATAGACACACTCCTAAACCTTGTGGAAAGCCTTCCCAGAAGAGTTGAAGCTGTTATAGTTGCAAAGGGAGAGCCAACTCCATATTAAACCCTACGGATTAAGAATGGGATGTCATTAAAGTTCATGTGCATGTGAAGGCAGGCGTCACAAAACTTTTGGCAATAGTGTGTGTACTGTATACGTATATACAGGGGCGGTTCTAGACCCTTTTTAGGGGGGCTTTAGCCCCCCTGTCTGTCATGCCATGCCCCTAAAACTGATGTATTGAAAGTGGGAATCACAGAATCCACACCGGCCGCCACATATTGCGTGTCGTTATTCAAAACATCCTTAAAAGGTACTAAAGACGTCGTTACAAAGTCCATCTCACTACAGTGGTTCTAAAATAACTATGAATCGGCGAGAATAGTTTTTGTGCGCAAAAAAACCCTAAATCATGAAGCTTCGAAGCGTTATGAATCAGTGAGTCGAATCATGATTCGGATCGCGTGTCAAACTGCCAAACTGCTGAAATTTGGCGATCCAAACAGCTGAATCGACTCACTGATTCATAACGCTTCGAAGCTTCATGAGGCCGTGTTTTGAAATCGTCATCACTATATAAGTCCTTATTTAGGGTTTTTTTGCGCACAAAAACTATTCTCGCTGATTCATAAAGTTATTTTAGAACCACTGTAGTGAGATGGACTTTGTAACAACGTCTTTAGTACCTTTTAAGGGTCTTGAGAGTGAACCGTGCCATTGTGCCAATGGAGGCCTTTCAGAGCCATCAGATTTCAACTAAAATATCTTAATTTCTGTTCCGAAGATCAACGGAGGTCTTACGGGTGTCGAACGACATGAGGGTGAGTAATTAATGACAGAATTTTCATTTTTGGGGGAACTAACCCTTTAAGGTTAAAATAGAGAATTCCAACGCAAAGAGGCAAATTAGAGTAATTTTGTGGCTTGAAAAATAATACATTTCATTTGTAATGCCATGGCTTACCCACCTAGGTGCCTGTATGGCTCTTTAATAAATATATATTCTAGTTGCTCAAAAAAGTATTGCAGATCATAACAGGCTTACTTATTTTTAGGTTTAGATTTTTCTAGATTTCTTTAAATGTGAAAATGTAAAAATGTTAATAACTCACATCCTAATATTTTTAATGATACTTATATAAACACACACAAGTGAATATTAATGAACGCAAGCAAATATAATTTAACCCAAGAAAAGTTTAAAATGGTGCTAAAAAGGCAAACTTATCTTTCCTTATATGTACCAGTAGGCTATATGAATTGATGCTGAATCGAGATCGATATTTGTGCCAATCACCAACCCCAAATACCCCCAAACCCCCTCAACTCCCGCCCGCCACCACAAATTGGGTTCTAATCTGTGGGAAATACTGTAGACTGAACATTTTCTAGTGTTTCTGTGTCCACAATTCAGCTGTATTCCAGACTTTTTTTTCTTGCAAAGACTGTAAAATTTGTAGTTTTAGGTTTATTTAAACTAATGTAATTCAGCTATGAGCACATTTGTGCTATCCTTTATATTTGTGCTATCAACATTCTGCAATACAGAGCCATAACACTCAGTAGTGTTATCAGCAGTGAGGGCTAAGCCTCCCTAAGGGTGAAATCCTAGAACCGCCCCTGCGTATATTCAAGATGATAAATCAAACATTTTTTATGATGATTATAAACCCTCTCATGAAGTGGATATTCTGACATAGCAACAAATTCTGTATTTGCAGAGAAGGACTGTAATCTATCTCGTCAAATCTGACCGTCATCTCATTGATCGGTATATCTATATCTGATTGGAATGACCCCCTCCATACACTCTTTTCTTCTCCATTCCATTTACCCTTCTCCTCTTCCTGTTTTTAAGTTAAGTGACTATCCATTTTGTTGAGGTCCATTTTTTTTTTTACTTAAATGTATAAACACTAAAAAGGTGGATACTTTAACAATGGATAACACAAAAAAATCTAAATAAAAATATTCTCAATATGGCTGCATTCATGCATTCTAGTTACATTTTATTCCCTTTACAAATAAATACAGAATATAACTGTAAATCAAATGTTTTTTTTTAAATTAAGTTTACCCACTAACAAATGTGAATAATCAAAATAATAAAAGTATATTTCTCCAATGCTGTGCCATGACAGAAAAAAATATCTTAATGACTGCCAGCAGTGACAAAAAGAAGCTTTTTACTGGTTTATACAAACAAAGTCATTCTTTCCTTGTTAACAAATTTTATTGACAATTTAAATGCATCATGTGCTTGCACCGTGCATACAATTGGTTTGTTACCCAGAGGAAACACTGCGATAGAGGGTTAAAGAGTCATGGTGACAAAACCCCAGACACATAAGATCATTTTCTTAGAAACCATTCAGATTCAAATTTGAAGATTAATACAATAAAATATAGAGCATAAAGGACAATTTTGCAATCTGCTTTTCCCTAAAGGCAGAACTAGAGCACTTTTGTAGTCTATTAGTCTATTAGATTATTCAGATATTATCAGTTCTAGAGCATAACAACAATGAATAAAGAAACAAAAAGAGAGGTCATCTTGAATCATTCTGTAGGTGGAATATGATATTAAGCTTGTGTAAGCAGGAATGTTCATTTCCTCTGTGTGTGTGTGTGTGTGTGTGTGTAGCAGCTGTGGGGGTGAACAGACTCTGCAAACAATGCTACAAATACATGCTGTACCGTCCTATGATTTGAACAAATAAGAAATATTGTATCTTCTTTTGCTTTGATAAAGATGTTTTAGCTTTTGATGTGTTTATCTGGTGCATGCTCTCTGGTTAAGCAAATCAATAGCACTCATCACTGACTCTGATCTTAAACAGCCCAATAAAATTTGCCTGGGCGGAGTGTTGTTCCCTTTCACGTGTGTCAGCACTGAACAAGAGCATTAATAGAATATGAAATATATAGGCAGTTGTATAAACCATGCTGAGCATGCACCTGTGCTATTTATAAAACCTTGTCTTTTCTGGGAAGGTCTAGTGCTTACATCATGAATATAATCCGTCTTGGGTTACAACTTAACTGGAACTGTCACCTTCAAACGCCCTTTAGTTTCTCCGCGCTCAGACATGCTCTTATGTTCCTGCCTTTTGCACCCCCCCACTCCCCCAAACACACACACCCACCCACCCAGACACAAACACATACACAGACATTGGTTTCCATGTTTAATGGGGACATTCCATAGAGATGTAATGGCTTTTATACTGTACGAACTGTATATTCTATACCCATCACACAAAACTTACTGCTATTTTATATTTTCAAAAAAGCTCATTTTGTATGATTTATAGGTTTGTTTCCTCATGGGTACCAGAAGAATGTCCCCACAAGGTCCAAATTTACTGGTGTTACGATACTTGTGGGGACATTTGGTCCCCATAATGCCAGGACCACACACGTTTACGTTTACAATTTACAGACACAGTTATTATTTCCTTTTATTTTTGTCCTGTTTGTTTATAAACACAAGCCTGAAGTCACACCTATTGTAAAGCCACACGTGAGAGGTGTGACATCATCTTCACACCTGCCCTCCCCTAGCCTGGCGTGGCCATACTCAATTCTAGTCAGGGTTAGGCCAATTCTAATTCGAATCGCCCGAGCAAACATTTTTGTGGGCGGGGCTAAATTCGGCTGGCATCCAGGCTAGCCCTCCCCCGTCCCGGGCTGTAATCCGAATCAGCAGGGATTTTGATGACATTTGTTGTAAAACTAAACATATGCTGATCGTGGCAGAACTTTATCAGCAGCTTTCACGGAGGGGCGAATATCATTGAAACTCAGTCTGAAAGCAAAAGGAACAAACTGTGCCATTAAGATACAAGTTACCCCATGCAAAGTGAACAGGCCAAAGGTTCAGTGACGCATACAAGTCTTAATCATTTAGACACAGACACATAGCTGCAAGCGGAAACTCTGCTTATGCTATCATGCAACCATATTAACCCTGTAAAGCCTGACATATGGTGATCAGACCACACAGGCCAGGCTTCGCTCCCCACGTGCATCAATGAGCCTTAGCCGCCCATGACCCTGTCGCCGGTTCACCGCTGTTCCTTCCCTGGACCACTTTTGATAGATACTGACCACTGCAGACCGGGAACACCCCACAAGAGCTGCAGTTTTGGAGATGCTCTGACCCAGTCGTCTAGCCATCACAATTTGGCCCTTGTCAAACTCGCTCAAATCCTTACGCTTGTCCATTTTTCCAGCTTCTAACACATCAACTTTGAGGACAAAATGTTCACTTGCTTCCTAATATATCCCACCCACTAACATTTGCCGTGATGAAGACATATTCTGTTATTCACTTCATAATGTTATGCCTGTTCGGTGTATGTGTGTGCGTGTGTGTGTATACGCATACACACACACACACATATGTGTATATATATGCATACTCACACATACAGTCTATATATATAACTCTGTAATACACAGTAACTCTAAAAGCTTTAGTAATATACTTCAAATAGATTGTTATAACAGTAGAGAAGACAACTTACATGTAGTGCATATAAATATCAGTTGTTACTCTATCTCTCCCGATGATATTTCTTGGTAAGATGGTATTTAAATGCTTATTTTTATGATCAAAGCTTAGTATTTTTTACTATGTGAAGCAAAACATGTAATGCAATGCAATACAATGATGATTGATGTACAAATAAATGTTCCTCAAAAGCATGATTTATCATATGTGATACTTAAAGGTGCACTATGTAATTTTTTTTCAGTAAAATATCCAAAAACAACTAGAGCCGCGTTTCCACCGCAGGAACTTTCCCCAGGAACTAGGAACTTTGGGGTGGTACTCGGTGTGTTTCGACCGCAGGAACCAGGGTCTAAATGAAGTTTCGGGTAAATATTTAGCTGATACATAATAGCTGATAATAACATGCGTTGTCTTATTTTAAATCTAGCTTTACGAGCTTTCAGAATACGCTTTAGTATAAGTGCTCGTCTCTTTTCTGCCGTTTTGTTAATTACATATTTAGTAAACCAATACATAACTAGCAAAAGCAGCGCTGCTTGCATCTCCTCCATACTTGTTATTGTTGCAGACAGTATCGCACAAAAATGATTATTGTCCTGGTTTTTTGACTGGGAGGAGCAGTCGCGCGCAGTCCCACGTCTCCCACTAATCTTCACGGTACTTTAGACCGCAGTGGAAACGTAGACAGTAGCAGGTCTGGGGGAAAAAAGTTCCTGTAAAAAAAATTCCTGGTACAAATTGTTCCGGGTAATTTCGGTGGAAACGGGGCTTTGATTGGCTAAAGCGTACGACTGATCCGGGTCGGGTGGGAGGAGAGCGCTGCCAGGAAAGTCTCAAAAACACACACACACACAAATCCAAGGCAATTCACACATGAATGACGATTTGCACATTCACATTACAGGATGAACATACATTTTAAACATTCGAAAGTTTTTGTGCACAGTTGTACATCTACGAATTGTGTTTTGCATTTGTGATATGTATTTTATGAATGTATAATTTTATTTTGCGCACGTGAATTTGGTTTCATGCATGTGAAAAGCTATACGCGTGTGCATCTTGTTTTTTGCGTGAATTATTAATGAGTCTAATCTGTCTCCATAGAGTAACGGTATAACATAATTTTCAACACACTCAGATGTATCTAATATGATGAACAGAGCTGCGTTACCTCATACCAGAGAATGTCTAATATGGCGAGAAGTTTCACTCTCACTGAACTTCCGGCTTCTGAACTGGTTGCAGTTCCTCTCTGATTCCATATGAGGGCGCTCACAGGACGAGTGCAGAATGAATGGAGGTCTATGGCGCTATACCAATAAAAATCCACTTTTCTCAGGATATAATTTTTTATCTAGTAATTTGAATGTTGTATTCGAAAGGAAATGCAAATAAATTACACATTGCTGGGTGTTATATTTTTTAGAGTCACTTATTTGCTTTAAAAAGTCTTTTAAAGTGTCAATGACGTCATACACATGTACGACCAGAGATACTGCTTAACGGCAATCCTTCAGTCGCTCTGGTGCTTTCGCGCTCTGCACTTTCTTTTCTCTCGAGGCATCGACAACACAGCTGACACAGGTAAATACACGTGCTAGAAGAGTTTTTGTTTTGTTTGTTTCTGGTCCCGCTTCAGATGACACGATGCCATCAAGCGGGATCTCTGGTCGTAATCAGTCCTTCACTGACCAATCAGCGTTCATTAGCAGAATGCTAGCGTGTTATGGACAACAACAACTCAACCTGTAAGAAATCAAAAGGACATAAGTACTCGTTCATTCAACTTTCGACCTAAAACCCATGTTGAACTTGCAAAATCTACAATCATTTCTGAGATTTCTCAACGGCAATCGGGTGAAAGAGACAAATTTAGCCGTCAAGCCCCATTGACTTCCATTCATTTTGCACTCATGGCGATCGCCCCCAGTGGAACTCTGGTGGTACTACAACCAAAATTCTGTACAACAGGGCTTAATAGGGAGTGGGCAGGCTCTCCGTAGACGGGCTCTGCTCATACTCATGGCCGGAAAAGCGGAAATGGCGCCGGCGACTGTGGCACAATAAAAGTCCAGCCGGCGACTGTGCCATAATAAAGGTCCCGCTGCTCGCGAGGCGTGTGTTCTGCTCTTCTTATTAACAATCACTCCAGCAGCTTTGCTCAGCTCCGCAACACTCTGTCCTGCTCTGCTTCATCCTACAGTAACGTTAATAATCGCATCCATGAACATGATTTCTGCCCGAGTCCTATCCCGATTCTTTCCCACCGGCTGTGAGGTGAAAACCACATCTCCCATGAATCCGCGCTCAAGCGTGGCGTCATCAAACTACGCTTTTGTTTTGAACAGGCGACCTCTAGGGGACGGAAAAGTTACACAGTGCAGCTTTAATATGATTTAAAAAAAAAACTAGTTTGCGTTAATCCAATAAGTGTTCATCCTGAAATATAACAATATAAAAGCTATGTAATGTTTACTTTATGAAAAAAAAATTTCACAAGGTGGATATTTTTACAATTATATTTTTGAGGTGGTGCTGGCTCTTTCCTCCTCAGAGAAAACACCCCTGCCACACACTAAATTGAAAAAGCATGCATACATCATGGAAGCATGAGTCATTGCACTGATGGCAGAGATAATATATTCATACATGCCATGCATCCTGATTGGAGTCTTTCTCGCATGCATGTAGTCAGAGCCAGTGTTGCCAACTCTCGCGAGACAAATAAGCAACCGCAGCTTCAAAAACAAGCCCAAAACAAGCCCAATATTATTATATTATTTATTATCATCAATATTATTTATAATAAATACATTTTTTATCAATAAATGAGCCTGCAACATATTAAACTGAAACCTCTCAGAGTTTGAAAAGCAAAAACAGATGTGATTTTACAAAAATCATCAAATTCCAATAAAGGATACACAATATCCTCCGATCAGCTGTGAACAGAAGAGGTTTGAAGAGTGAAGAGTGACATTGAGGCCAATTATGGTAACCCATAGTCGGAGTTAGTGCACTCATGTTAGGGGCAGTAAGTAGTGAACACACACTGCAAACCGTGAAAAAGACAAGCCCTGCATCTCATTGTGCACACACTATCTGCCCTAAATAGTACTGAAAATTACTAATGTCACACTATTTAGGATACAAGCACTAGAGCGCTGCAATATAGCCACATATTTAAAATAAATAAATTCGAACCATACCTATACCTACTGTTATTATTTGTAGATTTTTTTCTTCATATAATAGCCTGTAATTTTAAATACATTACAAAAATATTTTTTTAATTAAATTAGGTGCCTCTCCTCCCTCTTTCCTCTCCATCTCTGCTTGTGCTATTGTTTGTAAAAATGTATACGTCTATTTAAGTCTACTAACTATCATTACGTGCATTTATAACGTCACATGCCTGCACGTTGAACGCGATTTTTCTTCAATGAAGGGGAGAAGGAGGCGGGATATAAAAGGACGGATTACTACAGCACTTGTATCGTTGCACTGAATGCCTATTAGCCCAGCAGTGAGAAGACCGTGTCAGTCAATGTATTGGACAAAACAGCGACCATAAATGTAAAGAAACGAAGTTGCTTATTATATTTTCCTAACAAGCAACCACATTTTTTAAAATAAGCCCAAAAAAACGCAACCCGCGACTCGTGATTTTTTAACGCGACTTGCCAAAAAAAGAAGCCCAAAGTCGCGTGTTATACGCGGACTTGGCAACTATGGTCAGAGCGCTGTGCTTGTTTTGTTTTCTTTTGCAATATACATTTCCACAGGCTATGACATCCGCATGGCCTCATTCTAAAGAGGACATGACCCAGGTTTGGAGCCCTAAGATGAGACAATTGCTCTCTTTGCTTCATCGGTTCAATAACATCATGCTGCAAAGTCACAGCAATGTCAGAGGAGCCCTAAAATAGCCGTTCTGCTCGTGCACGCATTGTCACATAAACATTAAAGATGTTTATTAATAATAATAACAACAACAACAAACAGCAGCAGCACACCCAGGCAAATGAGAAATGTCAATACAGCTTGACTTTCACATTAGCATGACGGAGACCAGCGCTGGTCATTACTCAGAGACTGTGACGCTGCACGGCCGTGTTCATGAAGTGCCTGTAATGAGATGTCTTGATGGGTTAGAGGAGGCGACAGCAGGGGCTTTTCTCCTCCATGTGTTCCAGAAGTGAACAGTCCCCATGAGAGACGGATGAAAAGTCTGGATTTATTTATTTTTTAGGCAGAACTGAGTAATGTTTATATCTCCTCAGAAAGACTTTGCTTTAAATGCTAATTATAATCAATAGCATTTCGCAAAAAAATATAATTCATTTGAGCCTGGGTTCCTTGTGAATTTGAGGAGAGCAAAGAACACAACGTTCTTAAAATTGGGACTCGTGACACAGTAATTGTGGCGTATGGCTGACTTGCACTACTTGCAATATTGGAGTTTGGCCTATAGACCAGCAGGGGGCGTCCATGCTATACTTGTCTTTGTGCTGTCTTGAGAAGCAGTTCAGCAAGACTATTATTAGTCGAGTCCAAAAGTCTGAGACCACATTGAAAATATTTTTATTTATACCTGGAAATCAACGGAAAGTTTTAGGTATATATATATATAAATATTCACCAATCAGGCATAACATTATGACCTAATATTGTGTTGGTCCCCCGTTTGCTGCCAAAACAGCCCTGACCCTTCGAGGCATGGACTCTACTAGACCCCTGAAGGTGTGCTGTGATATCTGGCACCAAGATGTTAGCAGCAGATCCTTTAAGTCCTGTTATGTTGTGAGGTGAGGCCTCCATGGATCACACTTGTTTGTTCAGCACATCCCACAGATACTCGATTGGATTGAGATCTGGAGAATTTGGAGGCTCGTTGTGCTCCTCAAACCATTCCTGAATCATTTTTGCTCTGTGGCAGGGCTGCTGAAAGAGGCCACATCCACCAGGGAACACCGTTTCCATGAAAGGGTGTACATGGTCTGCAACAATGCTTAGGTAGGTGGTACGTGTCAAAGTAACATCCACATGGATGGCAGGACTGAAGGTTTCCCAGCAGAAAAATGGCCAAAGCATCACACTGCCTCCGCTGGCTTACCTTCTTCCCATAGTGCATCCTGGTGCCATGTGTTCCCCAAGTAATCGACGCACACGCACCCGGCCATCCACGTGATGTAAAAGAAAATGTGATTCATCAGACCAGGCCACCTTCTTCCACCGCTCCATGGTCCAGTTCTGATGCTCACGTGCCCACTGTTGGTGCTTTCGGCAGTGTACTGGGGTCAGCATAAGCACCCTGACTGGTCTGCGGCTATGAAGCCCCAAACGCAACAAACTGCGATGCACTTTGTATTCTGACACCTTTCTATTGAAAACAGTTATTTTAAATTGTGATAATATTTCACAATATTACAGTTTTTACTGTATTTTTGATCAAATGCAGCCTTGGTGAGCAGAAGAGATTTCAAAAACACTCAAAACAAAGAAAAAAATCTTACCAATTCCACACTTTTGAACATTTGTGTATAGCATATAGAGATATATCTGTCATTTAGAATGAAAAAAAAAACATAAATCTCAGACTTCCTAGGCTCAACCAGACAATGATAATAATGCTTTCTAAATATCTTCATATTACACTCACTCTGCATTTAGTTGTATTTGAATTTTTAATAATGACAAATTATAATTATTTGTACCTATATTATTTTTAGTTTTTTAAGGAGCATTCAGTAATTATAAAGGAAAGAACTTAGGTAAGCAGTCAGGGGACTTAAACAATTATAACCACACACTGGCACAGCAATTAGATCAGGACAACGAACACCTGTAAACAAGATCCCATCTCTGGAGATGTTTGATGTTAGCGTCCGTGCTTTGTTTTATAGCTGTCATTTGCAAACAAAGAACATTAACCAGACTGAAGGATTTATACAGGACATGTGAATGGAAGATGTACTGATTTCTTTTTTCCTCTCATCTGTTGTTCTTATGAGGACAATCCCTATTCCTAATGTTGCAAATACACTTCTGTTAAGTCCATTAGAGAAAAAATATCTGTAATTATTTCTAATTCATCCAAGTTGGAACGAAATATACCTGACTAAAAAAATCGAAGTGATGCTTTGAACAAAATAAAAAGCATATTATTTTAAAATGATATTAACCTTAGAGAATGGACACCATCAAATTATAGCAATCAACATTTCACTGAAATAAGAAAAATGTCCAATTTTACAAATGTATTACCCAGTTCTTCTCGTATTGATTTCTCCCATGGAATGACTTCATTATCATTTCAGAGTGATTAGAGACTAGCATCTGCTCTGCTCCACTTGTTTGAAGTCTGACATCAAACGATTAAACATAATCTGATTGATGACGGTTTATCTCCGCTCAAAGGCGGCCGTGTTGTTTGAGAATGACGGTCTGTAATAAGCAGCAAAAATCACACAGGGGGTCGCAACAAATCAGACATTTTCATTAATGAGTAAAGATCTGAAATAATGATAATCACAGCATTCAACAAGACAGATAGTAGCTGTAACACAGATTTACTTTCTGAGACATTAGCTGCACCGGTCTGAAACAAGCAACAGATCAGTTCAATTTTATTGGACAGTTAAATGTTGAGAGATTATGGACCTCACAAAACTATATATTACATAAAATTAAAATTAGATTAAATTTGCCATCATTTTGAAGCTGATCTGGCTGAGATAAATAACAAATTAACAGCTTTGTGAAACAGACTGATAAGTGCCGGGGTGACTGTTTATTGCATGTCTTAATTTTACCATAATGTAATTAGATATTTATGTTTTCAATATGTTAAAAAAAGAACAAATAACGGATCCACTGTTTTTGCAGAAAAAGATGTTATGATAACTATTATCAGTGAGTTATTAATTGATAGGATCACAGTTAGATGGTTTGCAGGTCCCTCTCTATAAAACAAACTCATTTGACTCATTTAGTAAATTCAGTTTTTAAAACATGACCTACACTCATAAAAAAAGGTCATTATTGGGATCAATGGTTCCATGAAGAACCTTTGCTGTTTTTTTTTATTAGCTTTGGTACTATTTTCACAAGCACGGTGTACATTTTCAAAACTGATCATCAAAAGTGCACTTTTTGCAAAAATTGCAGCATATTTTCAATTGTGTTAGTACAACACACAAACCCATAAAGTATCCTTTTCACTACACAAAATAAGTGTTTCATCTATATAAATGTTTCATTCACAGTAAATGCCTTTCTTACTATTAAACTTTTGATTTGCATCTCTTATCGTTCAGTTTAAGTCTATTATTTAATCCAACTGATCTTAATGGTTAATCAATGAATCATTTGGTACAACTATAGATTTCTATCGATATTGGTTTTATATACATAGTTTCTACTTTGTTTGCAATTTCCGATATGGATAACCATATGAAATTAATTATTTTTACATTACAAGCAATTTATCTTAGATTATAACTACTATGTTTAAAGTGTGTGTGTGTGTGTGGCCTGGTAAACTCTAGATTATGGGGACAAAGATGGCAATATCCTCAATCCTTGTCCTTGCGGGGACATTTTTTGGTTTCCAGGAAATCATACAGAATTATTTTTTTTTGAAAATGTAAAAATGCAGAACGTTTTCTGTGATGGGTTTAAGGGGAAAGAATATAGTGTGTACAGTATAAAAATCATAATGTCTATGGAGAGAGAGAGAGTGTGTGTGTGTGTGTGTGTGTGTGTGTGTGTGTGTGTGTGTGTGTGTGTGTGTGTGTGTGAGTGTGTGAGTGTGTGTGTGTGTGTGTGTGTGTGTGTGTGTGTGAGTGTGTGTGTGTGTGTGTGTGTGTGTGTGTGTGTGTGTGTGTGTGTGTGTGTGTGTGTGTGTGTGTGTGTGTGTGTGTGTGTGTGTGTGTGTGTGTGTGTGTGTGTGTGTGTGTGTGTGTGTGTGTGTGTGTGTGTGTGTGTGTGCAATTTGTGAGCATAGAGCAGAATGAGAAGTCAATGATGGTGTAACATCAGACTGACCAGAAATCAGAAGAAGGGATACGGATGGCATCAGATACAGCATTTTACATTGTATGTATGCCATGTGATACATGTGTGAACAGATTACCATGGTAGAGACTGACGCATCACTGTAACTCACCCTTATAACGTCAACTACAGTATAGATTCAGTCATGTGGTACAGTGAGAACATTGACTGTATTGGTAGCAAACTCTGTTCTATAGGCCAGAACCTCGTGGCTGTGTCGTAACTTCATCACACCTTTTGATAAAACAGTTTTTAGACAGACAGACAGACAGACAGACAGACAGACAGACAGACAGACAGACAGACAGACAGACAGACAGACAGACAGACAGACAGACAGACAGACAGACAGACAGACAGACAGACAGACAGACAGACAGACAGACAGACAGACAGACAGACAGACAGACAGACAGACAGACAGACAGACAGACAGATAGATAGATAGATAGATAGATAGATAGATAGATAGATAGATAGATAGATAGATAGATAGATAGATAGATAGATAGATAGATAGATAGATAGATAGATAGATAGATAGATAGATAGATAGATAGATAGATAGATAGATAGACGTCCCTCGTCAACTGTGTCTGCCAGCTTCTTAACACTGGGTCCAAGAAAGAGCATTAGTGGGTAAACCCAGATTATGACTGTTCAACAGCCTGCCTAAACCAAGCAGATTCCGGGGATTGGTCGGGACTTGATCTTTTCATGGTAAAGCAGTAGTATGCAAGGTTTCCTAGAGGAATGCTTACAGGTTTATGGCCCAAACCATTTTGAGGGTGGAGGGGAGTGTAGAAAGTGTTAACAAAGGTTAAAGGTGGCAAAACAGCATAAACTGTTTTGGTAGTATTATGTGTTGCCATCGTTGTAAGATGATTAAACAGAAGTTTATTAACTACACAGACAAAACAATTATTTGTTAACCTAAATCATTAGTGAAACATGGATGTCTTGCTACTGTAACTGAAAGCAAGCCACTGCTTGTGATGAGCCAAGTCCATTAACTGAAGCTGAGATGGGATTATATTGTTATAATTTATATTATATATATTTTTTTTCGTCTTTTTTTTTCAGAATTGTTAGAATATATTTCAGGATAGCACAAAAATAAATGTAAATCTTTTATAGTTCCCAACAAGACTTATTAGCAATATGATAAACTGCCAGTTTAATTATTGTTATTATTTATATTGCCTTTACATTTATTCCAAGGATATTAATTTAATTTAATTTAATTTATTTACTATGTACTGTTCTAAGACTCCGGTGTTTTGTACTCTAAAGTCTTGGCATACTCTCAGTGACAGAGTGCTATTATTGGCCGTGTGTGGAGTGGGGAGGAGTAGTTGGATGTTCTCCGCAAGTGAAGTCTAACACTGTCCCCTTTCTTGGCAGGTGGAGACAGAGCAAGATTTGTGCCATCATCCACCCGAGAGCTACTTCACGCTTTGAGTTCGACAGGACACGGCCTTCGCGTTTTCTTCTTGCAGTAAAGTTCAAATCATGTGAATATCTCTGAACCTGAAGGTTTTGTGGAATAGGATTTCACTGATGTGAAGAAGAAAGTCCTGTGGATTAATTTGCATCGGGAGGTTACGCAGTTTCTCATCAAATGCTACAGGTAAAGAAACGGTAGCACTTTATTTTACAGTGTCACTGTTACAAATGTTACATGTAGTTACTATAGTAATAACTGTAAAATTATGCATAATTACATGCAACTAACCCTAAACCAAACCTGAACCAAATCCTAACCCTATAGTTAGTACATGTAGTTAATTGATATTTCTCAGTACTTAAATGTAATTACAGTGTAACACGGACGCCTTAAAATAAAGTGTAACCAAAGAAACTAAGGCAACAATGAGTGTGATTCGGTTGTAGTATTTTCTATTTTCTATATGTAGCAGTTATTTAATTGCTTGAATTCCCAAACACCTAGATTTGGTCCTCAATTTTGATTGGTCAAGTGGAATTACAAAAGCGCTGATATGATATGATTGATATGATATGATGATACGATACGATAATAGCCTAAAACAACACTGGGACTTTTCCAAAGTTCGTAATTTAACTTCAACTGCAAAATCGTGGTATAAAAGTGGTATAAAATATTTGTGAATAAATGTTTCCATCCATTGGGTTAAAGAGATCAAAATCGTCACTTTCTGAGAAAATATTGCAAATTATCACTAAGAAAAATGGAAGTTTCTGCAGTATGAGAAGCCACTGTAGGTCTTTTTTCATATCTATAATAAATAAATGACAACACCTCAGAGCGCATAGACTAATAAACACGGTCATTTTATCTTGCGTTCGGAGGCGGATGCCTGGTGTTTGGGAATGCACAGTTCTGGGAGGTAATTATATCAAACCACTTTGATGACAGAGTTTGGCTCAGGCCATTTCAGAAGGACCAAAAAAACATTTCAGATGCTGTACAATGAGATCTATCCCATATCACATTACTTTTTTTGATGTGTGTCGAGGAATTAGGTGTGCTCGACTTGAAGCGACGCTGCACAGACCGATCTGTGAATGGCATCAAAGTATTGCAATAGCGATTCGAAAGCAAACGCTCCCATCTGCTCTCTAATCGCATGTCATAGAACGTGTGCAGCGTTGCTTTAAGTTGAGCACACCTAATTATTCGGTAAATGTGTTTCCATCGTGCTTTTTTTACCAGATAAAAAAATTATCCACCTCAATTGAGCGCATGCGTTTTTCCATAAAGCGTTTTTTTTTTATGCGATATCCCAAAATGCGCATAAAAATAGATGGATGAAAACAGCTACTGTTTGTATCAATCCGCTTGTATGTTTTCAGAGTAGAGTTTAGATAAGGAGAGTTTGTTATGAAAGTCGAAGCATCTGTGTTTTTGTGTCTGATTTTATCTGCAGCTCGGTGCAGGTTATTGAAATCAGAGCGGCCACGTTTTCCTTGGCTCCAATATTGCTCATAACAGGGTTTCTCTCTAATGCCACTAGCTAGTGCAGAGGGGAAAATGGAAAACCAGGAGTGGAGCTGTAGACGAGTGATTACTATGGAAGCTTGTTTTCGGCAGTATGCATCTTTTTTATCACCGAATTTTTATTTTGTCTCGCAATTGTGAGTTTACGTCTCACAATTCTCAAATTTGCGTGATATTAACTCGCAATTGCGTGTTATAAAGTCAGAATATAAACAGAGTTTATATCTCGCAATTCTGACCTTTTCCCTCAGAATTACAAGTTTTTATCTCGCAATTCTGATTTTTTTAACACGCAATTGTGAGTTTATATCTAGTGAGATATAAACTCGCAATTAAGAAAATGTCAAAATTGTGAGATCCTGACATTTTCTGAATTTTCTTCAGAATTGGACTTTATAACTCGCAATTGCAAGTTTATATCTCACAATTTTGAGAAATGCAACAAATGCGAGTTATAAACTCAGTTGCGATAAATAAAGTCAGAATTGCGAGATAAAAACAAGAGTTGCGAGATATAAAGTCAGAATTGCGAGATATAAACTCAGAGTTACGAGAAATAAAGTCAGAATTGTGAGATATAAACTCAGTTGCGAGAAATAAGTCAGAATTGCAGGATATAAACTCAGAGTTGCAAGAAATAAAGTCAGAATTGCGAGATATCAACTCAAGAGTTGCAAGAAATAAAGTCAAAATTGCGAGATATAAAGTCAGAATTGCGAGATATAAAGTCAGAATAGCAGGATATAAACTCAGAGTTGAGAGAAATAAAGTCAGAATTGCAGGATATAAACTCAGAGTTGCAAGAAATAAAGTCAGAATTGCGAGATATAAAGTCAGAATTGCAAGATATAAACTCAGTTGCGAGATATAAAGTCAGAATAGCAGGATATAAACTCAAGAGTTGAGAGAAATAAAGTCAGAATTGCAGGATATAAACTCAAGAGTTGCAAGAAATAAAGTCAGAATTGTGAGATAAACTCAGAGTTGCAAGAAATAAAGTCAGAATTGCGAGATATCAACTCAGAATTGCGAGATATAAAGTCAGAATTGCAAGAAATAAACTCAATTGCGAGATATAAAGTCAGAATAGCAGGATATAAACTCAAGAGTTGAGAGAAATAAAGTCAGAATTGCAGGATATAAACTCAAGAGTTGCAAGAAATAAAGTCAAAATTGCGAGATATAAACTCAGAGTTGCAAGAAATAAAGTCAGAATTGCAGGATATAAACTCAGAGTTGCAAGAAATAAAGTCAGAATTGCGAGATATAAAGTCAGAATTGCAAGATATAAACTCAGAGTTGCAAGAAATAAAGTCAGAATTGCGAGATATAAAGTCAGAATTGCAAGATATAAACTCAGAGTTGCAAGAAATAAAGTCAGAATTGCAGGATATAAACTCAGAGTTGCAAGAAATAAAGTCAGAATTGCGAGATATAAAGTCAGAATTGCAAGATATAAACTCAGAGTTGCAAGAAATAAAGTCAGAATTGCGAGATATAAAGTCAGAATTGCAGGATATAAACTCAGAGTTGCAAGAAATAAAGTCAAAATTGCAGAATATAAACTCAAGAGTTGAGAGAAATAAAGTCAGAATTGCAGGATATAAACTCAAGAGTTGCAAGAAATAAAGTCAAAATTGCGAGATATAAACTCAGAGTTGCAAGAAATAAAGTCAGAATTGCGAGATATAAACTCAGAGTTGCAAGAAATAAAGTCAGAATTGCGAGAAATAAAGTCAGATTTGCAATATATAAACTCAGAGTTGCAAGAAATAAAGTCAGAATTGCAAGAAATAAAGTCAGAATTGCGAGATATAAACTCAGAGATGTGAGAAATAAAGTCAGAATTGCGAGATATAAACAGAGATGCGAGAAATAAAGTCAGAATTGCAAGATAAAATTAGAGAAACAAAAAGGCATTTTCTATCAAAATAGCTACATACAGAGGAAATAAATATTCAGCGAGGTTAAAACAAACTTTAATATTTTTTTTTATTTTTTATTTTTTAAGTTTAAGCACTTGCAGGTTTGATCCTAGTATGTTTGGCTAAGGGAATCCCCAGTTACAGCATGTTTACCTCCCTGCCAATCAGAAACCACAGGCTCTTTTTGTCTTAAAACAGCTCATCTTCCTGGAAGACGCTCCTGATCCCACTTGGCAATTAAGCTGCAGTGTATTTATAGAGCAGACACTTACATCTGTTTAGCATGTATATAGGATCCATTATCCTTCTGTCCATTCTTAAAATAGAACAAGGATTTACTTTTAATCTTTTGGAGACAAAAATAGTCAAAGTGTTGCAATGTGAAAATGCATCACTTTTACATCTAAACTTAGCTGTAATACTATTTATTTGTGAATTTGAACATTGTTTATGTGACATAATGGGTTAGAACCACTGTGCACGAGGAAATACATATGTTCACTAATAGAAGTGCATTCAGTTTACAGGAGTGATTACACAAACGCTCCAGATGTGATCCAATTGCAGTGAATGGCCTAACAGGAAAGAAAATGGCTAAAATCTGCACCGAACAGTCATACCCTTCACGAAGATCCGCCTTCACTCCTGAGCCAGCTATTGAATGGATCGAGAGAGGAGAAAGGTCTGAGGATATACCGCAATCAATATCAAAATATACAAATCAATCATTATTTTGAATCTAGAACAATTTGATGAATTCATTTAAGTTCTTATATTTCATTCGGTGTGTATTTGTCTCTTTTGCAGTGATCAGCCACCTCGCGGACTAATGGGCAGGTGATTTGATCTTTTGCTCTGATGGAGATTTGAGAATTGTTTGTGCATCATAAGTGATTTTAATAAGCCAACGTACATTCACTTTCAGGATGTCCCAGTTCATTCCGAGGTTTGGAGGAAGGTCTACCAAATGTAAAGCTTCGGAATGTAGTGATTCTGTTACGATAGCAGAGGAGTCTGAAGACATGCAAAAGGATGCATCATTGGACGACAGAGGGCAGGACCAACTGCGCAAGAGGAAGTGAGTGAAAATGCATCCATGTACACAGTGGCCTCCAAAAAATATTTGTACACATTAGCAAAGTTGAAAGTAAATTTGAAATAAAATAATCACCATGCATTTTTATGGAAACTTGTTTCCACCACAGAAAAAAATATTATTGTGAAATCTTTTTAATCTTTTTCTTCCGTGGCGGAAACAAGCTTCCAACATTTTAGTTGTATATAGAGTATTATATCAGAGTGTTTATTTATACCTTGCTGCCAGATGCAATTTACACTAACTTAAGACACTACTTGAACTAATTTACACTAAACCTAAACTAGGACTGCAGATATACAAACCGTAAACAAAGCAGAACTTGCTTACCATTTTGAATATCAATCACGCTGATCACTTTCTCCATTCCAGTCGGCTCATGTTATTGTGAAAAAAGTATTTGTGCATTGAATGCTCATGTAAGGTGACGTGAAATTCTAACAGCCTTCTGTCTGTACTGTCTTGACTTCTTCGCTTGCTTTCATCACTTTCGCTTTTATTCTTGTGCACTGACTCGTTCGCTAAGCTGAACAGCCAATCAGAGTTCTCTCTGTTACCGATGGCCTGACGGCGATTCAACATGCCCCCCCCCCAAAAAAACAAACAAACAAACAAACAAACAAAACAAAACAGAGGGCATCTGAAAAAATTAAGCAGTTAGCTTGTTGTGTCACGGCCTTTATGCGGGTGGTGTTAGCTTTTGATGCGACCGACCTGAATTTGAATTAGAATTTGTCTTTTTCCGAACTTATTCTTCTACTTTTATCATCGCATATCAGCTTGGAGAAGCATTTATTTCAAATAAAAAGTATGGACATTTTTGAAAAGTGGAAAATTCATATTTATCTCTTTCTCCGTCAGCATTTTTTTAAAGTTGGCTATTCCCCGACAGTGTTTTTGATAATTTTCACAAAAATGTTCATGGCCCCCAGAATATTTTGTTGTATGAATATCTGAACATGCAATATATAAAAAGAAAGAACAGACCCTCTGCTTTTAAACAACAACAACAACAACAAAAAGTTTTTTATCAACACTAAAGTTAGGCACAGGTGTGGTGGTATGGGCAAGTTTAAGGGTAGGGTTAGGAGTAAGTAATTATTAATGTAACTACAGAAATTAATTACAGATGTAATTACATGCAGGTCATTTTTTAAATGTAAGTACAATGTAAAAAAAACTTAAAAACTATCCTAGCTATGAATTGGTAGCCAATGCAGTGAGGCTAAAACTGGAGTGATGTGATTAAAATATCTACTTTGAGTCATTAATCTAGCAGCAGCATTTTGTACCAATTGAAGCCGTGATAGAGTACTGCTAAAAACCATGAAGCGCTTTATATGTCAATATTAATACCTTAAAAAGTATCCTAGCTATGAATTGGTAGCCAATGCAGTGAGGCTAAAACTGGAGTGATGTGATTAAAATATCTAGTCAGTAATCTAGCAGCAGCATTTTGTACCAATTGAAGCCGTGATAGAGTACTTTGATTTAAAGAAGAAAACAGGGCATTACAATAATCCAGACAAAATTAAATAAAAGCATGAATAAATCTGTATATTTAAAATGTTAAATCTGTCTCAACTTGAAAATATTTCTTAACTGATAAAAACAAGATTGAACATTGAATATTGGGAAAGATGTAATTAAGAGCTGACTCAATCTTACTTTAATTAGAGCCCTGACCAAATATCACTACTTCGGTTTTATTAGAATTTAACTGCAAAAAATTACAAGCCATCCCGTTTTTTATGTCTCCTAAGCATGCCTTGAGGACATCTAAGCTTGACAGATCATAAGATCCCAGTGATAAGTATAACTGCAAATGATCTGTATACTAGTACAAAGCAGTGAAAATGTAAATGAAGATAAAATTGGCCCCAACAGGGACCCCTGAGGAACTCCAGAAGGAGAAGGATAAATCATCTCCAACTGACACCAAATGTTCTATTTGAAACCAAACCAATGCCCTTCCTCCAACTGCCAGGGAGGGAATTGGATTGTTGATGATCGCATTATGTTACATAGGCCTATATATATATATATGATTACATATCGCTTGTTTCTGCTTCTTCTTCGCCTGTGTTTTGATCAGGAGATTCAGTACTCGTTCAGAAGATGCGTAATAGCACCCCCTATAAATCTGTAAAAACTAATTTTTGGCTGGGAAGCATTTTCTCATTAGTGGGAATAAAGTGTTTAACTGGTAGGATTAGGGTAGATGTAGGGGAGGGCTTTAGGGACAGGGAGAAGTAATGCCCCAATAAGGCAGCATCCATTTATTATTTGATTAATCATGAACACTAAATATATTGTTATCTGTTTTATAATATACTGCAATACAGTGAGGTGCAAATAGTATCTGCCCCCATTTGCTCTGTCGCTATTTGCACTTAGTGCAATTTACAAATAGCCGCTGACAATATATATATATTGTTTGTCTACAGAAGGTGTGACCAAATTTAGACAAAACATTTCCAACATACTTTGAGAGGAAACATAATCAGCCCTAATGTACTGCCCCTCCCTTGATCTATGGTGAGATTAAGTGCATTTCTCAAAACAGCAAGAGAGGATGTGCTGACAGTCAACTTATAATCCTCTGCTGTCTGTCACACTCTCACTTTCTTCTGTCCTAGTATTCGAACCACAACCACTCCTGATGATGGTTCTGGTTATATTGCTAGTCTAGTGGAAGATACTGCTACTTAAATGCATTACATATAGCTATAAGCGTGCAACATTCTGTAGGCCCACAACCTGACAATGCAGAACTCCACAGATTAACACAGAATTCAAAGTTCTTTACATCTCTCTCTCCTTGCGTGATCATTTAGTAAATACTTTTAATTTGATAATGCTTTTAACTACCAAAAAGAACATAGTACTCTCAGCTCCAATTAAATCTGTTGAACACATTTGAATCCATTTAGCAGATCCATTTAAATCCAATTGTAAATCCAATGTAGATTTCATCTGGGCCTGGCAGTAAGAGGCTATGCTTTTACCACAGTTAAGGATTTTTTTGGGGAAAAATGCACTTTTCCCACGCAGCAATTAACCGTGGTAAAATTATTTAAAAAAAAACTGTTTTTGATTATGAAGTGCATGTTTTATAATGTTTTAGAATTTCATGTTTTATTTCTAACCAAATTACAGGAATAAGACTATTTACGATATTGTTGTCTTTACAGCTTCAACAACAATGCAAATCATTGGCCTCTTGCAACTCTGAATATGAACAACTGCAACAATACAGACGAGTATGTGGGAAAGTTACATTCTTACATGTTGTGCTAAAGTACATTATGCTAATTGCGACAAACTAAATATCAATTGTCATTTTAACGCAGCAAAAAGGACGACAGGGAGATAAAGAAAGATGAGAAGAAAGAAGAACCAAAAAAGGATGAGAAGAAAGAGGAGAAAAAAGATGAGAAGAAAGATGAGAAGAAAGACGAAAAGAAAGATGAGAAGAAAGACGAAAAGAAAGATGACAAAAAGGATGACAAAAAGAAGGAAGAGGAGAAACCGTGAGTATTTTATCTAGATTAAATGCAATGAAATGTAGTTCTTTGTTCAGTCCTGAACTTTGTGTACATTTTTTTTTTTTTTTTAGAAAACATGTTTGGATAATGGATCCAGCGACAGATCTGTACTACCACTGGCTGACCATTGTAGCAATACCTGTCTTCTACAACCTAATGATGCTTGTTACCAGGTAATTTTACATTTTAGAATTTCCATTATTTTGCATGTTATTTATTAAAATGAAGGGTGTAACGGTACACATTTCATACCGAACCGTTTTGGTACAGGGCTTCCGGAACTTCAGAGTTCCCAACATATTAATTATTCTGTCCATTTTATCACGAAATTCAAACGATAAATGCCGTTTTGACGCTCTTTAATGTGACGTGACTGATCATAGGCTATATTTGCGTCAGTTCAAGCGGCTGCACGCGAGTGAATGCGATCATCTCTTCCTAAAGAATAAACATGAATTAACATCTTAAGGTATGTTGAGGATAACTTACTGAAACGTATAATTTGTGGTGTAATCGCTCAATCACTGTTTCAACGGTGGAAAGACGTCAATAAAACAGCTTGTAAACAATGTCACGTAGCATTACATTTACCTCAGAAGTCATTCAGTGTCCACAGCTGTGAACTCTTTTGCTAAATATACTATATTAGCCTATATATTCATTATATTCTACTTAACCTGTTAGTGATGTCTTGATTATTTAATGTATGTTTAAATAAATCTGTCATGAAAATGACAGCCACTGTGTATAAATGATTATATTTCAACAACGAATTGGAGAAAAAACATAATTTTATAATTAGATTTAGAAGTTAATGCAAAAACTGCCTGTGAAGTTTACATGTTTGCATACAATTTGTTATTTGAGTGTTGATTATTATATCTAAAAAATAAATAGCAACTGAATTTAGGCTAATAGTGTGGGCTCTGTTAACCTTTAATATTACAGTAATGCGTTACAGTAACAGCATTATCTTTAAGAAACTATTAGTTATAATTTAATTCATTTAAGGACAGACACAATTTTTTTCAGTAAACCACTGTTTAATAAAAATAAATAAAAAGCAATTTTGTAAAACTGCTGTACCGAACTGTGACTTCAAAACCGAGGTACGTACCGAACTGTCAATTTTTTTTGTACCGTTACACCCCTAATTAAAATATATTAATATAAAATATATTATATTCAAACATTTAAATATTATTTTTTTAAATGGGGATATCACAGCTAATTATCAAACAAACAAGAAAACTATATTTAGAAATATCTTTATTTATATAGCACTTTAAAATACAGATTGTTTCAAAGCAGCTTTACAGTGAAGTAAGTACAGTAGTAAAATGATTTAATGATGCAAACAGAGCTCATTTCGGCTGTAAAGCAGCTCTAAAAAAAATATAGTGTCATTGTTCAGCTGAAGTCAGTTCAGTGTTGATTCAGTTCCGTTGTAAAGATCATCAATTATTAAATGAGTTTATTTAATCTATAAAACAGTTCTTCAGAAAACAGTGATGTCATCGTCCAGCTCAGTTCCGTTCTTATCCATTAGTGTCAGTGCAGTCAGATCAATCATTTTGTTGAATATTATGTGCCCTCAACTAAGCAAGCCAGATATAATATTATTTTGTACTTAAAAGAATTTTGCACTTAATTTAGAACTTAAAAGCAAAATTGCTTTTTGCTAATTTCAGCTCAACGCAGTTAACATTTCCACATCCATTTCCACATTGTTTAAATAGCAAATGCACTAGTGCCCATTTGTGCACCCATGGTCTGAAAATGAGGTGTGTTCAGGCTCATTGTTGGCGCGTTGCTATTTTGAGGCAACTGAAAACTACTGCGCAGTATTTTTTGTGTTATTTAAAGGGCACGTTAGTAATATGCCACTATAGGCTGGTGCACAACACGCGTACACTCTGCTTATTACACACACACACACGGATGCGCAGCAGCACACAAACATTTAGGATTCCTCTCTGGAAAAGCATTCAGTTTTACAGATTGCAAATTCCGCCATGTAAATTGCAAATTCCGCCATGTAAATCGCGAATCAGCCATGGCGCGAGCGCAACTGGCTTTTAAAGGGAATGGGAGGTGAGACTCTGATTGGTTTATTGCACGTTATGCCCAAAACACACCCATGACTCATTAAGAGAATAGGGACAACCATTTTAGACGTTGTGTCACACGCTTTAGACCATGTGCTTAGATCGTTAAAATAGGGCCCATATTCTGGTGCTGTTGTGTGGAGCTCTAATTTAATGCTAATTAAATTATGTTCTGATCTTTTTTTTTAGATCCTGTTTTAATGAGCTGCAGGATGATTACACCATCCTATGGATAGTTCTGGACTATACATCAGATGTCATCTACTACCTTGACACATTTGTGAGATCAAGGACAGGTGAGATTATTCTTCAAATTTTCTCTGTTAGTGTTCACTTTGTCACATTTCACTAACAGTGAATGAACTAAAAATCCATCTAAAGCAGTTGGTCAGCAAACTGCTAAAGGGGCTGCAGGCTGACTTAAAAATATTTAAATGAATAAATCTGTTTATAAATTAAAATGCTACAGAGAACATAAAATCAAGATGTAAACTAAAATCACACTATTTCTTTTTATTTTCATTCAATAACTATGTTTTTTTAATGAAAACCTACAAGACTACAGAACATGTCTTCTGAAATCACTGCTCTACAGGGAAAGTTGTTGTCAGTGCTAAATAACATCCTATAAAAAATGTTGAAATTGTTTTCGCAGGTTTCTTGGAGCAAGGCTTACTGGTGAGAGAATCTAAGAAGCTGTTGGAACACTATAAAAAGTCACCGCAATTCAGATTTGACATATTCTCCATGATACCGACAGACATAATAATGCTGAAAGTGGGCTACAACAATCCCGAACTAAGATTTAACCGGCTTTTCAAAATGGCTCGTCTGTTTGAGTTCTTTGACCGCACTGAAACCAGAACCAACTTCCCCAACATCTTTCGCATCAGCAATCTGGTCCTGTACATCCTTATCATCATCCACTGGAACGGCTGCATCTTTTTCGCCATCTCAAAAACAATCGGCTTTGGATCAGATACTTGGGTGTACCCCAACATCAGTGACCCTGAGTTTGGCCGTCTTGCCAGGAAGTACATCTACTGCTTGTACTGGTCCACTCTAACGCTCACCACAATCGGGGAGACACCACCGCCTGTCCGAGACATTGAGTATTTATTTGTTGTTTCTGATTTTCTCATTGGCGTGCTCATTTTCGCCACCATCGTTGGTAACGTTGGTGCCATGATTTCCAACATGAATGCATCCCGCGCAGAGTTCCAGGCCAAGATTGACTCAATCAAGCAGTACATGCAGTTCCGAAAGGTCACCAAAGACCTGGAGGCCCGTGTCGTGAAGTGGTTTGACTACCTTTGGACTGAACAGAAGACCTGCGATGAAAAGGAAGTGCTCAAGAACCTCCCAGACAAACTCAAGGCAGAGATCGCCATCAACGTGCATCTGGAAACCCTTCGGAAGGTGCGTATCTTCCAGGACTGCGAGGCAGGACTTCTAGTGGAGCTTGTCCTTAAACTTCAACCGCAGGTTTTCAGTCCTGGCGACTACATCTGCAAGAAGGGCGACATCGGGCGGGAGATGTACATTATCAAAGAAGGCAAACTAGCTGTAGTGGCGGACGATGGCGTCACGCAGTTTGTGGTACTCAGTGATGGTGCTTACTTCGGCGAGATCAGCATCCTCGGCATCAAAGGAAGTAAAGCCGGAAACCGCAGGACTGCTAACATACGCAGTGTGGGATACTCTGATCTGTTTGCACTCTCGAAAGATGACTTGATGGAAGCATTAACTGAGTATCCAGATGCCAAGAAGGCTCTAGAGGAGAAAGGTAGGGCTATTCTGATGAAAGACAATCTTATCGATGAGGAAGCGGCCAAAGCTGGTGCCGACCCAAAGGACCTGGAGGAAAAGGTCAGCACGCTGGAGACGAATTTAGATGTGATGCAGACTAAATTCGCTCGTCTTTTGGCAGATTGGACAGCCAGCCAGAACAAGATCAAACAGAGGATCACCAACATGGAGGCCCGAGTGAAGACTCTTAGGGAGGAGGATTTATCTGAGGTCGTGGAGGATAAGAAGGATAAATAGTTCTATGCTGAAATAGACTGAATTCACAGTATGTCTCAGGAACATGGACTACACATTTACCCATATAGAGAAATTTGGTATCATTTGAGAGGAACTGGTTGATTTCAAAATAGTGCAGCAGCAACATATAACTATTAGTCGGTCAGAGACTTGGCATTTGACAAGACCTACACCTAATTTGTGAAGGCACGTAAACAATGACAGATCAGACAATTAAAGCCTCACTAATGCAGGATTGTCTTTAGAAGTAATTCTGGACAACAATGGACCAAAATGTTCTTGTTTTTGGTCATTTTGGTTCCTGATGCTGTTGTGTGATGCCTAAAATGGTATAGAACTGTGAATTTGAAGGGGGTTATTGTGCAGCTATACTCTCTGTGAGATGTCATGCTGTAAGTGGTTTTTAACCAGCATTAGTAAATATGCACAATATCCTTGAGTTGTGTTGCAATTTAAAAAAAGTTCTCAGGAATTGGTCCTAAGCCTTGTTGTCTTATCTGCTATAACAAAGCTTTGCTTTTATTAAGCAAGCATAAATACCAAAGCAGAACATCTTGAAGGGTTTTTAAGGTTTTTTTTTTGTTTGTTTTTTATATGAGAATAAAATGGTTCCCCATTTTAGTCCATCATGTTCTGTTCTCGTATGTCTATATTATTTTCATTCAGCTAATGAAAAATAGCTGTATATGTGCTGCAGTAAATAAAAATATTTTAGAAATTTTCCTAACATTTCGTGTCCACTGTGGATTGATTGGTTTCTTGGGGGAAAAAAATAAACAATCTACAATTGATCCAAATGATCAAACTGTGCAGTCGCTGTGGGCATAATACTGTTCAGACTTGCCCTTAATGTGACAATCTATGACTTCAGTGCGTGTTGTCCATTGGGAACCGTAGACCAACAATTAGACCTACCGAAGCTGTGTTGGAAATGCAAACGCTGTAGTTTTGACTCCTGAGAGGAACACAGAGGGCCCTATTTTAATGATCTGAGCGCATGGTCTGAAGCGCATGGCGCAGGTGCACTTAGGGTGTGTCCGAATCTACTTTTGCTAGTTTAACGACAGAAAAAACAGTCTGCGCACAAAGGAATGGCCCAAAAATGAAAATTCTGTCATTAATTACTTACCCTCATGTCGTTCGACACCTCTGTATTTTAGTTGAAATCCGATGGCTCAGAAAGGCCTCCATTGGCACAATGGTACTAAAGACGTCGTTGCAAAGTCCATCTCACTACAGTGGTTCTACAATAACTTTATGAAGCACCGAGAAAAGTTTTTGTGCTCAAAAAAACCCTAAATAACGACTTATATAGTGAAAACTATATAACTTCGAAGTGTTATGAATCAGCGAGTCGAATCATGATTCGGATCGTGTGTCAAACCGCCAAACTGCTGAAATCGTGTGACTTTGGTGATCCAAACCGCTGAATCAACTCGCTGATTCATAACACTTCGAAGCTTCATGATGCAGTGTTTTGAAATCGTCATCTCTATACAAGTCGTTATTTAGGGTTTTTTGAGCACAAAAACTATTCTCGTTGCTCCATAAAGTTATTGTAGAACCACTGTAGTGAGATGGACTTTGTAACGACGTCTTTAGTACCTTTTATGGGTCTTGAGAGTGCACAGTGCATTGTGCCAATGGAGGCCTTTCAGAGCCATCGGATTTCAACTAAAATATCTTCATTTGTGTTCCGAAGATGAACTGAGGTCTTACGGGTGTCGAACGACATGAGGGTCAAATTTTCATTTTTGGGTGAACTAACCCTTTATTGAGTTATGGGTGTGTTTTGGGCGTAACATGCAATAAACCAATCAGAGTCATCTCCCATTCCCTTTAAAAGCCAGTTGTACTTGCACCATGGCGGATTCGGTATTTACATGGCGGAATTTGGAGCGGAGAGACTGAACGCTTCTCCAGAGAGGAATCCTTTAACCCTTAATATTTCTAAATGTGTGCAAGCAGAGTGTACACGCGTTGTGCACCCGCCTATAGGTGCATATTCCTAACGTGCTTTTTAAATAACACAAAAAATACTGCGGCATTGACTTTAGACCAGGTTTTTAATAATAATAAATAATAATAATTTGTTACATTTATATAGCGCTTTTCTGGGTACTCAAAGCGCTTCACATATAGAAGGGGGAATCTCCTCAACCACCACCAATGTGCAGCATCCACCTGGATTAGGAGATAGACAGAGGCCAATCGGAAAATTGGCCAGGATTTCAAAGGACATCCTGGAATTTTTTATGACCACAGAAAGTCAAGACCTCGGTTTAACGTCTCATCCGAAGGACAGTGCTTATTAGAGTATAGTGTCCCCATCACAATACTGGAGTGTTAGGACCCCCACAGACCACAGGGTGAGCACCCCCTGCTGGCCTCACTAACACCTCTACCAGCAGCTACCTGGTTTTCCCAGGAGGTCTCCCATCCAGGTAGTGACCAGGCTCAGCCCTGCTTAGATTCAGAGGGAAACCAGTCTTGGGTTACAGGGTGATATGGCTGCTTTTTGTTGGTCAATGGTGCAGTCGTTTTCAGTTGCCTCAAAATAGCAACACGCCAACAATGCGCCTGAATACACCTCGTTTTCAGACCAGCACGCCCATGGGCGAACGGATGGGCGCGGGTGAATTTGCTATATGGACATGTAAATTATAACTACATTAGGCTGAAACTAGCAAAAAACACTTACTAACTTTTTTTAACTTACTAGCTTTTTACGATTATTGCTAAACTTTAAGTTTTGTTTTTTTAATAGTCACTAATTACAAAAATATATTTCTGTCATGTATTGAGGCACATTTGAGACTTATTGCAAATGTTTTCATGCATTTAATCTGACATTTCATTTATAGATATAATCTTTTTCCAGGTCCTAAGATGTATGAGATGTTGATTATGGAAAGCAGCTGACAATTATCACAATTATTATTACGAGAACAGCTTGTAATGCAAATGACGTGACAGTTATCCAGTGTCAACAGACCATGAACCTCGTGCAATACAGGGTGCTAATTAGGCTGCCTTTTCTCCCTTTGTCCCCAGGGACAGGAATCAAGCCGTGTTTTGCTATTGTGAGGTGAATGTGGAGGTGAGAGCAGTTCTGAAACTGAGAGACTGTCAGACAGAATAGAACTAGACTGGCATTTGCTTAACTGCAAACCTGACCGTGTAAAATGGAAGCTTTTAAATCACTCTAAAACATACATCGGGTCTATAAGTATAAGATAGAATTTTTTTTTTTTTTTTGAATTTATTAAAATAAAAAAATATATTTTGCACAAATTTGGAGTTCACATCAAACCATGGACTGCTCTAATTAAAGCAAGGTGACTCCAAAAAAGCACATTATTTATTAATTTATTAGTTTTCCAAATTAAATTTTCACTCAAATAGGGGTTCTGGAGATTGTGATGGCTATGACAGGGTCTTGATCTGGATGTCATCCATCCACACCTTGATTGGAGCATTGTCCTGCAGGAAAAAAACAATCCTTCGAGTTAGGAAATATTGTTAGAGAAGAAGGAAGCACGTTTTCTTCTCGGATAACCTTGTACGTGTTGAGTCACATGTCCTTCACAAAGACAGATCTGCCTGATTCTGATCTTCTCTGATGAGTCCAGTTTTCCCTGGTCCTCTAATGGTTAGACAGAGACCTGGAGAGGCCTACAATCCACAGTTTCTCGCACACACTGTGTAATTTGGTAGAGGATTGATGATGATCTGGTGGTTCTTCAGTAAGGCTAGAATCAGGCAGATACGTCTTTGTGGAGGACGCACAACTTAAGCCACATACATGATTATCCTTTAAGAAAATGTTTCAGGAATGTTCCCCATTTTTTTTCCCCCACAGGACAATGCTCAATCCACACAACCAGGTCAATCAAGGTGTGGATAAAGGACCACCAGATCCTTTATCCACACCTGTCATGGCCATCACAATCTGAACCCCACTGAAAATCTCTGGAATGTAAGCAAGCGGGTCACACCAGCCATTAAAAAAATAGCCAAGCGGTTAGATTTTTTTCGCCAGAAGTGGCATAAAGTCACCCAACAGCAATGTGATCGACTGATAGGGAGCATGCCAAGACGTATGAAAGCTGATTGGAAATTAGGGTTATTCCACCAAATATTGATTTCTGAACTCTTCCTAAGTTAAAAAACATTCTTTGCATTATTCAAGGTCTGAAAACAAAGCATCTTATTTCATTATTTTGACCAGTTGGCATTCTGCAAATAAATCCTCTAAATGACAATATATTTATTCGAAATTTGGAAGAAATGTTGTCAGTAGTAATTTCATTTTACTCAAACAGATAGATATAAATAATAAATCCAGATAAACTGCTAATTTTGTAGTGGTCTCAATATTTCTCTTAATATATATAATCTCACTACATTTAACTACATCAGATTTTTTTTTACTTCTTCAATATAACTTGGACAGAATATTTTCGTATTTTATAAAAGTAACGTTATGTAATAAAAAATATACTTTGCACAAACTTGGAATTCATGTCAAATAGACGACTGATGTTATATAAGGTAACTTGTCAAAACAAAATTATGTTCCACTCAAATTATGCTCATTCAAGTTGTTTATATTTTACCAAATGTGCATGTAAATCTACTGTTTAAAACGACAGCCTTGACTGATGAAGTGTCATTCTGTAGTTCCTGTAGTTTAGGTTTAACAGAAAGAAAATAAGTTTAGAAAAAAATCTTTAATGGGAACTCGTGGAAAAAAGAAGATCCTATACAAACATTGACCATAACATCTTTTCAGTTGCTGAGTTTCATGTGTCAGACATTTAATGCCATCTGGTGGCTTGTCGTTGTATTTTGCTAAAGTCTGCACGTTTACCTGAGCTAGCACTGCATTTCACTGTCCATTTCATTGTTCTAGTTTTGCTTATTAACAGAATATGAATATACTTATGAAGCAAATACTAAAGCATGAAGGCATAAAGAAACCTACCATTTTCTACCTTTTCTTTTGAAGATAAAAGTGCTATTTATTGTCACATGATGAGGCACAGCTGACTCTGCCTGTGGATTTCAATTCTTGTAATCTACCCAGCACTTTTGATCCCAGTCTGTTGTTCTGTGTTGACTCTGGCAGCTGCTCACGTGTGTCGCTGTGATCCAAAAATGAAAGAGAGGAAGAAAGTTTATCTCGTGTCATCATCTTATATCCTTCACAACAAAGCAAATAATTTGCTGTTCTCATGCTCAGGTAGTGGAATCAACTTCCCCTACATGCTAGAACAAACAAAAACTGCCTTTTTGTTCTATGAATTGCTGTTTTATAGCATTTACTTCACCAATTACCCTGTGCATATGAGGATTATGTGATGGATTAATGATTGAAGTGCTGATGCTCACCTTGTGGTTGTTCCTGCAGAGGCGACTGGTGCTATTGGAGTTCTGGGACTTGCAGACAGAGAAAATTTTGGTTATCCTTCTATTCATCCATAGGTCAACCTCAAAATTACTGAATTCCCGTACTAGTAGGTACTCTACATTTGGTTTGAAACGTACTTCACGACCGTTAAAAAAGTACATTCTATATAGTATGAATTTCTGTAGTATAAATTAAATTTGGATGTAGTACATTCGCCATGTTGTCACTATCATGTGACATACGGCGTCAGTTCTGCCATTTCTCTAGTGGCATCATGGGAAAGTAAAGTGTCCAGTGGATGTGCATCTGGGTGCATCCATTTGGATATACTACTTGGCACACATACCAACTACATAGTACGGAAGTAAGCATATTCGGATGCTGGGCATGATAAAGCACAAGACAATTAGCCATTCTCAATGAGCCAAAATGTTATATTTGATAACCCATTTTACCAACCCGTTGCCTTCATCTTGATCCTCTTTAACAGATGTAGCTGCAGATCTCGCAGACAGACCGAACTCTGCTTCAATCATCTCAGGGGTGAGACGGAGCTCTGAGCTCTCAGACCTGCCAGAGAAATCAAACCAGCATGAATCTGTAAATGCCGTCAGAAACCATCAAAGATGGAGGGTTTATTTAAGATGGCGTTAATCTTTATTTACACTCCATCTTGAATCTCATCTCTGATGCTGTCGGGCAGACCCTGAAGAGCTGGAGGCGCCTCCACAGGAAGCAGGACAAAACTGAATGGGTCAGACCTAGATATAAAATAATTTTGCACTGGTTGGACTAGTTTTACTGCATGTGTAAATGAGAGGTAAGCCAACAAATGAATGTTTATGAGAGTGCATGTAATACTTACATGCGTGGGGCGCAGTCGCTTCCATTTTTCTTGGATAAAGTGCTCAAGGCCATAGAGGGAAACTTCTTCCACATCATAATGCCTTTGATTATATCCTGCATTTGATATTTTCAAGCAAATGTTTACAGGGTGAATGTATTCTTAATAATAACATTAAATAAAATATTATAAAACAAATAATTTTGTCCTGGATGCTGTTCATTTCAGACAGTAATACACAAAATAGTACCAGCTATGACATGAAACTTTATTATAATCCACGCTGATTGAGAGGTTGCTCTTTGTGAACTTGTTTCAAATTGTGATGTGCAAAAATGTATAAATTCCCAACAAACCTTTTTATCTAGAAACTTCTTCTGTGTTTGAGGGGTATGCAGACCCACGACATTGCCCTTAGGGACAGTGTATCGTGGCAGTGGACACAAATGAAAGTCCAGGTCACACTCAAGGTAAAGTGGAGCTGGTTTGTAGGCATAAATGTGTGGCGCAGGATTCTAAATAAAATTGAAAAAAAGATCATATTAATTCAAAGTAAGACTGAGCCACATTCAAACATGTCTATGATATGTCTGAATTAATAATTCAAAACTGCTGATGTAAAAAAGAACACAAAAGCAGAACCGACAGGCAACGAGCTGTGAATAATGTGTATCATAATTTGAATACATTATTATATTTTGTATTAATATTTTGAATTAGACTTTGTTTATATTTTCCATTTTCATTTAAACTTTATAGTTATTGTGTTGTATTTTTGTCATTTTATAAGGATTATATCTACACTGCCAACATTTTTTGATCAGTAAGATGTTTAATGTTTTTAGAAGAAGTCTCTTATGCTCACCAAGGTTGTGTTTATTCTATTGAAAATACAAAATAAAAAAAACTATAATATTGTGAAATATTATTAAAATGTAAAATAACTGTTTTCTATTTGAATATATTTTAAAATGTAATTTATTCCTGTGACTGTAAAGCTGAATTGTCAGCATCATTACTCCAGTCTTCAGAGTCACATGATCCTTCAGAAATCATTCTAATATGAGGATTTGCTGCTCAGGGAACATTTATGATTATTATCAATGTTGAATATTTATCTGAAATAGAAAGCTTTTGCAACATTGTACTACCGTTCAAAAGTTTTGGGTCAGTAATCATTTCTTATTTATTTTTTTGGGGAAAGAACAAAGAAATTAATACATTTATATAGCAAAGTTGCATTAAATTGATCAAAAGTAACAGTAAAGACATTCATAAAGTTTGGATGTAAGATTCTATTTAAAATAAATGGTGTTCTTTTGAATGTTATATTCATCAAAGAATCCTGAAAAAATGTTTTACACAACTGTTTTCAATAATTTATTTAGTATTTAATAATTTTTGGTTTCAGTTTCATGGTAACACTGGTTAATGTATTATTTTAGTAAAAAAATTAAAAAGAGAAATGTTGAAATAAAATAAATTATTTTTTATTTCAGGTAATGAAAATGTTTTTTAATGTTTTTAGTTTTAGTTTTAGCTAACGATAACAACCCTGTTTTTTTCATAGTATGGGCATGGCATTCTCAGCAGATAATTATAGTTGGCTCAAAAAACATACAAAGATCCGGAGAGGGTGGGCGTTGGGCGGTCTGAGAAGTGCTTCAGGTGCACTGAAACTAAGTGTGGGACCTAAATCCTGATGTGATCCATCATCGTCCTCTGGCTTCTCATCTTCCTCATCCTCACTGAGCTCTACAGATAGACATGTCACCACAGGCAACAGCTCATCCTATAACAACACAATGCCGATTAGACCAAACACAATAGTTCGATTTGTTTTCAGACTTATTTTAATGCAAACAAATAACAATTAATCATTTTATGGCTAAAAATAAACCATTAACATGTTGGTTACCTGCGCTCCGGTGCGTAATGTCCTACACAGGTCAGGAGGAATGAATGTTGATGCTGCATCATAGACAGATAATGGCTGATAACCCATCAGTCTGTAACGCTGGGGCACCTTAAAAATAGACATGCAAAATTCTCATTATAATGACATTAACAAAACAAAAAAAGTTCTGATGTGAAATCTGTTTTGATGGTTTGATAAAAGGATCACATTATGAAGAATCATGTTTTAAAGGGAACTCAGTAAAAGAAAAAAGAAAATGCATGTTATGAAAACTATGATTAAATATCATCAAAGTCCCTTTAAGACAAGTCATTTCACTCTGCGGCCATCTTTGAAATGCCTCTCGGGCATGCAAGTGTAACTCCTATCTCTTTGAAAAGGGAAACATCAAAGTTCTCCAAAACTGTTTTCCAAGCTTGCGATTACATTAATTATTTGAAATCACCAATGAAATCTGACAGCAACTGTCAAATTTTGTTTCTAAACGCTCAAATCATGAAAAAAAAAAAAAAAATTCCAGCCTGGACAAAGCTAAAGCGCATGTGCAGTCCTAAGCGCGCGCCTCAGAACACAGCCTGTTTCTACAGCAACTGGAGCTTCTAACGGCAATCTGCAGTGATGCGATGACTTTACTAATCAACGATTGGCTGTTTCATTTAGAAGATGGGGCTTATTAGACAATGGGCACTGCACTTTCTCCCCTTTATAAGTAATCGGTGTGCAATGTCTTCCTATTAGTGACCTTGGAGCACAAAACCAGTCATAAGTCACACGGGTATATTTGTGGCTATAGCCGAAAATACATTGTATGGGTCAAAATTATTGTTTTTTCTTTCATGCCAAAAATCATTAGGATAATAGGTAAAGATCATGTTTCATGAAGATATTTTGTAAAATTCCTACTGTAAATATATAAAAAATGGATTATCATTAGTAATATGCGTTGCTAAGGACTTAATTTGAACAACTTTAAAGATGATTTTCTCAATATTTAGATTTTACACCCTCAGATTCCAGATATTCAAATAGTTGTATCTTGGCCAAATATTGTCCTATCCTAACAAACCGTACATCAATGGAAAGCTTATTTATTCAGCTTGTATAATGATGTATAAATCTCAATGACTGGTTTTGTGGTCCAGGGTATGTGGTCCACATATATAAAGTATTTGATATCAGTACTGCTGCTATTGTCATTTGTAAACTCAACACTATTTTGGATTAGTAAATGGCCTTCATATTGCCTTTCCTGATTTGGTAAGACTTTATTTTGATGGTCCACTTTAGATATTCTACTAATTACACAACATGTCAACTAACTTTCGTTAGAGTATTAGTAGACCGTCTGCTTAATATCTGCTAACACTTTATTTTGATGCTCCCCTAACAGACTTTACTAACTACAAGTAACTTTGCAACTACATGTCAACTTGTTCTACTAACCCAAGCCCTAACACCTAACAGTCTACTAATACTCTAATGAGAGTTAGTTGACATGTAGTAGCAAAGTTAGTGTCTAAACTGGACCATCGAAATAAAGTGTAACTCCTGATTTCACTCACTTCATTCATTCAACCATACACACACCTTCACATAAGAACAGCACTCATGTATTTTTCATAAATGTAGACATATTACAAAACCACATTTCAAAAGCGGCATTTACAGAAACTTTAAGAAATATTACGAGACCAAAAATTCCCTACCAGACGATGAAAGAGTGGGAAAAGTACTTTCTTCCTGTACCTTTAGACTGAATAATGGAGTCCTGAGTTTCACATCTGCTTCAGGCATTCTTACTGGAACATGGCCCAATGCATTCACAGCCTGAAAGCCACAACACGACACTGCCTTCAATGCCACAAAATTTGCCCTGTTATTACACATCTCAATTGTTGAACCGAAACTTTTGGGCATTTATCGAACAAAATGCACCTCTTTAAAAGGTTTCAATTCTATTTACAGTAACTGAAAATTTTTTACTGCAGTTTTTGCACCAATATTGTGTACAAGAGTTATACAGAAGATCTGCACAATAACCATAAGCAGTCTCTCACAAGTTCGTCAGGTTGGTCTTCGGGTATAAATGTATTGAAGGTATAGGGCAGAAGTTTTGCTGGTGTCAGCTTAAAAAATTGCGGCTTCTCATCCCCATCTACAAAAAAACAACAGAAGAATAACTAAAAAAAGATCTATTTTGGAGATATGACTAGTTAAAACTATAACAACATAATAGCAATATACACAATCATTCAAAAGCTTAAAGTATGCAAGATTATTTGGTAAACCTTTATAATAAGTAAACAGTAATAAAGTACTTACAAATCATTTGCCAAAATATTAGTTTATAGTTTATTCATAGTTTGTATATTGTAGTTAGAATGTTAATATATTAACAGGCCTTTTTAATGTTTTTAAAGAAGTCTCTTATGCTCACCAAGGCTGCATTTAATTGATCGAAAATACAGTAAAAGTAAATACAGTAAAAATACAGCAATATTAAGAAATATTTTTACAGAATATATTTTTAAATGTAATTTATTCCTGTGATGGCAATTGGCAAAGTTGAATTTTCAACATCATTACTCCAGTCTGCAGTGTCACATGATCCTTCAGAAATCATTCTAATATGCTGATTTGATTCTCAATAAACATTTATTTTTATTATAAATGCTGAAAACAGTTGTAATGCTTAATATTTTGGTGGAAACAGTGATTTTTTTTAACGAGTCTTTGATAAAGAAATGGTTTGTAACCCTGTAAAACTCATTACTGTCAATTTTGCTGAATACAAGTATTCATTAAAAAAACATTAACAATAAAATCCCAACCTGATTCTTTATCTCCCTGCAGACTCCTGGTTTTGCGAACAAGTTCTCTTAATGACACAAGCCTCTTGGTCATACGACATTGAAGAACAACCTTGATTAAACACAACACAATGCAACATTACTATACGTATTAGTACTGTCACACATTTTATATAGATAATCAGCACAGGGAGTTGAACACAAGCACTGTAGTAATGCTTTAAATAATAGTTTAATGACATTCAAATTCATTTACATTAATAAGGCTGAGTTATAAGTTATGTTACCTTACGAGCAGCCTGCTGGAAGAGTCTGAGAGCTCTCTGTCTGACCTCCAGCTGGCCAGTGCCAAACCTGATGAAATCAGCAGTGCATTCTGGGAACTATAATATAGAGCTGTTGAATAATAAGTCTAAAATATATGAATTTTAATATAATGAATTCAGCCAGATACTAACATTTACATGCTATCAGTATGTGACAAATGGAATCAATACGCAATTTTATGGCAGGAGCTTGTTATACTTTCTTGCTACCTACTCAAATTTATGTACTCTCTCACCATCGGTGAAGTACATACTTGCAGTATAAGCATGCAAATTGGGACAGAGTCTAAATTGAAGATACAGATTAGAAACAGGATTTTCAAGATCAAGACTTGCATGTACCTGTCCAGCATCTTGTAATATTCGTCGTGAGAAAAGTTTCGTTGAAGATCTTAAAAGGGCCATTGACTCACCACTGTATTTTAGCTGAAACGTACATAAAACATATATGAGCATTCAGTGGAAAGTGATACAAAAACGTTCAATATGAATCAAACTGGCTTACTTTGTATGCAGCAACTGCCTCATCTTGCTCCTTCAAAATTTTAAGTTTCTGTTCTGTTGAACATGGGTCATCACCCGGATCAACTTGCCTGAGAACAAAACACACTAGTTTTAAGGGTTTTCCAGTTCACTATATTATATCGTAGGTAAAATCAGAATATCTGTCATATATGTTATACAATCACATGGAGCAACACACCAGCGGATATGATTGGCTTTCTCCTCCTTTTGTTGGACCTTCTTTAAAAACGCAGCTTCCTTCATCTCCCTTGTTTGGTCTGCAACCTTGGTATAAGACATGGCTTCAACAAATAAAACATACAGGTGTTTTGAATTAAATAACTGTGATTTCTGGTCACGTCATTTCATATTCGATCAGTAGTATGTCGCTTTACAAATCCAATCCAAATCTGTCATTATACAGTTTGAAATCTGATTTAATCATTCAAATTGAATTCTGTACGTGTTTCGGACATAACAGTCAGTCTATAATTCAATGTATTTGTTATTCAGGATACATCACATATTTGCCATCATACACACCATAGTGGGTCTGAATTGTTGCTGAGAGTCAGGTAAAAAAAGAATACTTTTTTCCATCTCTACTGTTGTCATCAGATTTTACTAGAATTACATACAGAGTGATGATTGATGAGGGCAGCACAAAATAAAGTGGTACATACAGTGTAAGCTAGAGAGTGGCCTTAGAAGTCAAGAAAAGCACCACTGCAAAAGGCCATTTTCAGGTTGGGTAACTTGCAAAAGGGGCATGTAATTGGAAGATTATAAAATGGGACTCTATTATTATTATCTAACCTCCACTTTGCAGATAAGATGAGATCAGCAACAATTTCCATGCCGGTCAGGGCAAGTTTTTGCTTGTTAGTGCTGGTGGACCACCATAAAGGCCCCGATATACTTCAGGCAAAATCGAAGAACAAACTGGTGTGAAGTCATTTAGAACAAAATCAAGCCAAAACAAAGTTTGTTTGGAGTTTGTTCTGGGAGTATGAAACAGCTTGCCAAAGCAAATTTTCCGGAAAAGTTCACTCTGGCTAGTAAACACCTTCAAACTACCCTTGATAATAGGAAGGTGTGCTCTTAGGCTCCGCCTTCTTTGACGTGGAACTGTTCTCTGGTTTGTTTTTTCTTCTCAATCCGTCTATGTCAGACGTCTGTGAGCAAAAACATGAATGCACTGGAGAGCCGCTTGTTGTCATTCTATTCGAAAGCGACTGTCACGTCCACCAGCTGTGAGTGCCCATGCACGTCAGCAGAGGACACTGTTTCCACCTTCACTACACACATCATGGACTCAGTTTCCCACAATGCTTTGTCTGTTATCTGTGTAATCATGTGCAACTGTGTGCCATCACCTCATTGTCTCTCTCTTCAAATAACCCTGGTCAGTTGTTTGTTTGATTGCGAAGTCTTTTCTTGTCTTGTCTTGTCTTGTCTTGTCTTGTCTTGTGTGTATATGTTACACTACATCTCTGAGTTCTTGTATCTTGGTTTTTGGATTTCTTGCCTGTCTTTGGATTGCCCGTTTGCCTTTGTTCCCAGCCTTGTGTGTTTGTTTGTTTGTTTGTTTGGACTGCCTCCTTGTGTTTTGACCTGTTGCCTGTACTTTGGATTATGTATCTGGATTGTCCCTCTAATAAAGCTGCATTTGGATCTCCAACCCAAAATCTCGGAGCAGTATGTTACAGCGACACTGTCAGTTTTTCATGTTTAATTAGGTAAAACTGCTGTATATAGTGCTACTTAAATAAACATGACTTGACTTGACAGGAGAGCCAAATTGCAGAGTTTGTGCAAACATATACACATGCTACGATGCTTTCTTAACTCCTATTTTCTCACCGCTGTTATTTTTGTTGTGATTATTCTGTTATTGAGAGGAAAGCATGCAACACATATTTACATATTCATCTAAACGTCGCTCTCAGCAGTGTGGGAAGCGTCGGGATGTTCACTAGCAGTATATTTTGAAATTCTTAAAATAAATGTTGCATTCAGTATATCGGGCCATTAGTCTTTGTCTTTTGTAGTTTTTGGCTGGTTGACCAATGCTAGTTAAAAAGCCTGGTGGACACATCAGCCAAACTTTTATTTCCACGGTTTTAATTTGTAACATGCACCTCATAGGCCCTCTGGATGAGTAATGTGGTGTTCTTACCCTCCCGGAGGTCCTTGTATCTTATTTTGTCTTGTGGCTGGAGAAGCATTTTAACAAGTCCTGCATGAGTGGTAACATCTGTGGTGGAAACCTGCAGTTGTGGGTCAGATTTTGTCTTCTTCTTGCTGCCCTATGAATGTAAACATAATGTGATTACATGCATGATAACTCACTATATCCTCCTGGGACCCAGGAATAGACTTTTGTCCTCTGTAGTGGACATTATATTTTAGTGAATTTCTCTGACATCATACATGTCACAGAGATACCAAATATTTGGAAGTTTCACATTGACAACTGCCTCTCCTCGGACTTTCTTAGTTTATTATTACAAGGTGCTCAAATTTAACACGACAATGAAATAATAGTTATTATATATTTATATAATTAGTTAAAGTAATTATCATTTAAATCAGACACATTTTTTAATTGTTTGTCATAAATCAACATCTCGGGAAAATGTTATGGGGTTTCAAATCAAAATATGACTTTCTGTAAAGAAACAGGGCTTGATTTCATACATGTCCACTGTAGAAGACACCAGGACTTAAATCGTGTTTATCAGGCATTTGGGGAGTAAATTATTTCAATATTCCTATGAAATATTAGATATTATTATGAAAATACTGCCAAATATTACTCCCATTATTACACTTTTTTTTTTCATTATATGTTGCCCCAAGAACACATTAATATGCAAATGAGATACAATGTATAGATACATTGTAAATAATGGGGTAAATCCGATCATGGCCAATTTACACACATATTGCATAAAGCAAAATTATATATCAAATCATTCTGTTATATCGTTCATAACATAGTTGAGAATCATCTTTGTACAAAGTTTGGTATAAAAAAAATCCTGAAACCTAAAAATGGAATGGTGATTTTAAAAATTTATTTTATTGTATTTTCTACAGAGGACAAAGCATAACATATGAATAAAATATAATTTTCAACAAAAAAAAAAAAAGTTTTCTGGTTCTCTGGTTCTCAGGAGGATATGATTGCTGTATGATAGTTTCAAACATATATTTCAAAAACATTTTTATTATAATCAATATTATTATTACCAACACTGATCACTTCATTATAAAGGGGGGCAATTTGGCACAATATTTCTAATTATTGGGGGGAACTTGTGGTTACAGCCCTGCCACCGTCACAAGCTTTGCTGGCTTGGGATTGTAATTCTGTGTATGAGTTTCCCACATTTGTTGGCTGAAAGGGTATGCGGTCAATTCAAATTCAATTGAGTAAGCTCAGTGCAAACAACAAAATTTAATTTGTAATTCAATTTCACACAAACCTCTCTGCTAAAGACAAGCACGACAGTGTGTTTCTGTTTTAGGTGCTGGTTGCCTTGCTTAACTAGAAGGACCATGATGGATGACCAGTATTTTGCTGGTAAACAGCATGGCTTGGCTGTCCCTCCAAACCAGCACTAAAATACCCCATATTTGAAACTGATCTTTTCAGAATAGAAATAAAAACAAAAACAATAAAATAATTTTTTACCTTCTCCAAGGAGTGAGATGTTTTTAGCTTATGATGTGATGTAACAGACAGTGATTTTCCATCAGCAGTCTTCCACTCTTCAACGAAATGATCATCATCATCCTCATCACCATTTCCATCAGGTTTACTGAGGCATAGAGAACACAAATGCCATTAATGCTTGAGCAAAAGCATCTGAACTCAGACATTTACACTACATCTTACTTACATTTTTAGGATGTAAATGTTATTGTAAAATTGTATTGTGGGAGTGTTTCAGTGCATTACACTGCAATCTTTTATTTTTTCTGTAGTATTACCTGAGCAGCAGGAATGGAGATGAGGAACCCGTCACTGTCCAGATGACAGGTTTGGAATTGAACTGAGAGATGACCAACTGGAGTGTGATGTCAGCTGTACCGTACCGCAGTGGTGTAAATGTCACTTTTAATGTGGTCTTTCCATTTGCTGGAATGATCCCTGATTAACATACGGATAACATATTGATGTTACAGTATATGAAAAACAAAGGAAGTCTAGTATATGTTTGATCACAAACTAGAGTTCTATCAGTGTTTATGCACTTATACTGGTTTGCATTGCTCTCTAACAGCAGATATGTGGATTGTGAAGGAAACTGGTTACCTGACAGCGGTCTTACAGTAAAGGCCTTATGGGGCTGAAGGTAGTGCACTTGGAACTCAAAGTCTATTGGACAACTGCAGCTTAGTGGAATCACATGACTGGCACTATAAAAGCAAAAGAAAGTCAAATGATGTCTCTTATGCTAACCAAAGTGTCTTATGCTCACCAAAGCTGCTTTTATTTGATCAAAAATACAGTAAAAACGGTAATTTTGTGAAACATTATCGCAATTCAAAATGACTGTGTTCTATTTGAATGTATTCAAAAAATCATGTGATGACAAAGCTGAATTTTCAGAATCATTGCTCCAGTCTTCAGAGTCACATGATCCTTCAGAAATCATTCTAATATGCTGATTTGCTGCTCATTTATTATTATTATCAGTTGTGCTGTGTAATATTTTTGTCGAAACAGTAGTGCATTTTTTTTCAGGATTCTCTAATAAATAGTCATTTATAGTAATCTATACTGTGACTTTTGATCAGTCATGCATCATTGTAAAAATGACCCCAAACGTTTGACCAATAGTGTGTATATACATATATCATAGTTATTTTATAACAAAAATGTTATTGTACCGTTACTTTACACGTTATTGGTGTAATATGATCATTATTGTATACCTCTGCCCGAGCGGCACTGGTGGAAGACTAATGTGAGATGGGATGTGAAGATCATTGATAACAGGATATGCATGAACAGGAACCAGTAAGTTCTCCTCTCCCTGACAAAAACACAAACACATCATAGCTTTTCTGAGCCCTTTCAGAATTTGCATGGCCAAATATTAGACAAAAACATGTTTTTACCTTGCCATGAATCCTGATGTTATCAGAAAAGTAACGCCACTCGTCCGGTCGGAAGAGCACTGTAACAGTGTAAGCCAGACCCGGAACCAGTCGGCACTGCATTTGAAACAGGGACTGCAATCAGCACTAGCTGATATTTTGGTATGAATGAATTTCATAATCTTAATGGTCATAAAATAAGCTTAATTTTTTTGTGCAAAATAAAACAAATTTATTTATTAAAAAACAAAAATTCAGAAATTTAACCCAAGCATTTCTTGACAGGTTTATCTGTAAATTTTCTTGACATGCATATTTGTAAAAGTGATATTTGACAGCAGGTTGATGGTTACCTTTTTGGTATACTTAATTTGGAAATGCCTTGTCTGAGGGGGTAAAATGTGGACACTGAGCACCTCAGATGAGACATTGACAAGTTTCTTGGGGAAAAAAACAAACAGCTTCTGTCATTACATCATACTTCCTCCCATATTCTTCCCTTTCTGTAATGTTGCTGTCAGCTACAACTCATAAAATGTTTCCCACTGACCGCAGAGTACTATCAGTGGAAATTTTGCAATGTGTTCCCGAAAACGGAGTCTCCAGTAAAGTCTTTAGAATTAAATATAATACTTTTTTTTTGTTTCAGGTCAATGACACAAACAAGTCACATTATAGAACAATTACATGAGTCATGTAAACATTCCAAAAAAACATTTCACACTGAAAATTTATTGTTTTAGCAAGAACAAAGTAATAAAAAAAACCAACCAGGATTTTCCTATAATCCTTTCCTACTTCAAAACCACTGAAGTGCATCTCTGATGGTTCGGCTTGAACTATACTGTTACTCTTCAGTTTGGCAAACACCCCTGAAAGATAACATACAATAAACACAATTATATACATTAACATAAAATGACAAATGCGTATCAGTTTCATAAGATACAAGTAATGTTGGTGCCCTGCTAAAAGCTATAACGTTAATGTTCAAAATATGATTTTAAAGAAAAAACTGTGTTCCTTACTACTTTCCAGAAGGTGATGGGGGACATTTCCACTCTTTCTGGTGTCCTCCAGCAGTTGGCTTAGAGGAAGTAGGCTTTTTTTCTTTACACTCCTGGAGAAAGTCTCTGGGGCAGAATGAACCACCTCCATGCAAACTGGACTTTACAGAGATTCTTGATCATAACAAATAATCTAGACCTGTGAGTGGGTAGTTGACAGGCCATTTCAAGCAGTATCCTTCAGTGTGACATCCAATAGTCTTTTTGTACTCTTTTGTTTTTGTATAATTCTTGTATAATTATTATACATTCAGTTTATGTGTACAAGTTGCATACATATACAAGTTCCCATCTCTCCTACTTAACTTTAGAGCTTCAACATAAATTCATTATTTATATTAGAGCAAATAACTGGGAACATTTCCAATGAACCGTTTGTTATTAAAAACTTACCGGAAGTAAGAGCTTGAAGACACTGTAAAACACGCAGCGTCGCCATTAAACGGAGTGTTTTATTTGAAATAGCCTACTTTGGTTTAGGTGTTCTTTGTTTGTTAATTAGATTCTATCTGAATCGAAATTCATATTTCAAAACGCACTTGAGAAAACTTACTAGAAACTCAAACAACGTACCTGCGGATCCTCCATTGAAGTCACGTCAACAATCACGTCACCATGACAACAAGAGAGCTTACGAAGAGCAAAAAGGTCCAACTAATGATCTGTTTAACTTTAGTTACTTCTTATCTCCTATATTTGAATTTATTATAAAATACCTTTGAAGTGCAGGCAAAAAAAATATAATTTTCTTTGCTATTAAAATTCCTAAACTAAAATAATATAATAGTGAATATTATATAAAAAATATTAAATAAAAATGTTTTATTGTATTTATATTTAAAAAAAATTGAAAGTATGTTGATGATTACCTTATCATTACCTTACCTAATTGTCACGTTTCTCTCACACACACACACAATATATATATATATATATATATATATATATATATATATATATATATATATATATATATATATATATATATATATATATATATATATATATATATATATATATATATATATATATATATATATATATATATATATATATATATATATATATATATATATATATATATATATTTTTTATGTAATAGGCTACACATTTATAACGTAGTGTGTTGTACTTTTACCATGTCAGTAAATAACACAAAAAAGAATTAACGCTGCTGTGAACGGCTTTGACATATTTCTATCTTCTGACCAACGTCACTCTTTTGAAAAGTCGTGGACACTATCCCTATTTTTCTATTGGAGCAAATGGAAATACAACAAATATATTTGCTGTCCTCTCAGATTAGAAGTTGACCCAACTATGACGACTTTCGCTTCTGAGAATCCCTAGAAATGAATCATTTGTATGTATTTATAATAATACAAAAATATTTATTTATTTTCATGAAACCAAAAAAATTGCCAAAAGATTTGTATAGACCTAAATTATATTTAGCAAAATGATTACAAATATCATTTAACTGTTACATAACAGATGCACGTGTGAAGCTCAGTGCTAACAACATCATAAAACTGTGATATAATTGAATCAAATGAGCAAACAGACAAGTGTAATTTAAGGAAGAGAAATCCAACTCCATTTAATTTATTGTGATACATTTCACAATAATAACAACAATACAACAATTTACAGGCATACAATGACAATAAAAGTTTCTCAATAACAGTAAAATAAAGTACATTCAGTCTATTAGCATGGGTAAACAGCATTTTATGCAAGAAATTATATACATTCAACATACAGACATTGCACCACTGCATAATGATTTTTTTTTGTATATATTTGCTGCAGAAAATAAGCTCATTAAGTAAACACATTTCAGCTTGTTGGTGACTTCAGCAAACACATTCAGTGTGTTTCAGCTCAGAGTTTTTGACTGCTATATTGTAGTAACAAGATTGAGTGCTAATGGAGCCTCCAAAGTGGGGTTGATTTAAATGAGTCAATAGTGTGTTATTCGAGCATAACGGGTAGAGATGGTTAGGGTAAAATGATGGGGCAGGCGTCATGTGTGCGAGCAGTTTGTAGTCCTCTTCCACCTCTTGTATCGGGCCGAGATCACAGGACAACCCAGAGTCGTTGTCCTCTGAGATGTTGCTTTTCTCACTGAGCGCTTGATAAAGATGGTCCTCGGATATGGCACTGATTGTATCATGCTGTTCCTTCTGCTGTGGAGAATGTTGGGTTGCCTCGACATTCCAAAATGATGGTACGAACAGATTCTAGAAAGAACCAGTGTTAAAAATATGGTTTAAACAGTGTTGTTATTGTTGACTAAAACTATATATAAAAAACATTTTCAGTAAAGCTGAAATAAAATAACTGAAATATGTTTAAAATTGAAGGGTCCCACTTTATATGAAGTGCCTTTAACTAGCATGTACTAACAGGTACACTATTTAACTTTCTGGTCACACTTTATTTTAAGGTGTCCGTGTTACATTGTAATTATGCATTAAAGTACTGTGTAATAATAATTAACTACATTAGGGTAGGATTGGGGTTTGTTGTAGGGTTAGTTGCATGTAATATGCATAATTTATAGTTATTACAGTAACTACATGTAACATGTGTAACAAGGACACTGTAAAATAAAGTGTTAACAAATTTCTTTTGTTCAAAATTAACAAAATTGTGTCATACATCATCAATCCTTCTTCCAAAAAGTTTTTTTGTCTTACCCTGATTCACTATGTATTATAAGTGTTTATATTTTAGACCTGCGTATATGTCACTCGTCTGTGCGTGTCTTGTCATATTCGTAAATAATTTGTAAAGAAAAAAACACCTTAACTCGTAAAGAAAGGTTACTACGGCTATGGAAAAACACGTTTTTAGAAGAAAAAAAAAACTGTGAACAGAGGGAAGTTTGCTGAACATGACATAGCTTGTAGATAGAACAAGATTCAACATTGGCTTGGCTTTTCGGAGCTAGCGAGAACTGAGGGATTTGAAATGTAAAAGCGACACAGAGATGGTGTTTTTATTACTCAACAGGGGAGTAAGGTATTTTATTGAGCAGATCATTGTAAAGCATTATCTATTGTGAAAGGTCATATTCATGCAGAACAGAAGCACAAACAAAACAATGTTCTTCCGCAAAATGCATGCAGTTACATTGTTACAAAAGTTATAGTGTACTTTTAAATTAATCATACAACGCACTTATTGTGTACATACATGTTTTTACATCATACTTATAATTAAAAAATATCTGCATGAAGTTACATAATTACACTGTTAAGGTGTAATTATTAACAGTGTTTAATTATAATTAACAGGCCCTAAATTTACCTGTATCTCACCTCGATAGCAGCAAAAGTGTTTGGCAATACAACATGAATACAATAAGTTGTACCTACCATAACCTAAGAATATGTTTTTATGTAAGTACATAGCAGTTGACGACATCGAGCATAAAGTGTGAGACTAATTGAAGTACTAAAATGACTAAAACTGAAATAAAAATGTATAAATTAAAGCAAAACAAATGTTTAAAAAAAAAAACAGTAATAAACAAAGCACTTTAAATAAATGAAAACTGAAAATATAAAAATGAAAGCTAATATAAAATATTAAAGGGGTGATGAATTGAGAAATCAACTTTCCCTTGAGCCTTCGTGATATAAGAATATCCTGTACGTTTCGGAGCTGAAAACTTCCTTGTTAGTCAACGTAAAGCTTTTATTGACACCAGGCCCAGAAAACGAGAGCTCTCAGAATATGTCGACCACTGACATCGTAGAATGCAGAAACGCTGCCTCAACAGATAAATATGTACGTCTGATTCTGTAGCCCCGCCCACCGACTCGTGGAGCTAAACGGATCGCGCTACCAGGCAATAAACATGCCGAAGAGAGTAATACATTGCGCTGTGCCTCGTTGTGGAAGAACACAGTCCCTCCATAAGCTTCCTTCGGATTCTAATATTGGAAATGTGTGGTTGAACTTTATTTTTAATGAATATCCAGCTCACGCGGGGAAGACATTGCACGTATGTTCATTTCACCACGGATTCGTTTGTAAACAAAAGACTGGATTTGCAGACAGGATGAGATTACATGAATGAATGAAGAAACACATTTATGTGAGTAAAATGTTTTTTATATGTGATAGTACTGCATTGTTACAGATCAAATACAATGTTACATTGTGTACATATCTAACTAAACATAACTTACCACTGTCACAGGGCTCGCAAAGCCCAACTTCCCGGGGCTATGTGTTTTCCAGACGGGCGGGGCTACCAATACGTATCATCTTAAATAGTGAAATAACATTCCTTTCTCGATGCGCGTTCACTCTCTTGACTTGATATTTGGAGGAAAAATACAATCGTGGAAGTTTTGGCGATGCAGCGTACTTGGTGCGCGTGTATATCCACCGATCGGGCGGGCCAAGTAATATAAAATAAAATTAATTTTAATTGCGGGTGGATGAGAGATAAATCATTGTGTTTGCTTGATAAAGACATTCCGGTTGCCGTTTCCCCACATGCTTTCAAAACAATGCCTCACGCGTACTCATGGGGGAGCAGAAGCGCATTAAATATGCAAAGCTTATCCAATCATAGCAGTGGGCGTTTAGTTATTAGTCTTCAGTGCAGCACGCCCATAAAAACCGAGCGTTCCATGAGAGAGGGTCAAAACCAGGGCAGAAAATAGCCTATTACTTATTCATTATGATGTTTTGAAAGTAAAAACCATGCAAACGCCACAAGTAGACCTCAGACAACAGTATAACATTTTTTAAAAAGCCAGTTCATGACCCTTTTAATACATACTATAATAATATAATACAATCATATATTGTTTGAGCACATTTTTATGGTCAAATAAAGTAAAGTTGTGTGTTTTAAACATACAATGTGTAGTGGAATCACATGAGACATACCTTGAGATGTTCTGGCAGGTTGGTTTTAGGATACAGGTATTTGTACAATTTATAGATGAACCAGACGCCCAGGATTCCCAGAGGAAGAAGGATGGCAGCAGCTATCATACAGCTGGTGAGCACTGGTGTCACTTTACACACACACACACATCATCATCAATGTCATTATGGTTCTTAGTTTAACACAAGACATTAATTAGATACATCTGTATCTATCAGCAGTTTTGAATGAATGCATCCAGTACATTACATAATTATTGCTTTATCGTTATCTTGCAGGGCTGCCTGGAATAGATTATTCTGATCTGTATTCTACTTTATTTGGGGCAATCACAGAGCTCTATGGTAATATATTGTTGTATAATGTCTGTTACACTTTATAATCAACTGGCAACTGATATCTTGTGCCATTATACACTTTACACATTGATACGAATTGCATATCTTGATATGAGTGACAGGTGTAGATGAAGACACTTACCAGGTACGCTGGTCACACATACAGCATTACTGAACTGTCCCAAATTTGTGTAACTTTCGGGAAGCACCTTTGCCTGAGCACAAAATCTGCTCCATGAGTGCAGAACTGTAATATTCAGTTTAACTTCTCCACTGGCTCCAGTGACCTTCTTCTCTACTGCCTATCAGGGACAAAGATCATATTATGGTTATTTTGAAGATATGAATTATTTATTTGCGGCTTGTGCATTAGGCTCCACACCAGATCTTTTAAATTATGTTTAAAATGAGATAAAACATTCCTACTTGACAACAAGGTCTATACGTTAATATATTTGAGAGTTTGAACACACACTTCACATATATAATTCTTTCTTTTCAGTAGGGCTGCTCATAATAAAGTAAATATAAATACTTAAAAAATGTGTCTATTGTTTATTGTACAGTGATTTTAACAGTGTTTTTTGTAGTACTTTAATTCATATTTTGAATTAGTTCATTCAATAGTTAATTTAATTGTATAAATTAAGTACTTTTATTTTCTATATTTTCATTTACATTTTAATTTTAGTTAAAGCTTTTTTTCATTAATTTTTATTTCAGTTTTAGTTTTTCAACATGAAAATGTTATAAATACGTTTTACTTCATTTCAGTTGTTTATTTCAAGTAATGCTTTAGTTTTAGTTCAACAGTTTAAGTGTATAACAAATATGTCTGATGATTTATGCTTCTGAAAAAATAAACTCATGTACAGAATGATACAGAAGAATGTAAGTGTTTATATACCGCATCTTCATGGTCTTCGGTCCAATATCTGATGGCGTAGGACACTTTTGAAAAAACATCGGTAAGGTTGCCCACTTTCAGCGCTGGGGGCTCGATGTGCACAGCCAAGATATTATTTATGATGGCAAGACGCACAGTAGGGGGTCCTATGATACCTACAGGGGAGCAAATTAGTTGAAATAATCATTGTATGAATGTCATATTGACTTATTTGCTTATTTGTGATTTCTGAGAATCATTGTTGAACCTAAAATGCACGAACATGCAATGCTAGAGTGGATGTCTCTTCCTGCTTAGATCTCTCCTGCACTGGAAAGCTTTTATAATATTAACACAGGTCCTAAAGCTCTTGCCTGATCATTACTCTTCTTTTCCTTTTCTCTTTTGTAATGTCTCTCAGCCATCACTCTTTCTACAGTCTTTCTTCAAATCTCCCTCATGCTCACTCTTTCTCCTCCCCCATCATGAGAGGCCACGCCCCCTACTGCTGATTGGCTACAAGTGTGTTGTGGCTCTCGGTCCGATCCACTTTAAAACAGCTTTTCTCAGAAATCGCTTACTGCACCTTTAACACAACAGAGCCTATAGCGCAAACTAAGACCTGCAAATACAGATTCACACTTACTGTGCTTATTAAGCATAAATTTGGATGCATTAACCCACTCAGAGTACAGCTCCTGATCCTCTGCTCGCACTTGAAAAATGTAGGTCCCAAATATAGCTGGCAGTTCTCCTGCATCGCATTTCAGCTCTTTGGTGTTCATACAAAGGGTAACGTTTTCTTTTCTCAGGCTGCAAGGACAGGGCAGATGACAAACACAAAGTCAAATCAAATAAAGTGCTATATAATTTACATAAAATACAAACAAAGAACTAGATTTAAAAAAAAGAAATAAAAGAGCGACCAAACAAGAGAAGATATGTTTAGGTAATATGTTAGGCAAAGAATAGGCCTATTGTTTTCAACTTCTGCAAAAACTCAGAAGTATCAGATTCTAGCAGAACAATAGTTAAGACTTTCATACCAATCAAACACTTTGTGATGGGTGTATTCTATAATGGCATGCAAGCATTTTGTTTGCTGTTGTTTTTCTTCCATGGAGTATTTAAAGTTCACTTTCAAATGAAAATTACCCCATGATTTACTCACCCTCAAGCCATCTGTATATGACTTTCTTCTTTCTCATGAACGCAATCTGAGTTATATTAATAAATATCCTGATGCTTCCAAGCTTTATAATGGCAGTGACGGGGTCCATTGAGTTTCTTTGAAGCTCAAAAAAGTGCATCCATCCATCATAAACGTACTCCGCATATCATACCATCATAAATGGCTCCAGGGGGTTAATAAAGGCCTTCTGAAGCGAATCGATGGGGTTTTGTAAGAAAAATATCCATATTTAAAACTTTATTAAGTAAAATATCTAGCTTCTGCCAGACCGCCTTCTGTATTCAACTTACGCAGAAAGTGTAACGCCTCTCGCAATTCAAAACCGGTATCAGGCCGGTTTCACACTGCACGGTTTCGGCGCCCATGTTAACAGATTAGAGCATTCACACCGCACGCAGAGGCGGCGCGGCAGCGCGTTGCAGGAGAAGAGCAGAAGCAGCAGTGCCGCGATCCGGCGCCGAGTCTATTTTTTGCCACGCTGCTCACGCGCTGAATTAAAGCCACAGTGCATTGTTTAGATCAAAATTGACCTGATTAACATGAAAAATAACACCATGAAATCATGTAGTGAAGTGTTCCGTGTGTTTCACAATCACCATATGACATCCAGCGCTGTGAAAAATACACGAAAACAAAACACTGCAGAAGTTATTGACCAAACTTCAAAAGGTCCGTTTAAATGTTTAAACTAGAGGCTTATCTTAACTTTAAAGGTTACTTTTATCATGTAAACTACCTATACACACACACACACACACACACACACACACACACACACACACACACACACACACACACACACACACACACACACACACACACACACACACACACACACACACACACACACACACACACACACACACACACACACACACAATACACACATACACTCACCTAAAGGATTATTAGGAACACCTGTTCAATTTCTGATTAATGCAATTATCTAATCAACCAATCACATGGCAGTTGCTTCAATGCATTTAGGGGTGTGGTCCTGGTCAAGACAATCTCCTGAACTCCAAACTGAATGTCAGAATGGGAAAGAAAGGTGATTTAAGCTATTTTGAGCGTGACATGGTTGTTGGTGCCAGACGGGCCGGTCTGAGTATTTTACAATCTGCTCAGTTACTGGGATTTTCACGCACAACCATTACTAGGGTTTACAAAGAATGGTGTGAAAAGGAAAAAAATCCAGTATGTGGCAGTCCTGTGGGCGAAAATGCCTTGTTAATGCTAGAGGTCAGAGGAGAATGGGCCGACTGATTCAAGCTCATAGAAGAGCAACTTTGACTGAAATAACCACTCGTTACAACCGACAACAGCAGAAGACCCCACTGGGTACCACTCATCTCCACTACGAATAGGAAAAAAGAGGCTACAATTTGCACGAGCTCATCAAAATTTGACAGTTGAAGACTGGAAAAATGTTGCCTGGTCTGATGAATCTCGATTTCTGTTGAGACATTCAGATGGTAGAGTCAGAATTTGGCGTAAACAGAATGAGAACATGGATCCATCATGCCTTGTTACCACTGTGCAGGCTGGTGGTGGTGGTGTAATGGTGTGGGGGATGTTTTCTTGGCACACTTTAGGTCCCTTAGTGCCAATTGGGCATCGTTTAAATGCCACGGCCTACCTGAGCATTGTTTCTGACCATGTCCATCCCTTTATGACCACCATGTACCCATCCTCTGATGGCTACTTCCAGCAGGATAATGCACCACCTCACAAAGCTTGAATAATTTCAAATTGGTTTCTTGAACATGACAATGAGTTCACTGTACTAAAATGGCCCCCACAGTCACCAGATCTCAACCCAATAGAAGATCTTTGGGATGTGGTGGAACGGGAGCTTCATGCCCTGGATGTGCATCCCACAAATCTCCATCAACTGCAAGATGCTATCCTATCAATATGGGCCAACATTTCTAAAGAATGCTTTCAGCACCTTGTTGAATCAATGCCACGTAGAATTAAGGCAGTTCTGAAGGCAAAAGGGGGTCAAACTCAGTATTAGTATGGTGTTATAATAATACATGTATAATACATACATACTGTACCTACATATATCTATGCCTATACAAAATGCATGTGTTTTGGACAGAAGAGGGGGACACGGTCGCATTTGCAGCAGATATATGCTGCCCATCATAAATCAAAGCACAAGACAGACAGGGGTCGAGAGAGAACACCGGGAAAGGTGACAACGGACGATATTCGTCTGTATTTGCAATACACAAGCCGCGGTTCAGCTGCGACAGCGCGAGACAAACGCTGCCTGTGTGAAAGCACAAAGGGTGCGCGCGGCTCCCGCTCTCCAAACACACTGCTTCTGCCCTGCCAATGCACTGCTTGTGCGTGCGGTGTGAAGCCGGCCTTACGCTACATCCTACGGAAGGCAGTCTGGCGGAAGCTAGATATTTTACCTTATAAAGTTTTAAGTGGATATTTTTCTTTCACAAACACATGGCTTCGCTTCAGAAGGCATTTATTAACCCCCTGGAGCCGTGTGGAGTACTTTTATGGTGGATGAGCCCTGTTCATTGCCATTATAAAGCTTGGAAAAATCAGGATATGTATTAATATAACTCATCATTGTGTTCATTAAAAAGAAAAAAGCCATATGATGGCTTGACGGTGAGGAAATTATGGGGTAATTTTCATTTTAAAGTGAACCAATCCTTTAAGATGTATTTTGCGTATTACTTACATATATCTTGCCGTGTACGTCACGTTGCTCATGGGATTGTGTGGAGATGTCCATTTGACAACTGCACCCATATTGATGGAGGACACCTTCACATTCTTTGGTCCAGCCAGCTTTGCTGCTCAAGTAAAACAATGTATCACCACAGTCAGTAATACATTATTATAAAGGATTAATAATGTAATGTATTTGCATGTTTAAGTATGAATGTCATTGCATTAGATTAGGGGTTCCTAAACTTTTTCATGCTAAAAACCCACCTAGAGAAGGGAACACTCACAAAAAACAACGCATGTATTCTGACGAGAAAATGTCATTCAAGTGTCGCACATGTAACGACTAGCTATCACCTTGTAAGCTTGAAGCACAAACATGAGCCCAGCCCTTCCCTTAATGAAATGAATGTTTTGTACATTAATAACCTCACACACTATGTGAAAGCTTGCGTGAAAACAGCTTTAATGAGAAGTTGACAGTTTTTTGTGGTTACCACTGTGCTGAAGAGTACATGAAGGTATACACTACATTTTGACTCTAAGCAAAGACTGCGCTAATGCTAATATTTTAATTATTCATGCTATGATAGCTATAGATTGCTGGCTGTTACATTCATTTTTTTATTATTATTATTTGTTTTTAGTGTATGGATGTCTTTGTAAGTATAGTGTGGTTTGTATAAACTTGTATGAACATGAAAGCTTCACAATCATGACTGACAACATCACTGTTGGGGCAAGTCGAGTCGGGGAGCTTTTAAACTATAAAGTCTGTATAAACTACACTTTTTAAGTAAAACATTCATAGCTTGTAAATGGTAAAACAACAATGATTAAAACGTATTCTAATCACAGATTGTCTGGTTGTTAAAGGTTAGTGGAACATGAACATAACCTGTGGTTACACTGCTGCAGGACACCTGTGTGAACTTCAGAGGAACTTTCAAAGTTAATTCTGTGTGTAGCATAATTTGTTTCTTCAGAAATGTTGTTATTAAATGCGGGTTTCTAACTGGGTCACGACCCACTGGTGGATAGCAGAGTGGAAAATATATGCAGCAGGAAGTGTTAGAATGGTGGCCTGTTCATGCAATGTCAGACATATGAAAAATGCAAGTTCTCAGTTTGAGCTTGTTGGTGGGAATAACTTGTATTTACATAATCTGACATGATGCACCACAATGTAACAATATGAAAAGAGAAAGTTTGGCAACCGTAAACACAAAACTGCTGGAGAGGACAGCATCGACATTTCTCTGTTTTATCGCTAGTTATCTCAAAAAAGCTCAACAACGGCATCAGATTGGTTAAGTAACATTACCTACAGTCTACTTTAAGTATTTTTTGTTAATATTTATACTATGGTATCTTTCCTGAATCATTTGATTGTCAACTAGCAAATCTTATGCTAGCATAGCATATACCGGTAGGTTTATAATGCTGAGCACAGAGCATCTTACGCTTTCATTCATGATCCGCTGTATATCCTATGTTTTTTTTTATTTTATTTGGGTGCGTTTTATTGTTCGTTTTTCAAAATAAATGAACTGAAGTCACTTTGAGTCTGTGTCATTCACAGCTTTTGAAATAGTTTGGGTGAATGAGGACATACATTAGGGTAAACTACAGCATGTCCGCCTATTGAAAAATGTTATAACTTGCAACATTACAAAGTTACGTATCTAGGAATTTCACTTTTCCAGTTGCCACAACTTAATTACATCACCACAAAGAAAGTTTGGCCACCAGATTACGTTGCAGTTACGTAACAGTCACGTATTTTGGTTAGCTGGGAAGTTACTACATTTTTTTTTTTGTAAATGTTTCAACTTAAAAGGTTGTTCCACTTTATTTCGATGGTCCACTTTAGACATTTTACTACTCTATAAAAAACTTTGCAATTACATGTCAACTAACTCTCATTAGAGTATTAGTAGACTGTTAGGTGAAGGTTAGGTGTTAGGGTTCAGGTTAGTAGAAAAAGTTGACAATTGCATAGTTACTTATAATCAATAGAATGTCTTTTGGGGAGCATCAAAATAAAGTGTTGGCATACGGTCTACTAATACTCTAATGAGAGTTAGTTGACATGTAGCCTAGTTGCAAAGTTACTTATAGTTAGTAAGAGTTATATTGGGGGAGCATCAAAATAAAGTGTTAGCAACAGTAGGCAACTGTACATTTTATAAGTCTAATTACTATAAAGCAAATATATGCAGCATTATTGAATAATATTAATACACTTTATCATTAACTTATTTGTAAATGTCAGTAATGCTGTCAGCGAAAATAAGTACAGTAGTTGCAAAGAAAAAAATATAAACACGAATTATAAAGAAGCAAATAATACTGACCAGCATGGGTGGGGTGAACATCTTTGGTCATAAAGAATATGAGAGCCAAGGTCCTGAGCTTCACAATCATGACTGACAACATCACTGTTGGGGCAAGTCGAGTCGGGGAGCTTTTAAACTATAAAGTCTATTTATCGTGTGCTCAAGAGGAACCAGGAGCAATATGACTCAACGGCTTCCTCTTTTAGATGAAACAAACCCACAAAACGTGTTAAAGCATCAGACTAACGTCATTAATGTATACAATGCTGAGAGTAATTCTGCAGATTAGTAAAATGGTATTTATTTGTGTAATGTATTTCTGCTTTATTTTATCCAGTGTCAACACTGAAATAAATCGAAATATAAAGCCTATGTAGAATGCCATTCCCCCTCCCCCTCCCGTAAAAAGTCACGTTTTAACAATTATTTCTATTGTTTGAGTATATTGTGACATTCATTCTTGGAAAGTAAAATCCAAGGGGAAAAACACGGAAACTTTCCAGTGGTTTGGAAATTAACAGTCTCAACACTGCCCCTAGCTACTGTGCAACTTACCTCACCAGCATTTGAAGCATTTATGTAAAATTATTTTATATATTTCCATAGGTCAACTGATTATATATATATATATATATATATATATATATATATATATATATATATATATATATATATATATATATATATATATATATATATATATATATATATATATATATATATATATATATATATATATATATACACATATACATATATATACACATACATATATATATATATATATATATATATATATATATATATATATATATATACACATATACATATATATACATATATATATATATATATATATATATATATATATATATACATATATATATATATATATATACATATATATATATATATATACATATATATATATACATATATATATATTATACACATATATATATATATATATACATACATACATACATACATACACATAGCTATAAATAGAGTTTGTAATATTAAGCAGCTTAGAATTTTATTTTAAAATTGTAATATTTATTTTAAAAATGTAATTTTTATTGTTTTACGATTACCCATTTATTGCACACTTCATACGAACCATCATGCTTGTTGTTAAAGCCACGGTAGCTTGACTTCAAATATCTAACACTTCATTTCTCCTATACATTTTCAAAAGATATAGTGAGTATTGCAGGTGATAATGCAATCATTTACTTGCTTTTTGGCAAAAATGAATCCATAATGAAACAGACAAATGGTTGCCATAATGCGTTTCCATTTTTATCAACTAATGCAGCGGCAAGTAAAGAAAACCACAATTACATTTCATAGTCTGGTAAAATATTCCTTTTGCAATTCCAACTAAAATGTAGGATTTCAGAACAAGAGTTAGACTCAAATAGCACATCTCAGAAATTAATATGCAGTACTCTGGACATGCTCATCTCCAAGGTGCAAAACTCTTTTGTAATCGTAACGGTCATAAATTGTGCATACATATACATTATGATCATTTATTTCGATATATTTGTTCACACAAAAGCATAAAGGTTTAATAAAAAGACACACAGAAAGAAACTCAGATGTGTTAAAGAACAATGGAGAGCGGAATATTTTGTATTGTGTCATCATCTCAAATGGATTTTTGTAAACCGTGCTATTGTTCGCTAGCATTTTTAGATGTCAATGACAATAAATAACCTCAGATGAACATTTAAAGTCAGACATTTGATTACAAGAGCAATGACACCGTGACCTTTCAAAGATGGTGAGGATTATTAGAGATTAATCATTAGGATTTTTGTCTTAGGTTTCAAATAGAGCAACCATTGACTACCATAATAGGGAAAAAATACTATGGTAGTCAATGGCTGCTCTATCTGCTTGGTTACAAACATTCTTCCAAATATCTTCTTTTGTGTTCAGCAGAACAAAGAAACTCATACAGGTTTGGAACAACTTGAGGGTGAGTAAATGACAGAATTTTAATTTTTGAGTGAATTATCCCTTTAACGCTTAAACGCCCCAATTATGTCAAATTTCAGTCTTTTTCTCTTATTTTTTGTTGCTTACAGAAATACAACTAACACCATATATGATTCAAGCACTAGATAAATTATCATTCCGGTACATGGGTTAAAATGTCTCCAGCAGGAGACTATGGGATATAATCTGGTCATGTGACCAGGAAGTTGTCATTCAAACATAAATATTATGATCAAGACTCTTATTGCTCTTTTAATAAACATGGCCAGAGCATGGAGGAAGGGAATTTCTGTGAGGTAGACAGTATTTAACCTTAAAAGGTGCAGTAAGCGATTTCTGAAAAAAAAAAAAAACTGGTGAAAGCGAAACGGACAACACACTTGTAGCCAATCACCCGTAGGGGGCGTGTCTACTTATGATGGCCTGAAAACAGACACAGAGGTTGCGATGTTTTTGCCCCATACGTGAGTAACATTGGTTTTGATTGTACTTGTATTTACATATTTTGTTCTTCCTTATCATTAATTCGTTAATGCTGTGATCCACTCTTGCATTGCGTGTTTGTGCATTTTGGCAGCGGAGCAATGAAGGGAGGGGTTTGTTTGTTTGGGTTGATTTCAAATATCAACAGTGTTCAACAATGATTCTCAGAAATCACTTACTGCACCTTAAATCTTGTTTTCTTTTCATGATGACTGCAGTAGTTGAATGGGCCAGCTTACATACTGAAAAAAACCAAAACATTCAGACACACGCGTCTTTTTGCACACGCCATCACACACACACACACACAGATAACGGACTTGCCTTTTAATATGCATTTGTTATTTTGTTACAAACAAAATTAGTTGATAAAGCACCCCTGCATATTCTCAGTCACCCATTTAGATAAAACACTTTTAAAATGCGCTCCACTTTGTACAAAGACATGGCACGCAATGTTACATGTTATCACACACCTTTCGTTCTGTTTTTGTACAATTGCATAGAAGTTTAAAAACCTTTTTTTTTTTGTATTAATAAACAATTCTAGACTCTCCGTAAGAAACTACTGAAACTACTAAAGATCAAATCTACAATGTGGAACCGCGATCCTTCAGAAAAATAGATTTTTATTGATATTCCCATTGTAAACATATCCTGTCCAGTTGTTGACACTACAAAAGCATGCAACGAGGAGAAGACATCTTCAGTCTAAATCCTGCTCCTCGGTTATTACATTAACCAACGACTCCATGGCATGTCCAATGTTATCAACCATGTGGAAAAGACTTCCCACATTAGGACCTGCGGGAGATGGAAAAACCAGAACTGATGTCAGAGTCTGAACAAGCAATGCAACAATACACTATGTAAAACTTCTAAATGATGAGGATATTTGCACAATCTTATATCACTGCATAATAAACAGACACCGTTGGCGTTTTGTTAGGTGGTCAATTTGATATCAAGACCAGAGAAAAGCCAGATATTGGCAAAAAATGTAAATGTGGGATTCTTGTGTTGTCAGTAAGGATATGAGGAATAATAATACGATATATATTAGAGCTGCACAATTAAAGGGGTACTTCAGCGCTGGGAAGATGAATGTGTATTTAAACTGGGTCATTTATAGTATGTAGTAGAAATGTGAAATTATTTTTGAATTTGGTGCCTTCTAGACTGAGAAAAGACAGAAAATGTATTTTTGTCTCATGTGGATGAAAGACAACAACTCCCAGAATGCACTTGCTTCGCTGCCCTACGAGGCCACTCCGTACACTGCCCCCACTGTCGTTTTGATCTTCATAATAATACAATAATTTCATTCAATTAGAGAATAAACACTACAATTAAAAACTGAACGTGTCTTTTCAATAAAGTGTGAGTGAGCCGAACGAACATCACGGCGCAAACGTAGCAGGAGTCAGATTTCACTCATCACGAGAGCGAAGAGCTGAGGTAAGCGCGGCTGTCATTCTCAGCGCGTGTCCAGTCTGGCGCATTTTCAGATCGCATATGGAAGCCAAACTTTCATAGGAATTAATTGAAGTTGAAACACTCACTTTGCTCCGGACCGCTCCGTTATTAATGCCCGATCCGAGCGCCCGTGCGCATTTAGATTCTGTGAGTGAGATCCCTCCGCTGTGGGCGGGTTGAAAACAAGCGGAACAGCTCCTTTTACTGGCTGTAGTTTTTAGCCTCTGGCCAAAAAATCCTCAGATGACGCAAAATGACGATATTTGCGTCATCTGAGTATTTTTTCAGAAATAAAATGTGTAATTCTCTCGTCTCAGGGGGATATGAGGGGGGAAAGTACCATAATTTGAATATACTACTGGGTTTCTACTGATACAAAGCTTAATGCTACATCACTGAAGTAACCCTTTAATAGTTCAAAAATCGCAATGTCGATTCAAACACCAACTCTATCTTATTACTAAAGGACAACGATTCTCCTGTGACTATTAAACCTTTGACAAAATCACAGCGGAACTTTCTGAACCAGTTGTCATGTATGTATGAAACAGTCTTTCCAGTCACACAGTATCATTATTTCTGTGTTTAAAAGTTTATATATAAATATAAAGTGCCAAGTTGGGATATAAAAACGGACGTCTAAAGTAGCGAAATCACCTTTTGAAAGAAACTTGGCACTGCAAAAAAAAAAAATTATATCCCTTACATAGTTATGCCAGTATGTGGCAACAAGTAACTGGTAAAAAAAATGTCATTGAATCTAGGGATGCACAGAATCCAGGATTCGGCCGAATATTGGGCTTTTTGGCGGGGTTTGGTTTAGGATGTTTTTTCCACCGAACCCGACCTGAACCGAACCGAACCGAACCCTAGGCTTGCGCGACGCTGGCCTACGTAATGATGCCGCAGTGGATTACGGAAAGGTGCCTACTATGGACCGTTCGAATGCAGTAGGCTGTGAGAAAGTGAAAATGAAACTTGTGAACCAAAAACGTGTTGTTTGGCAGTACTTTCAGTCAAAAGAAGGCGATTCAAGTCGAGCTACATGTTCAATTTGCAATGCCGATTTGTCTCATGGTGGCAAGGACCCTAAACAATAGCCGCTGTTAAAACATTTGCATATGAAACATCCGAAAGAATACGAGTTGTGCATAAGGGAATCTACAGACAGCAGCCAAAATGCAGCAACTTCAGGTACGGCAAAGGACTTCGGTATTCGGCCGAACCCCAAAAATCTGGATTCGGTGCATCCCTAATTGAATCATTCATTTGAGAGATTCAATTCATCTAGTAATGAAACAACTGAAGTCTTTATGAGTGAGTCAGTGAATCATTCATTCAAACCGATTAAAAAATTAATTAAAATGAGCAAATCACATTATTTTGTTTAGTTGTCTGATCAGAATCATGGGAGATCTATGATCTCTATTTGAAACAAACAAAAAAATGTATCCAATTTATCCAGAATCTTGCAGCTCTAAAAAATATATATATATATAAAAAAGAAATGGATCTTTAACAACAGAGACTGAAATTTATCTGTGACCCCGAAGACTGGAGTAATGATGAAAATTTAGCTTTGCATCCCAGGAATAAATTACTTTTATAAAATGTTTACATTTTCTATATATATATATATATATATTTTTTTTTTAATAGAAAATGTAGAAGTAAAAAAAATAAACATCCTTGGTGAAAATAAACTTCAAATCATAGTGTAAAGTGGATAAGACTGGAAGAGTAAAAAGAGTAAAGGGTTAGTAACAATACTAACCTCTCATGGATTTAGCCGTCCACCTCCTTAGACAGAGAGGAAAACAGGAAATAAGAAAAATCAGTAAAGGTGGAGTAGAGATAGGCAGTTAGACTGAATCTAAACAGAATGTGTGTGTACTGCAGCAATACCAGCAAACCTTTTCTGATGTTTTTATTATTATTACTATGAATTTGCAATTCTGTGCTTGCCCACAACACACATACTGTTAAGACTCACTGTTAAAAAGAGAAACACTTGCGTTAAGAAGATAAGAATGTACATCAATATTATCCAACAATTTCTCTGTTGTTTTAGGTTAATTATTTACAGATTCATTCCGTCTATTAAAAGGTGTATTTTCATATTTTATCATTTGAAAAGGTCTCCCATCATCAATTTGCAATGGGGAATGTAGAAACATAAGAAACAAAGGGGCATTTAGTGACTTCATCATGCAGAGTAGAAAGGGAGTGGGTTGGAAAAATGTACATGTGGTGGTTAAAAATTAATCTGTAGTACTTTACAGCAAGATCTCATTTGTTGACATTAATAAATGCATTAACTAACAATGAACTCTTTTCAACGCATTTATCATCCTTAGATAATGTTAGTTAAAAGTGTTCATGTTAGTTCACAGTGCAATAACTGTAAAAATAACTTTTTGATCTTAAAAATGTTTTAGTAAATCCTGAGATTTACATTAAAATCAATAAATACTGTAGAAGCATTCACAAAACTTATTGTAAATGGTTACCATAATTTTTTCACCATATTACTCCAAATTATCTAAAATATCACTGACATCTTGAATTGACTAGCAATCTGTACTTACTGCCACTTTAAACTACTGCAATTCATGTCATTAAAAGCAATAGTTTAAAGTGCGCCTATTATGTTTCTTTAAATATCATCTTTCATGTAGAGTGTAATACTGCTGAATGTGAAAGGTCTGCAAAGCTTCAAAGATCAAAGTACACGATAAATGGAGTTATTGTCTCCCAAAAGAAAGAACCGAAATGTCCACAAATGTCTAGTTTGACCCTGCTCAAATAATGTAGTTGTAGATGAGGTCTGGAAGAGTTTGGTTTGTGTGTTTTCTGCACTGCGAAAGCAAATCCACTTCCAAAGGACGAGGATGTGAAGAGACAGTGATACGAACCGTAATGATGGCGTCGGTTTTACTGTGTACACAAGTGCTGAGGAAGCCTCCGGAGCTGAAATTTAGATATGGTAATCGCCATTTCATTTCAGACACGCACTGCAAGTGCTAGACCAATCAGAGCAGAGCAGGCACACAGAAAGGAGGGGTTTAGAGAGACGGAATTCTTGATCGAAGCGTTACAGACACTGTGAGAAAAGAGGTGATGCTGCAATGTATATTTTGAGAAAATTTGTTTTTTGACCTTGGATGCATGTATATCTATTGTAGGAGACCTTCAAAAGAAAACTAAGAGCATTTAAAATAGCATAATAGGGGCACTTTAATACTTTTGTCCAGTTTGAGTATCTTCAGTGTTAGTTCCTTCTTGTACCACACAGGGTAGATGAATTCTCACCTTGGCTGTGAGGGAAGGAATTGTTGAGCTGCTCAATGACGTCCTCTAATCCAGTGCTTGCATCCTGGGAGGGACTGGACAGCTCATCATCACCTGAAACACACAGCAGTGACCCAATTACAACTGAGAACTGACCTTAAAAACCCTGGAAGTTGTCCTGCTGCCCATGACATCTCATGTTCAAACAGAGACAGTGTTTGCTTCCTGTAATATTGACTTAGTGGATAATATTGACGGTGATGTTGAGGACTTTCATATAGAGTACAACAGGGTCCAATAGTCTGAGAAAACAAATAAAAATGTTTTCATAAATGTTAAAAGATTTATTTGCAAGTTGAATCATCAGTGTAGCGATTTTAGTGGAGAATTAACATGAATTTGATCAACGATTGTTATCTAGCATGATTTGAGAATGTTCTATTAAGCATTTGGTACTTCAAACCTCAGACTCTCTGTGCAAAGGGGTTAAAATGGTCAATGGCACATTTGATTAGTGATCTACATATTCTACATCATAACTTTTAGAATTTTTCAAAATTCCACAAGTGATTTTCTATTTGGAGGCTTAAAGGAAAACCCCATATTTTAAATGTAGTCTCAAGAGTTTTGAAGCCATTATATGTGAAATAAGAAGAAATGAGAGAATTCAAGAAGCATTAAAGTTGACCTCAATAAGTCTTTTTTTTTTTTTACATTCAAATAGAACTCTGGCCAAAGTAAAATATCAAGAAGCAAAGAAAAAAAAGAAAAAGAAACGTTCGTCGAGAAAACGAAAAATAATAAAAGTGAAGTAAGGTCACATATTTAGATATACATCACATTTTCCATAATAAATGTATAATCATTAATTTATATTATTTTCATAACTTAACTCTTTAAGGTGTGTCACATGGAAAAAAAAATCAACAACTAAAATATGGTGACTAAAGTGTTATGTAAAAACACACACAAAAAGAAAAAAAGATAAAGCCAAAACACTAAAAAATTAGTCATTATGAAAGACAGCAATTATAAAACATCACTATCTACCAAAATGTGAAGTCCCCTTCTCAGAATGACAGAACATTTATTTTTTTAAATGTGTATCAGAATCAAGGTTGTCAAAGTAGGAATGAATCTAGAAATAAATTGATGCCCTGGTTTCTGTTAAACACAAACTGTACAAAATAAATAACAGCTGTACAGGTAAAAGATTAACTAATTAACTTAAACTAATAATGTATGAATGCGCGCGCGCACACGCACACACACACACACACACACACACACACACACACACACACACACACACACACACACACACACACACACACACACACACACACACACACACACACACACACACACACACACACACACACACACACACACACACACACACACACACACACACAAATGTTGTTTAACAAAATGTTTAAGGTGCTGTAGTTGCTTTGTAGTTTTGCACCTTTTGGGGTTTTTTGCAGTTCATTTAAAATGATACTGTGTTGTGATGATTATGTTTTAAAAGATCATAACATAAAAGATCATTAAAACAACATATAATTAAACGAGAATAAGAAAATGTGTGAAATCATTTCATATGAAGCACATCACACTACAGAACACAGATGACTTTTGAAATTGCATGTCAACTACCCAAATACCTCAATATTAAAACATAAATATACAGAATTGTTTCAACAACAAAAAAAAACAGAACATTCCTAACATGTAGTCACCCCAATAAATTGTGTCAGGTATTTGATAAAAACATTTAAATGGAAAAATAGGACCAATGGTATGTCAAGTATAAATTCCAGTTCCAGTTATGTATGAAAACTAAAAATATTTCTGATTCATCAATGTGTTAAAGTTTTATGGAAAAAAAGCAGTGAATACTCTATGTCAAGACATAATCTGAATCATAAACGTCAAACTGCACTTATAGGTTTATATTTTTCAAATACTGAAGGACACCCCGGTTTTTGGAATCTTGTTGGACTGTGTTTTCCCTCAAAAGACAACAAATGAGATGTTGGCAAGCAGTTAAGGGCAAAACACACTTCTTTTGTATTCACACAAATAAAAGCTCCCTGTGTTCATTTTTATTTGGCACAGATAAGAACATTGCCTCTTTTTATCGGTTCTGAAAATCTTTTGCTGAAACCAGCCTGGGCTTCAAGCCAAGCCTTACAACGAAAGCTTCACAAATGCGGTTATTGAACAGAATTTGACTAGATAACTGACATGCATTGCAATTAAGAAATTAATATATTCATTTTAACCGTGGTCATAAAGAGGGAATTTGTATTAATGACTAAATTTACTTTTTACAGAATTAGAAACACCAAAACTGAAGACAACGTGTTTCCTATTATTTTAAAGGGGTCATGAACTGAGAAATCAAATTTTTACTTCTGACATATAAGATGTCATCATACAATAAAAATATCCTTTAAGTTTCAGAACTGAAAACTTCCTTGTTAGTCCAAAAACAGCTTTTATTGTAACTAAGCACAGAGAATAACTCATTTTGGAATGTGCCCATCTTTGACAACTTTGGCCCCGCCCACTGACGTGTTAGTGAGATGACGAGGAGAGAAGAGCAATACAGGATGGACTACAAATAAAAATACATTCCAAAGGATCCTAATGCTAGGAATTTAGTTTATTTGTATTCTGGTACATTTCACTGTGGATTCTTTGGTAAATCAGTCCCAACTTCGGCGCAGGCTTTGCAAACAGTCTTTTTACAATATGGACAGTAATGTGACAACATGAAGTAACCGTGTTAATTCTAATGCCTGATCTGTGACCAGTGATTTCTGATATGTAATGATTCATGTACAGTCAGATGTTTTTGTCTACGTGTCAGTAAATCAAACTTCGCATTGTTTCTCTTAGTAGGATAAAAATAATCTGTTATTTAAACCGTGATTAAATTATATATAGAAAGCGATCAAAGACGCTCCCTTTGCAATCGCTGGAGCTGTCAATCAAACAGTGCGAGTTTATCAGTGACCGAGTTCTGGACTCTCGGCAAAACTCCCGTAATAATAAACAAATCTCTTATTTACGTTGTGTTTACAATGCTTTTACGATAAAAGCATTTCATTAGTGTGCAGAAATCAATGCATTCATGTGATCGGCTACAACGCTCACCACTGCAACCTTTCATACCACAATCTAAATATAATGCCAAAGATCTAAATATAATGCTTTAATCAACACTTTTCACGATTAGTTAACCTTGAAAGCTGTAATGGTAAAATGTGCTACAATTACAGAGAGTTCCACATGCAATATTAGCTATTTCATATGCAAAAATGTTAGCCAATCATAGCAGTGGGCGTTTACACTGACGTCTCAAAGCAGACACGCCCCTTTAAACAGAGCGTTCAGAGCAGAGGGCTAAAATCAGGGTAGGAAAAATGCCTTTTATTTGATCTTAAAAAAAAAATTCATACTAATATTATAAGTGCACCACAGGAAACATAAATAAACAAAATAATGCAGTTCATGACCCCTTTAACAAATAATAAATAAATATGTTTACACAACTGTCTACTGGTACCACCGTATATTTCAGTAGCCTGCTAAGGATGGAACAATATATAAGACTGACATAACACTGATTACTTATTATTTGCCCTGCTTAAAATTTTAGAACACGTCAAATTTGTTTTTAGGATTAATAATGAAAAGTTAGGTTTAAACTGAAGTTGTTAGGGACATTTACCCATGGTCTCTGTGGTTTGGCTTGCGGCCACACGCAGTGAGGCCAGGCTGGTGTCAGATCTCGGAGAGGCAGTGGAGGGTGAGGACAGGGCAGTACCATTCACCTTGGACTCAGTCTGTGGCTAGGACATAGGTAGAAAGGAACCATATAGATTAGGCAGGGGACTGGATGCAGACATCAGCACTGGGTTGTGCTGTATCTGTATTTCCAGATTCATTTGAAAACATTCATTTATATATTTTCAATCGAAAACTTTCCCCTAGGACTCTCTAAAAACATTAATAATTGAAATATAAAACAAGACCACGGGCTCTTAAGAGTTGCTGTGTTTTTGCATCATTCAGGTTTTAGAAACAAGACAGCCAAAACATCACAAGGATACACACAAAATAGTGGACGTGATGCCATTATTAAATATAAAAATAAAATAAACAGTTAGTGTTCCAAAACATTCACAGATGTAAAAAAAAATAAACCTTCAGTAAACATAAAATAATGTTCTTCCTTTGTCCTATACATCCAATATTCAAAAAGTTAAACAAGGTCTTCTGAGATATAACCTTATCATTGGACCCCATGAATTGTAATGGTGTCCTGCAGCTATTCAAGCTCCATGTTGATATATTAAATAAATGAAAAATGCATGATATGTTTTAATGCATCAATCATAGACACCCATTAATAATAATAATAATAATATTATTATATTGATTTGGTGCTCAAGAAAGATTTCTTATTATTACTAACAGTATTTTTGTGGAAACCGTGATTTATTTTTTCAGGATTCTTTGATGAATAATAGAGGAAGAAAAAAAAACTGAATTTATTTGAAAAAAATAATAATTTAATCCATTTAAATGCATCCCTGCTGAATAAAAATATGTATTATTATTACTAACGGTATTTATGTGGAAACCGTAATTCTTTGTTGTTGTTTTTTCAGGATTCTTCAATGAATAATAGAAAGCTAAAAAACAAAACAGCATTGATTTGGAAAAACATTTGTAAGAATATAAATGAATTCTGTCATTTTTAAACAATTTAATGCATCCTTGCTGAATAAAAGCAAACATTTCTTTAAAAAAAAAGCATAATTAGCATATTTAATTTGATGCTCAAGAAATATTCATTACCAACAGTATTTTTGTGGAAACCGTGGTTAATTTCTTTCAGGATTCTTCAATGAATAATAGATACTAATAGTTGATGAATAATAAAAGTTAAAAAAATAAATAAAAAAACTGCATTTCTTTGAAAAACAATTGTGACAATATAAATGTATACTGTTATTTTTAAACAATTTAATGCATCCTTGCTGAATAGAAGTATTAATTAATATCTAAAAAATGAAAAATATGACCAACCCCAAACTTTTGAACGTTATTAGCATATTAAGCATATTGAGCATGGTTCTTGGGAGTTTTACAATTACCACAAAAACATTGACCACTTTACATGCTCCTCTTGGCTTATATATTATTTACAAGTGTATCTTAAAATGAATACTGGTACTTAATTGCAATTAAATCTTACCAGTACCTAAAAATAATTGGCTTAAATGATGAAATGGCTCGTCACTGCACAACTATTAAAAGTTACTTAAACCGCATTGCACATGTGCTTTAATGAGTGCCTTTAAACCATATACCATTAACAATTCATACCACAAGACCAGACATCCCTCTTGCATAAAGAATGATGGTTCTGGTGATTTCATTGCTCTTCCCGAGATTTTTGCCAAGCGAAACACATGAACATATGTTAAACATCAGAACATGTTTATTAACAAATAACAGAGATAAAAATATAAGTAATTGGTGCTATTAAAACAAAAACATACACTGGAAGGCATAGGCTTGTTTGTACGTGTAATGAAAAATCTTTTTGGAGAAAACTGAAGATGGTTGCAAACAAACAAAACAAAAAAACATCAGAGAAGTGAAGCCAATTATCCACTGGCTTTGAACAAAGGGAGAGATATTTATCCACATGTTCATTTAGTCTGGTTCTTCTCGCTTCGGCCAAGCGGCCACTGGAAGAAGCATGTGGTGCTGGAGTCTAGTGAGATTTTAGTTCAAAGGGTCCACGGAGAACACATGAAGCCATTTCTTCTAAGAAAAAAATCTGATATACATTCCATTTGGCAGAGACCCCCAGCCAACTAATGTTTTTTTCAGAAGTATGCATCGAGACATTACGCTTGATTCATCAAGACATGATGCAGACAGAATATCTAATTTCCCCTCTATTCAAGCAGAAGAAGACTTCTGAAGAAGTTGACATCAAACAAACTCCACAAACAAATTACAGAGAGAAATTGGTCGCTTGAGGAAAAATGACAGGTCCCTGAAAATGTTCTTTTGGCCAACAAAAAAAGACCTGGCATTCATCCTCAGCTTTAATAAAGACAAAGTTTTGTGGAACCTGAAAATAACAGGATCAATAATGCCTGTTGTGCAATATCGTATCGATCAATAAAGTATGGTAGGTAAAAATTCAACTATGTATCTCGAAACAATCGGTTACAAGCTATACTGTGTGTGTCATGCGGCCAATTACGACAAACAAAAAGTAACTCGTCTCAAGAAAATTATTTAATGCACTATAGGTCTTTTCACAAGACCAGATGGAAAAATCACACACACACAAAAAAAACTATTCAAACCATGTCTGGTCAGAAACTCAAACTGATTGAACAATTGAACAAATCCTCAAATAATTAGAGTACAACAATTTGGTGTGAAGGAGTTCATAAATATGCATTCATTTTAAAACCTTGTTGCACATGTATTTTATGCTAAAAGGATTCTGTGTGAAGATGACAGTATTCTTAACGTGATCAATATCATTTATGCTGTTATTATACAGAACAGTGAATGCCAGCATGTGTCCTGCAAGGACAATTAACAGAGATGTCTGCATTCAAACAAAACAACATTAATCAACAATATTCCATCTTATAGTATAGGTCTTTGGTTCAGACATCTATGAAGAAAAAAAAGTACTGCAATTTCAAAACTCAATCAAAGACAAAAGGTAAATTTATAAATATAAACTACATTTAAAATCTTCGATGATAATTTTTTTATTTTAAAACAAAGTCTTCAATCCACACATTTGCAGAAAATATTAATACATCTTTAAACAGATGGAACATTTCAGAAAGATTTTGTCAAAATATATAAACATTTTCTTTATTCATCCTGACAGCATCTAAACTGAGCATAAATATTTTCTGTAACAATTTCAGATTGACCAACCGTTAAAACGACTCCATATTTTTTAACTTCTAAAAACAGCACACTAAAAAAAAACCCTAGTGAGCTGCCAACCTCATTTTAGCCAAAGTCTAAGGAAAAGTACATGTGTCCTTCACAGATCATAGACAAGATAATGCCAGAATGCATTGCAATGACTCAAGAGAAATGTCAACTACAAATATAACAGTATATCAGGGCTGCATGATTAATTGTATCGTAATCGTGATAACGATATCTGCTTCTCTCGATTAATTAAAAATAATCGTTGTGATATTGGCCCGCTGGTTATTCGTCCTGAAAACGTTTAGTCAGTTTGACATTTCTGTTATCTTGCATTGGTAATGAGCCTCTACTATCTTTCCCTCTTGGGGTTGCCAGATGTTACGAGAATAAACCCCCCAAACGGAGCGTTTCTCTTAAAAGGATACGTTTTCGGTCCAGTGTTTTACTTAATCTTCCTAACCTGGCAACCATGCACACGCACTCTCTGGGCTGCAAAAAAGCGCTGATGATCTGACAACAACACTAAAAATGTATGTTGAAGTTTGGCAATGTACATTGTGAAATTCTGCTCGAATGAAAGTGTCAAAATACATATACAGATAATTTGTGTTCGTTCACGAGGCTGCGTCTGCGATTTGCTGCTACAATATCTGCGAGTTAACCTTCTCTGTAACTAGTAAGTGTAATAAATCCAAATATAAACTTGTGTAACCTGTTTGCTGCAATGGAAAGAAAAAAATTACATTTTGAATTATTGGAATTAAAGGAACAATCCACTTTTTTTGAAAATAGGGTTCTTTTTCCAACACCCCTAGAGTTTTACCGTTCTCGAATCCATTCAGCCGATCTCCGGGTCTGGTGGTAGCACTTTTAGCATAGCTTAGCATAGAACATTGAATCTGATTAGACCGTTAGCATCTAACTAAAAAAAAAAAACCAAAGAGTTTAAATATTTTTCCTATTTAAAACTTGACTCTTCTGTAGTTACATCATGTACTGATATGGCTAGGAACTATACAGGTGCAATGATATTACGCAGCGCCTGAAAATAGGCTAACTTCCGTCAACATAACCAAGGCGACAACCTGCTTGCTGGTTGCAATAATATCATTGCACCGCTGCACCCATGCCGTACGCACAAAGTTCCTTGATTATTACACAGGAATGAGAGTATAGTTCCTAGCCAAATCAGCCAAGAAAATCACAACTTTTCATTTTCCGTCGGTCTGGGTACACAATGTAACTACAGAAGAGTCAAGTTTTAAATAGGAAAAATATCCAAACTCTTTGGTCTTTATCGAGCGAGATGCTAACAATCTAATCAGATTCAATGATCTATGCTAAGCTATGCTAAAAGTGCTACCGCCAGACCCAGAGATCGGCTGAATGGATACGAAAACGGTAAAACTCAACTGTTTAACACTAGGGGAGTTGGAAAAAGAGCCTATTTTCAAAAAAAGTGGAGTGTTCCTTTAAGATTAGGAGCCAGAGTTTTTGTATTGGTTTTCCATTTGATGAAGTTATCATAGTTGGTTAAATGAAGTCCATGCGCCACCTACAGGCCTATTTGGTTAAGTGAAATGGCCTTTATAACTTTACCCCTTTTGATAAAATTATAATAAATGTAAATACGTCGAGTCCACGTTGACTAGTCGCTGATGATGTAATTTAATGAACAAATAAGCCTCAAACGCGGGTTCTCTTGCGCAGAGCTATGGAATCTTAAACCATTATCGTGCAGCCCTATTATACATTAATATACTGAAAAATATTATTAAAACTGACTTTCCCCACAAAGTTAATTATTTTATATTAAACTACAATTTTGACAAACATTAAAAGCCAAATATTGACATTAAAATATATCAATGCTCTGAGCATTTCATTTCTTCTGTTGACAATCAAAAGGAAGCACATGAACAGACCATGATTTGACAGATGCCTTATAAATGGCCAGTGGGCAATCTGAAGACATTTGCTCTCAATCCAAATTTAGACAGGAGCTGACACAACTGGTTGATTTTTTTTCTTTACCAACATTTCCAAAGTTCGTTATTCACTGCCAGTGAGTATAAGCATCAGTAAATTCTTAAGGATATGCGCCACCCACCTGCTCAAGTAACTGTCTAAGGCGTTTGAGCTGTGATTCCAGCTGTTTGTTGTGATCCTCCAGGATTTGCATTCTTGCTTCCAAACGTCCCTTGTGCTGCCGCAGTAGTTTGGCCTCTGCGATTAGTTCTGCGTCACGTGGACTCTGGGGTGAGACCGGCAGCATCTGTGGGGGTGAGGGCAACGGCGACAGCCCCTTGTGGCCGTGTGCCTTCTTCAGATGATCGTACTCTGCCTGCAGCTTCCTGCACAACAATGACAACAACTTCAGAAAGAAGCCCGGGAAAATAGCAACTTAAGAAACTGGGTGATTCTGACAAATAAATAAGCATAAGTTGTTAGCACAGACTGCTAATTTTTTGTGGCCCAGATGGCACACCATCCAGCAAAATACACTATTGGTCAAAAGTTTGGGGTTAGTGTGAATGTTTTTTTTTAAGATTTTTTTTTTTTTTTTTTTAAGAATTAGCATCACAGTTTCCACAAAAAAGGCAGCACAACTGTTTTCAACATTGATAATAATAAGAGATGATTCTAGAATAGCAGATGATTTCTGAAGGATCATGTGACACTGACGACTGGAGTAATGATGCTGAAAATTATTTATTTAAAATATTTTAACCTCCTAAGGAAGGAAAAAAAGTTCTCAATTTAGTATTTTTTCATGTCAATACATTGTTTAGAGCATAAGAAACAAATGGGGAAAAGAACATTTAAAAATGAAAAATGATATTTTATATGTTATGTCCTCGTAAGTGGACACCAGGACCAGGAAAAATAAAATGACATGAAATGATATGTATAGGCAAAAACAACGTGATTTTTAAAAAAATCAACCAAGCAATTTTTAGGTTTCAGGGTTTTTTAAACCAAACTTTGTTTAAAGATGATTATCAACTATGTTATGAAAGAGATAACAGAATGAATTGATATACCATTTTACTTTATGCGGAATGTGGGTAAAATGGCCATACATGGGTTTCCCTATTCAATGCAATGTACCTATACACTGTCATATTAATGTATTAATGTTCTTGGAGCAACATGTGTAATGCAAAATTTTCATCATAATATCTAATATTTTATAGGAATAATGATATGTAATTTTTTTCCCTATTCACTTGTTGTGTCTCCTAAAATGCCTGATACACATTATTTAAGTCCCGGTGTCCTCTATTAAGGACATATGAAATCGTATGAAATCACAGGGGGGGGGGGGGGGGTTCACCATGACAGCAACTTCTCCTTGGTCTTTACAAATGACAGAAGAATCAAAAAGGGGGGGGGGGGTTGAAATGCTGTTTCATGCATACTGAGCTTTTTACACTGTTAAAGACTTCCCATCCTAAACCTGGAGAAAAAAAAAAAAAAAAGTCTGTGCGAAAAATACTCCCTCCGGGTTCTCATAAGTTTCAGAAAGTTTTTTTTGAGTATGGGTATATGTGACGTCAGATGGGGCAGAATGTCCTTGTACGGGCGGGCGACTAGAGCGAGAGAGCAAACGCTTAAAGGGTTAGTTCACCCAAAAATGAAAATTCTGTCATTAATTACTCACCCTCATGTCGTTCGACACCCGTAAGACCTCCGTTCATATTCGGAACACAAATGAAGATATTTTTGTTGAAAGCTGATGGCTGAGAAAGGCTTCAGACAGGCCTCCATTGGCATTCAGTACATTAACACTCCCAAGACCCATAAAAGGCACTTAAAACGTCGTTACAAAGTCTATCTCACCACAGTGGCTCTACAATAATCTTATGATGCGACGACAATAGTTTTTGTGCGCAAAAAAAAAATCAAAATAACACCTTTATCCAACTTGTTATTGTCTTCTCTGTGTGCCTCCACGACGCATGCGCGAGAATATGACGTAGTGCCAGCGTTCAGGAATCCATGAAATGCACACTTAAGCCCAATTTTGAGAACTACGCTGAGACCTAAAGCACGATCAATGTAGAATTCAACAGCTTAGACACGCACGTCTTCCTCTGCTTGTAAACAAATCCCTTCTGGGTCATGTGTCCGAGCGCCGGATCTGCGTCATCTTCTCGCGCATGCGTCGTGGAGGCACACACGGAAGACAAGAACAAGTTGGATAAAGGTGTTATTTTGATTTTTTTTTGCGCACAAAAACTATTGTCGTCGCATCGTAAAATTATTGTAGAGCCACTGTGGTGAGATGGACTTTGTAACGACGTTTTAAGTGCCTTTTATGGGTCTTGGGAGTATTAATGTACTGAATGCCAATGGAGGCCTATCTGAAGCCTTTCTCAGCCATCAGCTTTCAACAAAAATATCTTCATTTGTGTTCCGAATATGAACGGAGGTCTTACGGGGGTTGAACGACATGAGGGTGAGTAATTAATGACAGAATTTTCATTTTTGGGTGAACTAACCCTTTAAGCCGGCTGTGCTGTAGTCACAGGACTTCACGAAATCAACAATGTCACCAAAGATATGTTTTTGGTTGTCATGGCAAGACAACTCTGCACAGCTTCCCAAAGAACCCAGCGTTAATGAGACAGTGGATGGAGTTTGCAAGTGTTCGTTTGTTCCCTGAATTTCGGCGAGGATGGTTTATAAACAAGGTACAGTTCAACTCCGGATTTGTAGCTCGTCTAAAGCTAAAAGATGGAGCAGTCCCAGCGATTAAGGTTCACAGTCGTGTGTTGGTAGCAGGAGGTGAGTAAAACTGCTTCAAATGTCTGTGTTGTTAGCTATTGATTCCATTGTTTTTCTATGTAAACATACATAGCTCAACGCTCGTCATTCTTTAGCTCCGCCCAAACGATACGCCCCCAGCCGCTCGGCTTTTTCCAGAACGACTCGGTACAGCGTATCTTTCTTTTATAAATATAATAAAGCTAAAGACTTTTTGTACATATGAAGGATGCAGAACTACTCTATAGGCACTCAAGATTGATATGAGATTGACTGAAAATGAGGGTTTTACCCCCCCTTTAAAACAAATGGTATCTTTAAAAATCCCTGAATGTGCTCTTTACAGGACATCCATACATGTCACATTTAATGTATGGTGTCAGAGAAATTCACTAAAATATTATGTCCTCGTACGTGGACAGTGGCACCCAGGAGGTTAAACAGTAGAAAATCAAATGCATCCTTGGTAAGCATAAGATACCTTATTGACCCCAAACTTTTGAATAGTAGTGTATAACATATCAAAACATTTTTTAATTCCTTTTCAAAAGTAAAATGTTGAAAAAGTTTGAAATAATTCTAATATTTTTTTAAAACAAACATGGTAAAAATATTGAATCAGATCTTATTTCTGCTTGCTCATCCACATTCACAATTTTAATATAGCTCACTGTATGTAATATTAGACTCCAATGTGTGGCCCACATACTTGACTCAGCAGTGTGGGAAGAGTCGTGTGTGCTGGGTAGTACTTGGATGGTGAACTTGGTTAGAAAAATTTGAGAACCACTGATGAAAAGCACAATCAAATATTGAAATTGATTAATATGACCAAATACACTTGAGTTGATGTAGAAAGATATAGGAAGCACCTCTGATGTAAAAGTTAATTTTGCTATCCTATCTATGCACGATTATATGGTTGTATTATTTGCGTTAAGCTCTGCATTTTGCTGAAAACATTTTCAGTTGGCAAACGACCATTTGAAGAAGAAAAAAAAATCACTGATCTTAAGCATTGCACTTTTAATAAATGTGTGATTTAAAAAAATTCTGTAAATGCAGTTTGTCGTGACAGACATATGCTGACGGAATACGGTCCGGTTTACGCCCACTGCATTTTAAAACCATTCATTTGAATAGTCAAGGAAGCATCATGCAATCAAACCTGTTTTCCTGCTCCAGATCGTTGAGCACTCTCTCAAGCTCTCCCTTCTCTTCAGTCTCCATTGAGATGAGGATCTGAGCGGGACTCTGCGGTTGGCTGAGTGGAGAGCCTTGATTCAGACTCTGGCAGTAATGCTGGATCAGCAGATGCTCATCATCCCTACAATAACAACAACAACAGCACTCCGTTTCCAGTTCACTACATTACATCCATTTCTCAAGTTTTCAATTAACATTGGCTGCCTTAAACTCTAAATAATTGAAAAATACACCAGCTCAATCGGCTTGGGAGAAGTAAGCTGGGCTAAAAACAATCCTATTGTTTTAATACCACAAAAAACTGCTGTATAAGAGCATTTGCATGTAATCGTTTTATTGTGATTTAATATTTAATGCGATTTTATATTATGGGTTTATTACTGATCTCCACCACTGTGTGTATGAGTGGAAAGAGCTAATATTCACCCGAAAAATGAAAACTAATTTGGAATGACATTACGGTAAATAAATAATCTTCCTTTTTGGAGGAACTCTTCCTATAATAAGTTATAGAACTTTCATACACACATTTTAAAGGGTTAGTTCACCCCAAAATGAAAATGACCCCATGATTTACTCACCCTCAAGCCATCCTAGGTGTATATGACTTTCTTCTTTCAGACAAATACAATCTGAGTTGCATAAAAAAAATTCCTGGTTAATCCAAGCTTCATAAAGGCAGTGAATTGGAACCCAAAATTTGAAAAGTGCATCCAGACATTATAAACATACTCCATACGGCTCCAGGGGTTAATAAAGGCCTTCTGAAGCAAAGAGATGCTTTGTGTAAGAAAAATTCCCATATTTAACACGTTATAAATTTAAATTCCGCCATACCGCCTTCCGTATTCAATTTACGGAAAAAGTGCAGATGAGGCGATGTATGATGTAGGAGGTTGCGTAAGAGTAGTGAACTGCGAAAGACGTTACACTTTCTTCGTAAGCTGAATACAGAAGGTGGTCTGGCGCAAGCTAGATACGCATTTTACTTTATGAAGTTTTACATATGGATAGTTTTCTCACAAAAACGCATCTCAGCCCCTCCGAAACAATTACTCTTATAAAGGATGGATGCACTCTTTTGGTCTTCAAATTTTGGGCTCCCATTCACTGCCATTATAAAGCTTGGATTAGCCAGGACATTTTTAACACTTTCCCCACCAGCGTTTTTTTTTTTTTTAAGTTGCCAGCCACCGCCAGGTTTTTTTGATCATTTTCACAAAAATGTAATGGCCCATAGAATATTTTGTTGTATGAATATCTGAGCATGCAATACATCAACAAAAAGAGCAGACCCTCTGCTTTTAAACAAAAAATAACAATAAAACGTTTAATTCTAGCTTCATGCATTCCTTTATCAACACTTAAATATGGGTAAGTTTAATAAAAAAAGCAACATTTTGAACAAAAAGCTGAGAAAATCACGTTTTTGTCAAAGACTACATCCAGATCAGATTAAGTACAATGATCAAAACAGAGATGGAGTAGATCGAGTCCAACAACACCCCTAAAGCTTCACAGTCCTATAGCTCGTCCTGGGGCGACATTTAATTCAGTAACATTAGGCAATTTTGATTTATATGATGTTTAATGTTGATGATCACATTATTTTGCATATGCATCTGCTTACATACGATCGCTTGTTTTTTTGCAACTTCTTCTCATGTGTTTTGATCAGGAGATTCTGTACTCATTCAGAAGATGCGTAATAGCGCCCCCTAGCGTATAACAGAAGCGTTTTCATACAAATAACGAAAAATTCCGGGTTTGGCTGGGAAAGAGTTAATATAACTCCGATTGTATTTGTCTGAAAGAAGAATGTCATTTACACCTAGGATGACTTGAGGGTGAGAAAATCATGGGGAAATGTTCATTTTTGGGTGAACTACCCCTTTAAGTAGAAAAGGAGAGGTTTTTATGCAACCACAAGCATTTAAATGTATGCAGGTGCTCAGACATTTGTAAGTAGATCAGTTTTAGGTTATTTCACACACCATTACATTCATATACTATGCATATGAATACTATGTACAGTAGAGTGTAAAGGAGATGCAAGCTCACATGCTTTCATTGGGCGATACATTGTCATTCATATATGAGCCATTTCGGTTCTCCATTTCAGCTAGCCTGTGAAAACACAACATCATTCTGTACTCATTCATAAACAGCTCATGCAGTTGCATTCATTCATGTCAGTAAGGCACCACTGTCCCAGCTTACGTGCTTCACATGAACTCTGCAAGCAACATTCTGATATCATTTGTGAAATATTTCTGGTTAAAATAAAAATTTCAAACTAGGGCTGTCACTTTACGTTCGAAAATCGAGTGCACAATCGATCGGACCAACCAACACAAGTTTCGAAAACGAAAACAGGGAATCGATTTTAACCAAATATGTACACTATTATTTTTGAACGAATTAAACAAATAAAAAAGTTATTAACAGGTATTATTAATATGTTGAAACATGTTTTTAAAACTTGCATGAGGTCAATGATATTGATATTGTGAAAATGCTGTGTGCATAGAAAAGAATGAGCGCATAGAAAAGAATGAGCGCTATTTCCTCCAGAATGGAGAGCAGCTTTCTCATTCCTCTCAGCGCCGCTCGCTCAACCCGAAATGTCCTTTGTGACATGCTGGAACAAATATAGGTCTATTTGAAATAAATGGCTATAGGGCTGCCCCAACTAAAGCTTTTTTCCTAGTAGGGTAGGTGTTCATTTAAGCCGTTGTTCACGCAGAGCCAGCGCCTCCATGTCATTGTATGCTATATTTTCTTATTATTTATTAAATCAATGCAATATTAGTCGATAAAACAATTGATTAAAATTAAGAAACAATTTATATAAAACGAAAAATGCGTTAAGTGGTCAAAATAATTTCTGACCCCCATATTTCCCATCTTATGTGTCCTGTTCAATTGTAGCTAATACTCAAGGTATCCTAAATTAAATTTAAAAATAACATTATTATATTTAACATTTTTAATTAATTAAATATATTTATATTTAACATAAAACTAAATATGTGTTTTAATGCTACAACAAGTAGGCTACAGATAAAGTTCCTGTCAGCGCAGCATTTTGAGCGGACGGCGTTTTACCCGTGAGCGGTTCATGAGTGGATGAGTGAATGACGTCGAAAGCAACCTCTTACAGGAGATATTGATTTATGAAAAGGAACCACCTTTGCCAGCTGACAGCGACCCGCTTTTGTGGTGGAAGATTGGCAGTTCGAAATGAAGTACCTGAGTGTCCCTGCATCAGTGCGGTCGGAGCGCGTCTTCTCAACAGCTGGGCATATAGTGAATAAAAAACGCTCTGCTCTGGACCCCGAATGTTGAAAGAAAAAATTCAAATGTTGATAGACTTGTTTTCCTGTCCAATAATTTGTAATAGAGACTTATTTGCACGTTTCATCTACAACGCCCGCATAGCCTAAGTGTCGGTTACGTTCAATTAAAAAAAACACATGGCCTGTTCGCAAGTTAAGTTCATTCAAAGTTTCATTTTGAACGGTTGAATAATTACGTTAAATTATTATCCACACGAACTTCACATTCAGGCTAGTAAATTTTTAAGCTTTATTTTCAACCTCTTTTCATGGGCTACAATTTTTTTGTTGTTGTTGTGGAATTTATAATCGTAAACACAGCCATGTTAAAGCCTGAAGCTAATGTTTTTCTTTGACGTTATGGCAGTCCACTCTGCTTAATGTTTTTTTTCCCCCAGAATGTTGCACTCCTGTTTGTCATGGTGCACAAAATAAATCATCAGAAATATTGCTGACTTGTGCGTCTCAAGCGCCCTCTTTACTTTCATCCTAATGCCCGTTAGTTGTCCGTGGATTGGCGTAGGCTATATTTAGCGTTGAAAATGAAAACGTCATTTAAAATCGATTTTAGAATCGATTCAATGAACACTTGTGTCTCAAAAATCGAACAGGATTTTTTTACAAAAGTGACAGCCCTATTTCAAACCCACGAAAATATATCAACCACGCTATAAATGGTACAACATTTCTAATGGCTGACACATTTGTACCATTGCACGCTACTGTATACTCCATCACATTATCAGAACCTAATGCAATGCAAGTGTGGTCTCTTAAATATACAGTTAACATAGTAACACCAAAATAACCATGCTCAAAAAAGACCCACCTGCTAGCGTAATGCTCGATGCGTGAGTGGGTGTCGTCATGGGAGAGTTGTGGGGAAGATGCCGGCCTACCAGTGACAGAAGAGCAAAGGTCAGAAAACACAGATGAACAGAACTAAATGCATCATTATTATACACTCTTAAAAATAAATATTCTGAAAGGGGGTTTTCGCAGTGATGCCATAAAAGAACCATTTATTTTCCCCCAAATAACTATTCATACAAGAAAAGCTTTTTTTTTCCCTAGTGTGGAGAACATTTTAAAAATCTAAAATAAACTTTTCCACTATAACGAGCCTTTTGTGTAATGGAAAAGTTCCATTTATATGATGGAAAAGGTTCTAATGGAATAGATGTCAATAAAGAGCATTTCATTTTAATTTTTAATTTTTAACTCACTACACAAATTCAACAGGGTCTCTATGGATACACTTTTCTATGGAAGCTTTTTTCCGCCACAGAATTTTTAAAAGATAATTGCGACTTTTTATCTCACAATTGCGAGTTTAGTTTATATCTCACAATTCTGAAAAAAAAATTATCAGTTGTGATTTATAAAGTCAGACTTGCGCGATATAAAGTCAGAATTGTGTGTTAGAAAGTCATAATTTGCGATTCTGACTTTCCCCCCTCACAATTGTGAGATATAAACTCTCAATTGTGACTTTATATCATGCAAGTCTGACTTTATAACTCGCCATTGTGAGTTATAAAGTCCGGGGGGAAAAAAACTTTATCTCTATGATTTATCTCTAATCTTAACTATGACTTTATAATACGCAACTGCGAGTTTTTATCTCGCAATTCTGAGATAAAAAGTCACAATTACCTTTTTTTATTCTGTGGCGGAAACAAGCTTCCGTACTTTTCTGATGAATCAAACATAAGGATATTAAACAATGATCTTAAATAGGAATCGTGTGGATATTTATTTCCACTATTATTTTAGGGTGACAAACTGTCTCTTGAGATGTGCATAGTTTACTGTACTTTTGATCAATTTGAGTATTCATTTCTTGAAGTAAAAAGAAAAGAACAATCTTAGTGACACCAAACTTTTGAACAGTCATGTACCGATCACGTAACAGTGTAGTTCACACCCAGCGACTATAAATTAACGATAACCCTGTTTAAAAAAAGCCTATTACCCTAAACCACTGTATCATGTTAATCTTGCAGATGAATGGTAAAAGCCATGGGATGATCACGTTACAATATATCTCACAATTCTGACGATGAAAGATGAGTGTTTCATGGAGACTTGTGTATAATTTCACACAGATCAGTAGAAGATTTAAACAATGTGCTTTAAATGATAAATTATCCGATACCCGTCCAAGTGATTCATTTATTGCTGATCAATATAACACTGGTCCTGGTCATTCAAAAGACATCTGAAAACTCATTTCTTCAGTGAGCACTTTTTTTTTTTTTTATATCCTTTCACTTTCCTTTAATCCCCCCTATTCTATTTTATGATGCTCTCCAAGCAATGTCTTTAACCTTGTATTTTGAGCACTTCTCGTGTTTGTTTGCCTCTTCGAGATGAATCGCTTGCTGTATCCCTCAATTGTATGTCGCTTAGGATAAAAGTGTCTGCTAAATGAATGAATGTAAATGTCATTGCACGCCCATCTACGTGAATCATCCAATCAACAATTTGTCATTGTTGAAATTCCAGATTAATTGAAATACTTTCAAATTTTAATTTCAATACAATTTACATTTCAATTTCAGATTAGCACCACAAGTCACATTTTAACTGTGATATAAAAAATCCTGAAAGTTCTTTCTTGACTTCACTGGATAAATCACCAAATGGTACTGTTTGCATCATGTGATCCAGTAAGCAGGTGCTCAATGAGATTTGTGTGGATGTTTTGTTATTGCGTGTGAGAGTGTTGGTGTGCAGATGTACTCACGGATGGTCAACAGGCCAGAAGTTGATCAGTGTAACAGGACTGCAAGACAAAAAAGATGAGATGATGGACAGGACAAGTAGATGCACTGAAAGCATGATGGTGACATGGTTAAGAAGCACCAAACACACAAACCCACTGATATGACAACACAGATAAATCCTAAGAACATTTTCAGTGGCCAATAACATACAATCAACTCTCTTCCAAAAAATGTGTTTGATTCAACATTTCTGGTTGTGTGTTGGGGTTGAAATAAAAAAGAAAAAAGGGGTTAATGTTGTAAGAATAATGTGTGTATGCATTTAGCACTGCTTTACAATTAGTCTGACAGACTGCACACATTTGCAGCTGCTCCTCTACAGGAAGAAAAAATTATTCCACAGCATAAACACTCCTACTGTGAACACGAGCAATGATCAATGCACACGATAAAGCAGAAAAAATCCAAGCAAAACTCTTGCAGCTGCAATTTAAGGTTATCAAGAGTTCAGAGTCAGCTTTATTCGTCTTGTTTGGTGGCATGCCAGTATTACACTACATTTAGTACCATTTATATATATGCAAAATGCTCACAAATAAGAGAAGGTAGGTAGTAGGTAGGCTTTGAGAAGGTTCAAATGTTTTATTTCAGTGTGTCAGATGGAACTCAGCTTTTTTTCCATGTCAATGTTCAGAATTTAAAGTAACGTTTTCCGTTTAAATGTTTCGCTATGGCATTTTTGCCTGAACAAAGTCAGTGGCCAAAATGTAGGTGCAATCGTAATGTTTGTTCCTCTTTTAAAAAGTAAATAAATTATAGAGGATCTTTAAAATGGCATGAGACAAGCTTTTTCAACTTTTCACCAAGCAGACTGTCTAAAGCTTTGTTTATACTTTCGCCTGGCTCCACAGTACGCACCTCCCCAAACGGATGAGGCATTTATACTTGACACACTCGCCGTTGTACTATTCTTTGAAATGACAGAGGGCGACTCGGAGAAATTGTTCTATAAACCATCAGGAAACAGCAGTGAGAAGTAGTAAGGTGCATATGTGACAATGTTTACTTTAGTACACTTCACCAACACCACAATACAAAATAATCGTGTAAACATTGAGATTATAACTTGTGACATTAGAACAAAATATATGGACATGAGAACATCTCTTAAAAATATTTTCTAATTTCACTAAACCTTTTAATTTAGTTTTATTAACATGGACCTTTATGTTCATTAAAAAGGCTTATTATACTATTGTAGGCTCAATTTGTAAATATAAGCAACAAATTAGACGCGTACATGAAACGTACATGATAGGCTGTTTCTCTCCGCGAGAGAAACAGCCAATCCGCAATTACATTATTTACCTTCGTGCTCGTGTGGATGAGTATAAACCAAGCTTAAGATGTATTTAACAAAAACTGTATAAAAAATACTTGCCCCCCTCTAAATTCTATGATGTTTACCATCAAAATTCAAACTGTCCTCTGTGACCCATGTATCTATTACTACGCATAATCAGTAGGTTTGGGTTGGCAGGACTAGATTTGTTTGTCCAATAAAAGCACTCGCTGTAAATAAATAATTACGAAATGTGTCAATGTGGTTACTGTTAGTTAAAAATAGTTTTCATTAATTGAAATAAAGCTGGAACAAAACTATAAATATTAGAAGAAAAACATTAAACGTAAACGAAAATGAGAAATATTGCCTTGTAATAAACTGAAATAAAATAAGCTTAAGTTAAAGTTATAAAAAATTAAGCTAAATAAAAATATAAAATTGTTTTTAGCACACAATTACTACAACTTTAAAATTAAAATAAAAACGGCAAATATTAAAAAATATGAATAAATGCTATAATAGTATATAAATAATACTAAAATAACGTGACCCTAAACTAGTCTAAATATACAAGATTTGTCTATCCAACTAGTCGTTTATTTTCAAAATATGGTTGACTACATTATCACTCCTGCACACATTAAACGACCCTCATTATGCTTTTTCGAATATTACCTTTCATTTAGTGTGTAATACAGCCGTTTGTGAATTTAAAAGGTCTGCAAAGTTTTAAATATCAAAATGCACGATAAATAAAGTTATTGTCTCCTAAAAGAAAGAATCGATTCTGAACTGCCGAAACGAGTCGTCAGCAATTCCAGTCTCACTTCCTGTAACATACCTACATAACAATGTGACAAATTTGCATAATGCCTGTCTATGGTCTTCATTGGCTGAACAAAGTCTACTTTGACCTGCCGTCAAACAGCCTAGTTGTAGCTGAGGCATAGAAAAATTTGGTTTCGAGAAGACGCTGTTTTCAGCGCTGAAAATCCTCATTGTATGCACTTCCAAAGGATGAGGGCTAGCGCTGGAATTGATACGAAAAAATGGCATCGTTATCAAGTGCAGAAGAAGCCTCCAGAGCTGAAATTCAGATATGGTAAGGAGTGTTTCGTTTCCAACATTTGCTGTAAGCGGTAGACAAATCACAACAGACTGGGCCATCTAACCAATCAGAGCAGAGCAGGCTCACAGAATGGAGGGGTTTAGAGACTGAATCTTTGAACAAACTGTTTCAGACACGGTGAGAAAGGAGGTGATGTTGTATGTATATTATAAGAAAAATGTAAGTGTTTTTTGACCTTGGATGCATGTATATCTATTGTAGGAGACCTGCAAAACAACATTAGGAACCTTTAAAATAGCATAATAGGGGCACTTTAATTTTGCTCTCTTGATAGAATCTAGAGTCGCAGTGTGATGCGCACAGTGCTTTTTATAATTACGGCCCTACCAGCTTTCATGTGTCTACTTAGTCAGTAGCAGATGGTTATACACAAAATGAAGTGAACACATTAAAAAAATCACGGGTCTCACGTCTCCATGTTGTCTCCTTCAAGGATGGTTTGGACAGGGAGGTAGCCCATGCGAGGATGCTTGGCAAAATAGCGCTTTGTCCTAAACTTGTTCTTCAAAACCTTGGCAAAGTCTCTCACATCCTCTCCTGACGTCGTCTGTAGTAAAAGGACACAAAAGACACAAGACGTCATGACCTGCACTTTAAACTTGAAATGTGTTGACTCTGCTATTTACGGCAGATACAAAATTCTGAACGCAATGCAATGAATGCTGTAATCTACAATGTATATGCCAAGCACACAGTTATGCAAAAAACCTACCGGTGTGCAATATTCAACCATAGGGTACTGCATTTTGTGACCTTTGGCCACTCTGCCAGAAAAGAAGCAGCTTTGGCAGATATCATAGTTAAAGTGCTTTAAACTTCGGTACCTGTTGAGATCAGACAAACAAACAATATGATCAGAGTTAAAGTCACTGACAAAAACATACACGCAAGATCATTTCACAGAAAGGTGTAGTTACATCTTGATCCTCCAGGTGGAGATGCTCCCTGTTCTCACCTACTCTAAATAGTGTGCATATTTCAGTCAGATTTTATACATCCTAATAAAAAGGGATAGTTCACCCAAAAATGAAAATTACCCCATGATTTACTCACCCTCAAGCCATCCTAGGTGTATATGACATTCTTCTTTCAGACGAATACAATCAGAGTTGTATTAAAAAAGGTCCTGGCTAATCCAAGATTTATAATGGCAGTGAAAGGCAGTCCAAAATTTGAAATCCAAAAAAGTGCATCCATCCATTATAAAAGTAATCCATACGGCTCCGGGGGTTAAAGCTGCACTATGTACATTTTTTTGAGTAAAATATCCAAAAACCACTAGGCCAGTGTTATATATTTAGTTTACTTACAATATCCCAAATGTTTCCAACTATTTGTAAATCTTGAGAAAATTGTTATTTTATCCAGGGAACCGGGACGTGTGAGGGAGTCGCCTGTCAATGGTGTCATATCAGCGTTACCCTCGTTTTCCGGTTTTATTTTGCAGAAACGCTTCACTCTCACTGCAGTGTGAACAAGTGTCAAAGCAGCCACCGAGCGAACGCACAGAGTAACTTCATAACATCATTTTCAACACACTCAGATGTATCTAATATGATAAACAGAGCTGCGTTACTTCATACTCATGACCGAATAACCGGAAGTGTCAACTGTGGCATAATAAAAGTCCAGCCGGAGACTGTCATAATAAAAGTCCAGCCGCTCTTCTCATTAACAATCGCTCCAGCGGCCTTGCTAAGCTCCACAACACTTGGTCCTGCTCCGCTTCATACTACAGTAACGTTAATAATCGCATCCATGAACATGATTTCTGCCCGAGTCCTATCCCGATTCTTTTCCACCGACTGTGAGGTGAAGGCCACATGTCCCAAGATTCTGCGCTCAAACGTGGCACCATGAAACTACGCCTTTATTTTGAACAGGCGACCTCTAGTGGACAGAAAAGTTACATAGTGCAGCTTTAATAAAGAACTTCTGAAGCAAATTGTTAGGTTTTTGTAAGAAAAATATCCATGTTTAACATATTATAAAGTAAAATATCTAGATAGTTTTTTGGGGGGGGGTTTGTTGAAAAAAGTGTAACTGGCGCGACGATGACGTCGGACGTAGCGCAAGCGTTTTGAACTGCGAGAGGCGTTACACTTTCTACATAAGTTTAATACAGAAGGCGGTCCGCCGGAAGCTATATATTTTACTTTATAAAGTTTTAAATATGGATATTTTTCTTACACAAACCCATCGATTCACTTCAAAAGGCCTTTATTAACCCCCTTGAGCCGGGTGGATTACTTTTATAAAGGATGGATGCACTTTTTTGGACTTCAAATTTTGGGCTGCCATTCACTGCCATTATAATGTTTGGATTAGCCAGGACATTTTTTTATATAACTCTGATTGTATTCGTCTGAAAGAATAATGTCATATACACCTAGGATGACTAAAGATTGAGTAAATCATAGGGTAATTTAAATTTTTGGGTGAACTATCTCTGTAAAGGGAGGGTTCAACTAAAATAACATTCTGTCCGTATTTACTCACCTAGTACATGCACTACAACCGATTTTCCACTGTGATAATAATAATAATAATAATTGTTTTTTGAGCTACAAATCAGCATATTAGAATGATTTCTGTAGGGATCATGTGACACTGAAGACAGTTTTGCCATCACAGGAATAAATTACATTTGAAATTATATTCAACTAGAACACAGTTCTTTTAATTTGCAATAATATAACATTACTGTTTTACTAAAAACAAACTTTCACTGTTTTATTATTAGTTTTTTTTTTATACAAAATTCTAGCCGACCCCAAACTTTTGAATAGAAGTGTAAGTTTTGAATGACATGAATGACATTTTGAATGACATAATAAATGAAATGTTAATCAAAGGTTTTGTATTTTGGCATGACATCAAAAATGACCCCATTTACTTTTTCATAAATGCCACTGATCTTGTGTACAATTCATCAGTGCATGTTATTCTGGAGGAACAAAAATCCATTTTTAATAGAATAAATCTTTCTTAATCTCTCCAACAACTTTTCTCTTCTGCTTACGTAACTAGAGACACAGAGAGGAAAGGATAATATTATAGTCATAGACTAAAATCCCCGATTGCAAAGGATAAAACAGACAAAAGTCCTGTTCCACAATATTTCTCAGAGAACATCATTATGCCAAGTAAAAATGTCTTTAAGACATCTTTGTGTAAGTTTCAGTCAATTATTTAAACTTTATATTTAAGTGATACAAAAATGTATCATGCAAACTTGTGCTTTAAATCAGTGGTTCTGCTTCAGGACCCAGATTTTGCATTGGACCCAAGTGGTGACCCAACAGAACATATTACAAAATTAAACAAAATCAATCCATGAAATGGATTAATGATTAAAATCTTTACATGATATAAAATGAATAGTATTTTGTTAATAAACAACATCAGAAGTGTGCTTTTTCAGCCGAACACAAACAAACTCAAGGCAAAACATTGTACAAGTATTAGACAGATTATATCAAGCAACAGACTATAAAAGAAGACAGAGCCAGACCTGAGCCAAAAAATCTCTTTTGAAAGAAGTACACCAACGAATAAGAGCAGGAAGAAAGTAAACAGGGTCACTTTGATATCATGCAGACTTTAAAGTCAAATATTTGAAAAAAATAAATAAATACTTTAAGTAGGACTGTGTTCTCCCACCAATAAAACCTCTAACAGAGGAGAATGAACACTGCAGCTTTTTGAGCCTCAAAACACAGACAAAAGTTCTTATTTTTCAACGTTTGGTGCAATGCTTAATAATGCACAAAAAAGTGCTGAGACTTTTAAAGCACCTGAGGCGAAATCAGTCATTCTAAATAATAGCACTAAAGAAAAGGTCCATACCTGAAGCCAATAATAGGACATTCCTTACAAATGTTGCATTTAGCCTGGTGCTTTGCTGTCTCAGCGGCCGCCACACGGTGAAGGACAGGAAGCCAAACCATCGATTGAGGTTCTAAACGCATCCAGTCCAGAAAGACTGAAGCTTCCAGCTCTGGTTTGTTATTGGCCTTCATATCAGAGCACAAGAAAATAAAACTGATGAAAACACTGAGGCAATGTACAAAGTTGTACAGGCTTTTGAATGAACATTGAACGAATTTAAAAGACCATATGCAATTGTGGAAGTTTCTTATTGAACAGGACATAAATAGGGTCACCTGTACCACTGTTTTGAAGGGGAAAAAATGCTACAAAAGTGCATATTCTTCCTGGGTTCTTTAACGTAATCGTTTCATGAATGTATACAGTGGCTACTTACAAACTGAAAGCAGCTGCGCACACTGGGCTCGATATTGCTCCCTCCGAAAGACGCCACCTCACCCAACTGCCTGGGGATCTGAATGGCGTCGTGCAGAAGGAGGCCGAGGCGCCGCTGGTCACAGAAGCCTGTTGCACTGGCCACCTCTCTGAATAAAACTAAAGCATAAGAGGAAATTATGAGTCAAAACCATCATTGTTTATATTAACAGTCTATATTACATCGACTATGGACTTTTTATTGTTGCCTTTTTATTCTATTTAAATACCTAAATATTAGTGAGAAGAAAGTAAATGATCTGCATATGCGACGGACATCTTTGCTCGCTCCTTTAAAGGTATCTTTAGTAAAACAGTTCTATATTTAACGAAGCACATACAAAAGACCTGAATCGGAAGAGATGCAAACTCTTTTACAGAATACAGAAGTTTCTTGCACATAAATCCCTTTAACCAAGAGTTCAGTTATATGTGACAGTAAGTTAACCTTGCTTTCTGGAACACCCCCAGCTGTTGCACAGTACTGTGTGCTATATACTCTAAACAAGCCTAATTTAAAGCTTTGCAACAGCATTTACAGCAGTGCTATTAACAACTAAACAATGACAACATACTACAAGACACTACAAACCCCCGAGAGAGCTGTAACTCGCTAGTAATGCAGTTCTGTAAACCAAACAAATAACTTAGTTTTTTTTATTACGACTTAAGAGACAAAATAGAAAGAATGAAGCACATAAGATAAGCAGAAAAACGTACATCTGTACTTATCTTCAAGGTGAGCTTTGCACAAACTGATTATTCCTGTTTTGAAGGATAGGGTACGAATCTTGCCAGCTCGTCCTCTGCGGGAAAAAAAGAAAAAAAATAACAAGGTGAAAAATGACTAAAGCAAGACCGACAATTGCTTTATTGTATCTTTTTTGCAGATAAACAGTCAAGATCAGGAACAAAAAATTCTAGATGTTTCTGTACCTGGTCAAATATACTGTTTTCGCTTTTAAAAACAAAGGATTTCTTCTGAACTTGTCTTTAAAGTTAAACCAAGGTGTTAAATCCATTATTAATATAACATTATTTAATGCATTTAATATATATAGACAGGTTTAATTTAGCATCAAATATGGTAAAGGAAGGCTACACATTTGTGCTTCCATGTTTATTAATACATTTACGAAATACTTTATTTAATAAAATACAATATTTAAAATGTTTTAAATATATGTAGTCAGGGACAGAGCATATGTGTCTAACATAATTCTGTATTTTTAGAAGGACTCACATTTGTCTTTTGAAGTACAATATTTATATTAGGGCAATTCCCATTTTTCATTCTCAAATTTAAAAACGAAAAAGTCTTTTTAAGGACCCAAGGGAACCCTGGCAACTGCATTTCTACAGCCCATCTTCTGAGAAAAACCTTGCTTTGCAAGACAATCGAGGTAAAAAAAAAAAACAGGCGTAGAATGACCTCTAACGTTTACTTTGGGGGAAAGACAGGGGTCTTCTGTGGAATCTACCACCTCCATGTACAAACACATGCATGATTTATGGCTCAGTTTGATCCTACTGAGAAACATGCTGAGTACCAATTGAGTCTGACTCCTTGATTCTCTCTGACACTTGTTCTAATATTTAAAGGATAGTTCACCTCAAATTTGTAACTCTTTCATCATTTACTCGCCCTCATGTTGTTCCAACTACATATGACCTGCTTTCCATCATGGAACTATCCCATAACATCTTAAACATGCAAAGCAACAACAAAAAAGTTAAACATACGTATCATAAACGTTGAGCAGCCAGTTGAGACACATGTCCACGCACAGAGGCATGTTGACCAGGCTGCTGTGCTGCTGCTCCAGACGCTCGTAGATGCTGGTCAGACAGTTGATCACCTGCATGATGTCCATGAATTGCTCATTCTGTTTCAGATTGTGCTGCTCAAAAGCCTCACAGGCCGCAGACATGCCCAGAAGATCCACTGTGCACAGAAAAATGCAAAACTTGGTAAAGTTTTCTGAGCGGCTAGAGCGTTGCTATGCTGTTTCTTGGGTGTTCTGGGTGGTTGTTGCCAGGTTGTTGTTATAAGGCTGCTACTTCTGAGTAGTCAGAAGTTATCAGGGCTGGGCATTGACACAAATTTTATGATTCCATTTGATTTCAACTCGCAAGCTTGCAATTTGATTCAATTTGATTCGATATTGGTTCATTTATATATCAGGTACAGTATTCTCAACGGGGAAAAAAACTTTACATTTTACTACTGTATACAAATATTTGAAGTGCACATGAGGCATTTATTATAATAATTATGTTATAATAATTTTTTTTTTTTTTATCTAAACATTTAAACGGTGGCTGTCATAAAAACAGACTTATGGCTATGGCTGAATCCGAAATCGCCCCCTAAAGCCTCATTCACTATTCAATACGTTATCCACTAATATAGTTCACTTAAAGGAGCGAATGAAAACGAGTGAGTGAATTCAGACAGTCGTTGTGTGTACATCAGCTGTACACTCGTTATTGCGGTGCAATGTGGGCTTGAATGAGTGCACTCAATAACGTCCACTATGGTTTCGGACACCACTACAAATGGCTGTCGCCTCAAATAATGCCCTATTTGAGTGTATAGGGGGCGATTTCGGATTCAGCCCTTGATTACAGCGGAGAATTCAAACAACACGCTGCGCGCTCAAGAAATCGGTTTCTGCGCGGAGCGCCGTGATGACATTAACAACGCTCACCACATGGATCATATAGCACAGATATAGACCAGAGCGGGTGCGTTTCTTTTTTTTTTTGATGGATATATTTCACATACTCTAGTGCTCTAAACATGAACCAGCAGCATGTATGCGCACATATTTCTTCACGAATTCTTCAAATGAAATGTATGCAAACAAGGATACTGATACTACAGCCGTACGTCTGATCATGACCGCGATGATGGATTATTCTGCTACACCGAAGACAAAGACGTAAAGTTAATAAATAGACTGACAATTCAAAGAAGAATGGGCAAAAAGGTCACTGATTTATTCTTTCTGTGTTAAACTTACATGTGTCATTTGTTCAGAGACTTTAGTGCTCTTAAATATATTGAAAATATCCTTAGACCTTTTAAATGTTCTTCCGCATTTCTCCCTCGTTTTAGCAGTTTAGGTTTAGATTTCTAAAATGCTTAATCACCCAAAAATGAAAATTAGCCCATAATTTACTCACCCTTAAGTCATCCTGGGTGTATATGACATTCTTATTTGACGGACAGATGAACTTTTTATGGACTTCAAAAACAGAGCAACTATTACTGCAATTCTAATGCTTGGATTAGCCTGGACTTTTGTAATATAACTCAGATTTTATTCGTCTGAAAGGTCATATACACCTAGGATGACTTAAGGGTGAGTAAATTATGGGCTAATTTTCACTTTTGGGTGAACTATCCCTTTAAGGTGCCCTCTCCATGGTCATTTTAATATTCATGCGTCTGTAATGAGCGTGTTGCAGGTCTGTTTTATTGGTTGTTGTCTCCCCACAGCATCATTTTGTGGGGCTTTGCAAACCTGTATTAATTCTAGTGTGGAATTTTTCTACAATATTCACTCGTCACGACAGCAAAATAGGGCATTTTAGTCAATCTACTGCAGTATTTCCTCTCTCAATCAGTAGAAAATGTGGTTAACACTCGGTCATGCATAGTAGGGATGTGACAGTGAGGAAATTTTACCACCGGTTATTTGATGTGTGACAACACCGGTAATACCGGTATCACCGGCAGAGGCTTTTAAATCACTAATTCTATCTAACCGAAAGTAACATGCACACGACCGCTCTAAACTGAAAACGCGCCAGTGCGCACACACCGTGAATGACAGCTCGTCTGTAAATGCGCGCTCTGTGAGGCCATGGGTGCGTCTCAATCAGTTCCCTAGTTCAGTAGTCAGGGCACTGATCAAGCATTGATCAGTCTATGATTGAGATGCACGCCATGAATGAATAACAGTTCGTCCGTAAAGCTTGTTACTCGATGCGCCCGCACGAGCGCGAGGGTGCGCTCGGCAAAAATAAATGCGCGCAGTCAGCGCACTGCGGAGCCAGGCGAAAGTAAACAATGCGCGCTCTGTGCGGCCGTGCACATTTTAATTTCGGTTTTGAATTAGCGCCAATTCGGCTACGGGTTGCTTGAATTGTGGGTTCATTAGCCTATTATTTTTAATGAAAAACAAAACAAATGACAAACTCCCTTAAATAGGCGCTTTTACGTTTCGCTTTGAAACCAAATCTTCCGCGATCATCTCAGTCAGCTCCTCACTCTTAAATCTGATGAATGACTCCTGCCGCCGCCGAGACTCACGGTCGGATCCTGCTTTGTTAAGCAGATACGTTCAGTTTTTATTTGTATTGTCTGTTCTCTAACTGAACAAAATTATTTTATTACTATAAAAAAATCAAAAAGACGGTGGGCGGTGCCACGGTGGGCAAGTGATGTAACCGTGTTGAATCTGGACACCGGTAACACCGGCAACACCGACTATCGTAGCAAGCCTAATGCATAGGAAAAAGAAATACAGTCATGTACCACGAAACCAGTATAATTTAGAAAAATACCATGATAGAAATTTTTGGTCATACCGCCCAGCACTAGTAAGAGGAAGACATGATTGGTTCACGTGCCGCTTGAAATGAGGTGCTCTTAATTAATAACAATAGTAACAAAGCACAAAGCTTATTGCGATTTATTGGATGGGAGCCACGCTACAAGTAATGTTTAGTGAAGATCTGTTCACGCATCAACTGAAAACAGCATCGACTAAAGGATCCATTCTTAGGATTTAAGAATCAATATCATCAAAATGAGAATCGAGTACAACCAAGAAAGCAATATTTTTAACCCAATACTACAGGTTATAGCTCATCTCTTCTCTACGCACTTAATTAACAGTGTTGTGTGATAGCAAAGAGTAAGTTGTGTGAACTCACAGCAGAGAGCTTTCTGCATTCGTCTGAGCTTCATTGCCGTCCTGTATGCAGAGAACCGTACGTTGTTGAGATCCGCTGTTTAGCAAGAGAAAATGTGACATGTTCATTTTAGCAAACCGTTCATGCAACACTTCATTACTGTCACAGTAAAACCGCTCATCTTTGCATCTGACAATTTCTAATTTTGAGCTTATTTTTGGGGATCTGAAAAACAGACGGCAGAAACATCAAGCTAGTATCATCCAATTACTTTCACCATTTTTAATCCATTGATCAACAACGTTTCATCTAACAATCTGACACTTTCCTTTAAAGGGATAGTTCACCCAAAAATGAAAATGTGATGTTTATCTGCTTACCCCCAGGGCATCCGAGATGTAGGTGTCTTTGTTTCTTCAGTAGAACACAAATTAAGATTTTTAACTTCAACTGTTGCAGTCTGTCAGTCGTATAATGCATGTGAATAGTAACATCATCTATGAGAGTAAAAAAAAAACATGCATATACAAATCCATATTAAACCTTACGGCTCGTGACGACACATTGATGTCTTAAGAGACGAAACGATCGGTTTGTAGCGAGAAATCAAACAGTATTTATGTCCTCATTAAAGTGTTAGTTCACCCAAAAATGAAAATTCTGTCATTAATTACTTACCCTCGTTCGACACCCGTAAGACCTCTGTTCATCTTCGGAACACAAATGAAGATATTTTAGTTGAAATCCAATGGCTCAGAAAGGCCTCCAATGGCACAATGCACTTTACACTCTCAAGACCCATAAAAGGTACTAAAGACGTCGTTAAAAAGTCCATCTCACTACAGTGGTTCTACAATAACTTTATGAAGCGCCGAGAATAGTTTTTGAGCGCAAAAAAAAAATTAAATAATGACTTATTAAGTGATGACCGATTGCAAAACACAGCATCATGAAGCTTCGAAGCGTTATGAATCAGCGAGTCGAATCATGATTTGGATCGCGTGTCAAACCACCAAACTGCTGAAATCACGTGACTTTGGCGATCCAAACCGCTGAATCGACTCACTGATTCATACCGCTTCAAAGCTTCATGATGCAGTGTTTTGAAATCGGTCATCACTATATAAGTCTTTATTTAGGGTTTTTTGAGCACAAAAACTATTCTCATCGCTTCATAAAGTTATTGTAGAACCACTGTAGTGAGATGGATTTTGTAACGACGTCTTTAGTACGTTTTATGGGTCTTGAGAGTGTAAAGTGCATTGTGCCAATGGAGGCCTTTCTGAGCCATCGGATTTCAACTAAAATATCTTCATTTGTGTTCCGTAGATGAACGGAGGTCTTACGGGTGTCGAACGACATGAGGGTAGGTAATTAATGACAGAATTTTCATTTTTGGGTGAACTAACCCTTTAATGTGATCTATGTCCAACAGTCTTCAGAGCGCGATCACTTCCGGTGATCAGATTGTGTACATTGTACATTGACCTCACTTACCGGAAGTGATCGCACGCTGAAAGCTGTTGGACATAGATCGCATTAGAGGTAAAACATTATATAAATACTATTCGATTACTCGCACAAACCAATTGTTTCCTCTCTTCAGACATCAATGTGTCGTCATGAGCCGTAAGGTTTAATATGGATTTGTATGTGCATGTTTTTTTTTACTCTCATAGATGATGTTACTATTCACATGCATTAGACGACTGACAGACGGCAACGGTTGAAGTTAAAAATCTTAATTTGTGTTCTACTGAAGAAACAAACATCTACATCTCGGATGCCCTGGGGGTAAGCAGATAAACATCACATTTTCATTTTTGGTGAACTATCCCTTTAAAGGCAATAGGGGTGTAATGGTATACGTATTCGTACCGAACCGTTTCGGGCGGAAAGACATCAATATAACTGCTTGTAAACTAAACAATGTCAATTAACGTTAACGTTAGCATCACATTTTCCTCAGGCAGTTATTCAGTGTCCACAGAATTTTATTCACTAGAAAAAATCAACTCTTTCACTAAAAATATGCTCTATATTAGCCTATATATTTATTATATTCTACTTCTTAGGTGTGTCTCGATTTTTTCATGCATGTTAAGAAAATCTGTCATGAAAATGAAAGACACTGTGTATAAATGATTATATTTCAACAACGAATTGGAGAAAAAACTATTTTATAATTAGATTTAGAAGTTAATGCAAAAACTGCCTTATGTGAAGTTTACATGTTTCCATACAATGTGTTATTTGAGTGTTGATTATTATACCTAAAAATAAATAGCAACTGAATTTAGGCTAATAGTGTGGGCTCTGTGGTTAACCTTTAATATTAATGTGCCAGTAAGGGCTCCCCTATATAATTTACAGAAATATCTTCAATAAACTTTTAGTTATAATTTAATTCATTCAAGGACAGACACTTTTTTTCTTCTTCAGTAAATCACTGTTTAATAAAAATAAATAAAAAACCATTTTGTAAAACTGCTGTACCAAACTCGTACCGAACCGTGACTTCAAAACCGAGGCACTTACCGAACCGTCAGTTTTGTGTACCGTTACACCCCTAAAAGGCAATTAAACTACAACATATATTACTGCAAATGTGAGCAATGTAACTACTTCATAGCAGGGTTGGTAAAAAAAAATTACAATTTATGTATGTATATTTATATTTATATAACAATACAAGTGTGATTACATGAATCATTTCTTTACAGACTGTTGCAGGTGAAAACATTAAAACCGTTCAAAAGTTTGTGATTGGTCCAATTTTACCAAGGCTACATTAAATGGATCAAAAATAAAGAAAGAACTGTGCAATTTAGTTAAAATTTAAAATACCTGCTTTCTATTTTAATATATTTTAAAATGCAATTTATTCCTGTGATGGAAAAGCTGAGTCTTCAGAGTCACATGATCCTTCAGAAATCATTCTAATGTGCTGATTTGCTCAAGAAACATTTCTTATTATCATCAATGTTGAAAACAGTTGTGCTAATTTTTGCAGTATTTTTTGATGAATTGAGCATCTATTTGAAGCAATTATTTTAACGTCACTTTTGATCAATTTAATGAATCCTTGCTGAATAATTATTGCATTACTTTAAAAAAAAAAAAAAAAAATTACTGTAGTGAATATATACATTTTCTCACATAAAAATGTGAGAATGCCACATGAAGACCTCCACTAACGTTTTTAGCACCATCTTTGGAAAGTCACCAGCAAAATCATCACAAACATGCTATTAATATTCAATACATCATCCAGTTCTACTTCATGCACATTAGATCTGAATCAGGCCTACCTAATGACTGGTATAGTTCTGCCATCTTTGGGTGGTCCCAACATGTTGTTTGGGTCTGGTGACTGAAAGAAAAGACATGATGAATTGCAATAAACCGTAACTCTCTCTGAAAAACATGCTTTATAATAAATAGCAAAAGCTAACAAAAGGCTCTGAAGGCTATACAACCTCCATAATTGTGTTTATGACTCATATTTAGTGTTCAAGACAGTGTCATTCTCTATCTAAAGTAATATAGATTAAGACAGTGATAAAGTGCGGTGGACAGGCCTCGAGTCTTTTTACATCCAACAATAAATCTTTGTAGTCCTCAAACTCAAGAATAGCTAAATTATGTTCTTCAAATAAAGGGCATTTTCAACATCCATTATCACACCAATAACATACTACAGTAACTACTAGAGCTGCACGACTCACGAATCACAATTTTTTGTGTGTAAAATGGAGATTGTGATTCTCCCACGAGACAATTTAAGACAATAACATGCAAACTAGAGGTTCTGACTAAATGGTCATTGCTTTAGTCTATTTAAAAGATTAATTTAACTCCATTCAAATTACCTTTTATTCTGTTCAATGTCTCATCATCACTTTTTTGGATTATTGGATGAATCAGCGTTTGTGAATACATATTTTAAACAAATGATTCAATTACAAAAACATTTTTTTTTAAAGGTCCTGTTCTTCGTGATCCCATTTTTCAAACTTTAGTTAGTGTGTAATGTTGCTGTTAGAGCATAAATAATACCTGTAAAATGATAAAGCTCAAAGTTCAATGTCAAGCGAGATATTTTATTTAACAGAAGTTCCCTTTCAAAGCCTACAGCGAACGGCCGGTTTGGACTACTTCCCTGTACATCCTGCTTTAATTACGTCAGTAGAACAGTTTGTTGACTAACCTCCGCCCACAAGAATACGCAAAAAAGGGGGCGTGGTCTTGTTGCTCTCCCACGTGGAGAAGAGGAAGTGTTGCGTTCGGTTGCGTTTGTAGAGTGTGTTTGCCGCCATGTCGTCGAGACGCTGTTATTTTCATCCCGGAGTCAAATCACCTTTGTTTGGCCTTCAGGGGCTGTAGTTTGAGCGCGTTCATCTCCCCGTTATGGTAAGAGGCGTAACCTTTCCGGGCAACGTGCGCTAAGCTGCTGTCGAGTCACAACACGGGAACCGCTGGCACAATCAGAACTCGTTACGTATTTCTGAAGGAGGGACTTCATAGAATAAGGAAATCTTCGAGCCGTTTTTAGGACAGTGAAAACAGCTGTATACAGATAAGTAAATTGTGTGAAAAATACTGTGTTTTTTTACACGCGAAACATGAACACATGTTATATTGCACACTGTAAACACAATCAAAGCTTAAAAAAAAACAGGAAAAACGGGACCTTTGACACTCATTTGTCGCCACCTCCTGGCGCAACGATAAGCAATACAATACATACAAGTGTCAAAATACTTTTTTAAAAGATGATGTACTCTTATTTTGATCAATACACACATTTTTTCGGGAATTCTGCGGGTCATGTGAATTTGTTTGGATGGGAAACAAAATCACTATTAATATCACGTGATTGGGATGGGAAAGAAAAACATTTCAATGGGAGTGGGCGGAACCGGGAATCGTAATAACACTATTATGCCAACTATTTACACAAATATACCGTTTATATAAATTAACTATATGTTTTAATTTTGAACTCAATTCTAGTTGCCTGTCTCTTTATGCTCTCCTGTTTGCTTTGGTGTGGCTGGTTAAGTGAATGACATGCTCCAAACCCGTAAAAGTTGGTATGCCAAAGCCAAACACCAATAATATAAGAGAAGGAGGCTTCCCCATGCACTTTGTAGACACGGAAATCATAATCAAAATGGAGTCAGACATGAAAGCCACGCTGCAACGACTACTGTCGGAAAGTGATACCTCAGTTGTGCTCACCGTCATTTCTGGGCAGTCTGAAGTAACCAAAAAGATACAGCTGCAGGACATTTTACTGCGCGCGTGTGTGCCTGTGTTTGCATAAATTATTTACATAGAATTGAATGTGTGTGCATCGTTTAAGCTCGCTTTCAGTTCAATAAAATAACAAACTACATTTTGGATTTTTATTCAACTAATGCCGAGTTCAGACTGCACGATTTTCAAACTTGTCGGATCACTGCTCTTTTCACACTGTATGACTATCTGGGGTAGCATTCAGTCACTGCTGTGTTCACACTGCACAATGGATCAGAGACAGGGGGTTTCACACTGCATGACTTTACAATAGGAAGAATCACCGACAACTCTCTCCGGTGTGCAAACTACATTTCTCAACCAAACACATGTGCGATGTGACAAGTATGTTGTCAACGGAGTGTGACAACGGAGTTCTCGCGCGAGACTGGAATTGTTATTAAAAGTGATAAACTGCAGAAAGCTTGCGATCCAAATTGTCTGTGCGCTGATTTGCAGCAAAAAGGAGAAACAGATAAAAAGGAAATATTTGGGGAGAAACAGGGAACAAGGATTGTGTTCCGCAAAGAAGAGCTTGAGGTAAATAAATAACTTTTATTTGAGTTGCTGCCGGTCAAGCAAATGTTTGTGCTTTGTTTCTGTTTGAAAGAACTGTAAATATAATATCTATTAAAATACTGATATTCTGGTTTATAACTCCTCCCTGAACCTCCCGCTGCCCTGTACCTTGCTCTCTCATTGGCTGTTGGTCATCGCCGATATCATTTTCGGTCAGAACTCATTTCACACAGCAGGAGTTTGAATCACCGACAGGTCCAGATATTTAGCATGTCAAATATCTCATGGGCGTCGGCGACTCATCTGCGATTCTCTCTGATCGCGTTTTTGATAATTCACTTTGACAATGTCACTTGCGTGCACAAGCACCGAATTGCCTATGATTTCGGGCATTTGTCGACGATTTCGCAAAACCTGTCTGCGAGTCAAAATCAGGGGTTGAAATTGGGCAGTGTGAACTGGGCATGCTGTGATCTGTACTGAATTTAATAACTGACAGATCCCGGCCAAAAAAAACACAACACAGGAGTGGGAGGGAACGGGAGTCATTCTTCTGGGATTGGAACGGGACTTTCCCCCAGTTTTTTCTTGGGATTGGGATGGGACGGGAGAGCTTTGAAAAGCCACTCCTGTGTCACCCCTCTACTTCATACATGGCAGCTGCTCTCTCATGATCAGCAGCAGCGCGAATGCAGGTTTGAATGTTGCAGTGTGATGATCGTACTTTCAAAGGTTGACCAAAGTCTCGTTTTAAACAGTTTCACATCACATGGGTCAGAGGAGCGTGAGCAGCACGTGTTGCGTCACTGCCCATATCAATGAATGAGAGCGTTCATATCGGAAGTGTGGCGGCCGACTCACTCACGGTGAATAAGATCGCATGGGTTTGAATCGAGTTTGCAAGCTTTTAACGATTAATCGTGCAGCTCTAGAAACTACTCTATATGTTAGACATGATGTCTATGATAACACTCATTTAAAAGAACAGTTCACTCAAAGGGGAACATACGGTCATCATTTACTGATCCATATATTGTTCCAAACCTGTGTGACTATTTTGTGGAAGACATAACATACATTTTACAAGGATGTCCTGGCCTGGCCATTATTTTGAGTATAATGGAAATAAATAAGAAATGGGGTTGTTAGTCTCTAAAAAAGGCAGCAGAAACATACAACCCCAATTCCAGAAAAGTTGGGACATTTTTTTAAATGTAATAAAATCAGGAATCAGTGATTTGTTAATTCACTTTAAACTTTATTTATCTGAGAAAAGTATAAAGAAAAGATTTACAATGTTTTCACTGGCCAAATTAATCATATTTTGTAAATATAAACAAATTTAGATTTTGATGGCTGCATCACACAGTTTTGCCAAGTCCGCGGAATTGGGCTACTTTAACACAGTTGCCGTGGGCTGTTTTTCATGTCCACAGGTTGAAGCGACCCCAATTATGTGATATTTATCCCAGGGAAAGCTAATTTTTCCAGGAAGTACCCCTCCGCAACCCTCCCCTCCCCCCATTTTTTCCCCCATCAAAATGTGTTTATATTTACAAAACACAATTAATTTGGCCAGTGCAAACATCGCATTTTTTTCTTTGTACTTCTGTCAGTTAAACAAAAGTTAAAGAGAATTAATAAAAAACACAGATTCTTAATTTTATTGCATTTTACAAAATGTCCCAATTTTTTTGGGAATTGGGGTTGTATCATTAAAGTACAAAAGAGGTCCATACAATGTTTGCAATATATTCAGAGCGTTCTGAAGTCATACAATAGCTTTGTGTAAGAAACAGACCTATGAATTAAAAAAAAAAATGATGTGCATGGATAAATCATTCATAATACTTAAATATTCCATAAAAAAAAAAAAAACAAGAATTGTCAATTCTGACTTCATGGTGACTTTTGTCTTTGGAGTCCCATTTGTCTTTTTTTTCCCCCATTGTGTATAGAATAATGACCAGAATGTTCACCAAAAATATACCATTTCATGTTGGAAGAAAAAAGTCCTTTTAGCTTTGCATTTTAATATTTTAACCATCATTAAAACCGTATTTGATTACCAGGATTTGAAAAACGAATGGAAAATACTGTCTAGCTTTAAGTAAAGTTGGCAACAGTCTCATGCAGGCACAGCATGCAGCGTAGGTTACATTTTGTGTGAAAACATGGCGGAAAAAAGTGAGAGGTTTTACAACATTTACAACCGAGCGCTGAGGGAAATGTTCCATAAGCACCATCTACTGATTTACATTTTCATTCAGGCTGTCTGTGGTTTTTATTGTACATTTTTAATTTAACAAATATATAATAAATGTATTATTAATAGTAATAGGCATTGCTAAGGACTTCATTTGGAAAACAAGACGATTTTCTCAATATTTATATTTTTTTGCAACCTCAGATTCCAGATTTTCGAAGAGTTGTATCTCGGCCAAATATTGTCTTATCCTAACAAACCATACACCAATGGAAAGCTTATTTATTCAGGTTATGTATAAATCTTAATTTTTAAAAATGTACCCATATGACTGATTTTGTGGTCCAGGGCCACATTTTATAAGTCTTTTTATCAATACCTTATTTGAACGTAGTTCATGTTAGTAGATAACATTATGTTGAAAGTCACAACCAACACTCTTGTTAATCTAGCCGTCATTGATGTTAATGCATTTATTTTAATGTCTCTGATGTTGTTGCATTTATTAAATACTTGACAACTGATTTTGTAATCCCTGCCAGTAAATAAAACGTGCGTCTGCTAGTCTGCTTGGGGGTCATTAGTGATTTTAAATGTTAAAATAAGCTTCTTTCACACAGAGATTCCGAAAAAAACACTGATAATGTGTTTGATTTTGGTTCATTCATACTGCCAACAATTTTCTGGAATATGTGCGTGCATTCACACACATCCGGTAAACATCCCGTTAAGACATGCAACATGTAATGTCGCCACAGCGTCTTAAGTTTGCTTATGCTTTTCTCCACGGAGAAACCACGCTCATGCATTTTTTTTTTCTGATTCGATCATAAACTAGCGCATCGCAAACCGTTCCACTAAGTTGGCGAGCAATCTCAGCTTCAGCGTCATCACTTCGACTGTACAACACAACCCTTACGCCATTGGTCCTGCCTTTTGTTCACACCGGGTGCGTTCCGAACTTCCGGGACTGATCCCAGCAATGATAATAGGTCCCCATCCTGGGATCAATCCCAGGACGTGTTTGCATTCACACAGAAGGCACTCTAGCAATTCTATGGAAATTTTCTGGGATCAATGCTCTACGTGAATCAGGCTATAGTCTCCTGTAAAAAAGGTTGAGAACCACTGGTTTAGATCCTACATGTGACCATGGGAGTAGTTTTAAGCATCTAAATTGTTGTACTGGGTCCTCTTCATTTGAATCTTAAAAGAAGCGAGTCTAAATTTCTACATTCACAACAGCGCCTGTTTTGTTACAAAGGGCTCTAAATGAATCCATTAGTGAAATGCAATTTACACTACTGAGATGCCTTGTTTTGAAGTGTTGCTATGGGCCAGAATGTTTTTGTGATTTTGGGCTTAAGCCAGCCAAGTGGCTCTGCAGAATTCTAATAAGGTAGAGAAACTTCAAAACTATAAATTATACCAAGACCCTACAGTGTTTTAGTAAGGAAAAACACCATCAACAAAAATTAGATGAAAGTGAACTTGTGCATTTTTTTCTTCCAGAAGAAAAATATCTGAAAAAGTCAGAGGGGTCAAAACTTTAAAAAGAGTTGTGGAAAACATCAGTGTCTCTGAAATGCAAACATTATGGGGTGGAACCATACTAACAAAAAAAGCACCATGGTAATACCAATGCCATTTACCATGAGACTGGTTTAGAACTCTCTATTTTAATATAGTTTAAAATGCCATTTTTTCCTGTGATGTCAAAGCCGGATTTTCAGCATAATTATGCCAGACTTCAGTGTCACATGATCCTTCAGAAATTATTCTAATATGCTTTTGCTTATTTGCTTGGTGCTCAAGAAACATCTTATTATTTTCAATGTTGCAAACAATATATTATTGTGGAAAGTGATTATTTTATTAATAGAAAGTTCGAAAGAACAGCATTTGACCAATGCAAAAATCTTTACGGTCACTTTAGTTGAAATTAAAGCATATCCTCTGAATAAAAGCACATATTAATTCTGAACTAAACTATTCTTTTTTTTAAAAAATTACAGACCCCAGACTTTTGAATGGTACAGTATATATTAATACAAAGAAAAACAACAACATTATTTAGTATGAGTCAACAAAATCCAACAATTCAATTGTAATTTAAGAAACATGTCTTTATCATGCATAATATTTGTCTGACACTGTTTATATATACAGTTCAAAGGTTTGAGGTCAGTCATTTTTTTTTCTTTTATTGAAAGAAATTAATACTTTTATTCAGCAAGGATGTGTTAAATTGATCAAAAGTGATAGTCAAGATTTAGCCTATAGTTAGAAAAGATTTCTATTTCTATCTTTTTTGTCATCAATGAATCAGGGAAAAAGTATCACAGGTTCTAAAAGACTGTTTCAAACATTGTAAATAACCGAGTGTCAAATCGGCATATTAGAATGATTTCTGAAGGATCACGTGACACTGAAGACAGAGTAATGGCTGATGAAAATGCAGCTTTGCATCACAGAAATGAATTATATTTTAAAGTACATTCAAATAGAAAACCATTATTTTAAATTGTAATATTTCACAATATTGTTTTTTCCCCCTTTTATTTGTGATCAAATAAATGCAGGCTTGATGAGCATTTGAGACTTCTTTAAAAAAAAAAAAACATTACTAATAGTAATGTTGCCAAACTTTTGACAGGTACCGTGTATGTATGTATGTATGTATGTATGTATGTATGTATGTATGTATGTATATATACACAGATTTTATTTTTTTAAGAAGGTGTGGTCTTTGATATCAAAAAGTTTGAAAACCCCTGACATGCACATCTGGGCATCACAGGCAGCTCACTATAGGCTTTGAGACACAGTCAGTCTCTGGCAGCGCCCTCTAGGTTCAGGTAGTCTCAGTAGAGCATGCCAATGGCCTGATGGCAAATTTCCCACTGAGATCTCCATACCTGCACATCTCAAGGCACTGCATGAGCGGAAGTACAGCAGTAATGTGGGTTTGGACAAGAAAAAGGAATGCCCACCTACATGCATCTTAACAGCACAGTGTACCCACACAAACACGCTTCACGCAGACACCTCCAATCGTGGCTCCTGGTTATGGTTGAATGCAAACGCAGCCGTGAGTATGTGCTCCAAACCAAAACAGTTATCTTCTGTGTGGTATACTGTTAACTTATGGGAAGCGCACGAATATGGAGGATCCTTAAGGCCAAGCCTCGTTATCAACACTAGGATTTCCATCAAATACACCTACAAAACATACATGACAATATGAACGCCGCGTTAGGTTTATATCAGTCTGCATGCTGCAAGAGGGCACAGCAGATGCATCAGGAACTATCGATGTGTTTGCCATTAGAAAAATAAACAAATCAAGCGCTGGCATGTCGCTAAGACGTGGACATCCCCGGCTGCAGTGGCTCCCTATAAAAACCGAACAAGCACCTGCAAGGCTGTAAGGAAAACGAGCACGGAAAAGAAGCAGCGACTATACGGCAGATGGACGAATGCAAAACTCCTTCGGCGTCCTCTACTCGCACGAGCCGACATTAATTCATGCTTGCATTGCACTTACTTTCTCAAGTTCTCCCTCATCTCGCCTCTTAGTAATCGCCGAATCCAACGTGTTTATTTTTTTTAAATCCCGATAGTTCAATGTTGTTTGGGGCGAATCACCTCCGCGGTGTTCCCTCTCTACAGGGGAAAAAGCATCCGACTTCCCTGCGATCTCCCTCAGCCAGAGCGGCTCAGACGAGGCGGAGCTTTTCCTCCTGCTCCCTTCCCCCTCCAACTCCTTTCGCTCTCTCTCTCTCTCTCTCTCTCTCTCTCACTCACTCAGGCTGTGCCTCAAAACCTAGCATACCACCTACCTAGAACGCATTTTAGGACATCGCATTCGTTCGAATCGACCGTTTTGTGGAAATCGTTTATATGTCCGAACGCAACGAAAATAATTCCTAAAAATGCTGGAATGAATTGTGTTCTTAAATGCTTCGTATGCTTAATCGATTCTACGTTCAAAAAGCACATAGGCTGTGATTTGCCAAGTTGTTAACGTTCGAACGTTTACGTGATTAAAAAGCTCAAACCGATAACGGACAAAAAATAAATGATTTAAATCAATCATGCGAACGTTCTTGCCATTAGCCGTTTGAACGTAGCTACAGCATGAAGCAAAATAAATAAATAATACGAAAAAATGCTCAAATCAAAATATAGAAAAACATGTCGCCTATTATGGCCAACATAGTCGATTCGAATATGTGATGCAAAAAAAAAAAAAACTGCCTTCACGTGCTATCGGAAATTTCCTACTTCCCACTTCGGAAGTCGTGATTATAAGCTCATTGCAAATTTTGACTTGAGAGGGCGTTCATGTCCTATTTCCATTTTTTAACTAGGAAACTCATATACAATAATTACGCGATGAACGCCAACACATGAACGCCAACACAAAGTCGTAAATATAAGTGGGAAGTTCTTAAATGCGGCATGAAATAAAATTTTACAATTCGTATTTTTATATTAATATTGTAGTGTTTACTATAACTGATTTATCTGTGCACTTCATTATTTTTTAAAAATTTATTTACCATTATAATCTTATAATCAAATACGTTAACCTTCCCTCCCCCATCGAAACGACTTCTCTTCTCCCCCGGTCATGTGCTATGGCGCGAGGGCGGGGTTATCGCCCCCTGTCTCGTTTCTGCACCGCCTCTCAGAAACCTGTCACTGATCGTAGCAATATGGTGGTTAGGTGCATTTTTCTCGGTATACACAATACCTTCTTCAAGAAGGACTTGAGGCAAAAAGAGAGAAATATATGAGAAATAAAAGCTTTTTTTTAGGTAAAAATTACCCATTATAGTCGGACGAACAGCTTGTCGTGACGGCTCGCACTGAGGAATGCAGCGTGTGAACGCGCTTACGGCGCGCCCCCCCTTATAAGGGAGAGCTGAGAAAAAAGTTTTACAGAAATAAAGCCATAAAAGGCTTAAAATAAGTAAACCAGCGAAAAGTGAGGAAATATGCTCAGTAACATATGTAGAAAATATTTAGAGAGAAAATACATTTATTTAAGAGATAGATCGAGTTTTTCTCCACAACTGAGTGCAAACTTCAAATCTGCCTCCATTTTGTTAGCAACGCCCAACTTCCAACGATACAATCAATTCCCGAAGGACGAAATCAAGCCTCGCCCTACATTTTTTCTAATTTCAGAAGCCGTTTCACTCGGATATACGTCACATTAAGGAGAAAAAGACGATCTCAACTTCCGTTTCATGCCGACTTTAATTTCTTAAGCCACAATCTTTACCAGTCTTTGCCTATTTATTGGGAAAATCTTGTTAAAGCCAAAATTATATTTAGTGTAACATGCACTGACAACCATTTAAACATTTACGATGCTATCCAGATTCTGTAATTTCGGTCAAATACAGGCTATTTTCGCAGTGTTTAAAACATACAATACGCTTCAAATGATTACTTGTATATGTAAATATACAAAAACTCGTATTTACGATAAATCTGATAACACGTGAAGGCAGCATTAGAGCTCATCACATTAAAATCTTTACTTGAGTGGGCGTTCATGTCCAGTTTTCTTACTAGCCTGACGTGACGTCGTCATACTCAGATTCTAGTCACTCAGAGATATGAGTCTGATACTGCTCCATTGGGCTGTGATAATGGGGCGAAAATGCCTCTGCACTCAATTGGATAGACCTACAACCAATCGGAGCAACGGAGTAAGTGACGTGTTGAGCGACGCATAGTTGTCAACAGAACTCAACTGCACGCACGCTGGAAGAAGTAGAAGAAGAAGATGAGTGTAAACGATCTTTGCCGGTGTTGTAAAAACAATTTAAGGATACACAGAGTACTTACCAACACGATCATAATTTTTGACTTCCCGACCTCAAATGTTGTGGGCGGGGCTAAGTTCGGCTGGCATCCAGGCAATTTTTTTTACATGAAAAATGCTCAAATCAAACAGCAGAAAAAAGTTCCACCATGCTCAATTCGAATGTTTGTGAAGCAAAAAAAAATTATAATGCTGCCTTCATGTGCTATCGGAATGATTCATCCCACAGGGCTCGCAAAATATCTTTATCAAACAAACACAATGATTTATCTCTCATCCACCCGCGATTGATTGTAATGTTATTTTTGTATTACTTGGCCCGCCCAATCGGTGGATATAAGCGCGAACCGTGCATCGCGCGGCAAGTACGTTGCAGACTGCATGATCAAAACTTCCGCGATTGTATATTTCCTTCACATATCAAGTCAAGAGAGTGAACGCACATCAAGAAAGGAATGTTATTTCACTATTTAAGATAGCCAGTCGGCAGGCCGGGCTTACGATTTGGTACAGCCCCGGGACATTGGGCTATGCGAGCCCTAGCCCATACATGTCAGAGTCTGATCCTTATTCGCAATGAACCAACAATACCACAAATAAAAGATTCTTCAGCCTTTGACAGCGTGCTAATGTTCAGTGAGACACGTACACATAATCAATAGATATCAAACGATCTGTAACAATGCAATACTATCAAATATTTAAAAACAATTTACTCACATAAGTGTGGTTAATCTCATCCTGTCTGCAAATCCAGTCTCTTGTTTACAAACGAATTCGGTGAAATGAAAGAACAGACGCGCAATGTCTTCCCCACGTGAGCTGGATATTAATTAAAAATAAAGTTCATCCATGCATTCATAATATTGGAATCCGAATGAAGCTTATGCGGTATGTTTAGAAATTCGATGCGGTTTAGCTCCATGTAGGCCTGTGTTATGTTAGTGCCACGAGTCGGTGGGCGGGGCTACATAATCAGGCGTTGTTGTTCTTCTGTTGAGGCGGAGCTTCACTACACTCTCACGTCATAGCCTGGCACATTCTGAAATCGAGCGTTTGCTGGGCCTGGTGTCTATAAAAGTTTTCAGCTCTGAAACTTACAGGATATTCTTATATTACCATGACCTTTTATATATCAAACGCTCAAGGGAAAGTCGATTTCTCAATTCATCACCCCTTTAATCTCTGACAAAAGCTGGTGCCACAGTGCAGGAATCTCATTTTACAAGGCTTACATTTTGCATAAATTCAAAATAAGTTGTCATCAACATAATATGCAATGATTTTTTTAGTTTGCTTAATGTATTAGATGGGATGAAGTTTATGAGTAAAAATACCATAAAAAGTGTATGCATAAATAATTCACAGTGTAAAACTTTTATAATAACTTTCATTACTGATATCAACAAACATTTAGATCACCAGTGTACATTTATAAATGTCATGAGACTTGGAATCATACAGTATATTATTCATATAAATTAGTAAATGAACTACTGATCTGTTAAGCATTAATGTTTGTTGATAACTTATTAATGAAAGTTATTATAAAGCGGGATATTGTCCTGCAGCTTATCATATGCATTAAGCTGGGAATAACAAATGTTAGTGCCATCTGACTGAAAGTACTGCTCCGCTTGACCAGCATTAATGACATTCATAATCTATGACAGCATCATTAAGAGTCAGTTCTCTCCTACTTGAAATCCGATTCATGCACTGCCATGAGCATAAATGCTGCCCTGACTGTATATGAAGCTTGTGTGCACACTTCAGAGATTAAATGAATTACCCTATCCCAAATGAATAAGTAAAAACATTCATTACACAACTAGGTTGTTGAAAATAAATAAGACTGATCTATAATAGAGAAAGCCTGTCATAACTTTGACTCAATTCATTCATTTGAACAGAGACGCCACTTAACCACACAAACTGACAAAACAATTTTTGAACATTTCTGAGGATGATATCGATTTTGAGCCACACGAGCGATGAAACGACTATATTGGAATGACTATTATAATAAGCCAATGTATATATCACTGAAAAAAAATGTACACATTACAAACACATTACAAAGAAACAGCAAGTTAAACCCTGGATTAGACATTAAATAGTATTTTCTTGTTAAACTACTCCAATAATCTTTGTTTTATTTACAACTTAAAAAAAAAAAAAAAAAATCAATAAATCAATCAATCAAAGCAAAATGTGGCCAAATTGGGGAGGAGTTTGATAAGCCATGCCATTTTAAATTGTCTTCTTGGCAAAGAAAAATTATATAAAAGGTGAATGTAATATTCATAATTACATTGCAGGATGTCTGCCATCTACTGAAATGAGAAGAAAGCATTTATATCATACAGAAATATGACTTCTAAAAGGGTGCTATGCTGTGTATGTGTCAAGAGATAGATTGAACAGTGAAGAAAATATGAATATAAATGAATAGTGCCAGTATAGTTGAGCCAATGGCACAGTTTACCCCCCAAAGCATCAGACACACTTTTCCCCACTGCTACCATTTGGGGGGTAGCATATTTCTACATAGCGAGAATAAAAAAGTTGTATTAAAAATGCAATTTGCTAAATCTTTTAAATCACAAGTAGTTGCATATGAAGGGTTGACAATTACTTCGCTCTACCTTTATATTGTTTGTACTGTTTTGTAACTATACACATTTGGGTAACACTTTATTTTACAGTGTCCTTGTTACAAATGTTACATGTACTTACTATAGTAATAACAGTAAATTATGCATTATTACATGCAACTAACCCTTAACCAAATCCAACCCTAACCCTATACTAAGTACATGTTGTTAATTAATATCACTCAGTACTTAAATATATAATTACACTGTACTAATGACACCTTCAAATAAAGTGTAACCCGCATTTGTGTATCGCTTGTTACAAAGACGTACGTATAGAACAGTTCAACGGAACCTGGCAAACTTCCCGGTTTAATATGAAGGCAAGTATTTCTGAAACTCAGTCATCTGTGTGCAGAAGTTCTCAGTTTACTTGATTCATGCAGCTACATGCATTGACAGAGCCTAATTTATCATCTCAGATTATTCTGCACAAATTTTCCAGGGTGATATCTCTGTTTGGAAAAAGGTCATGGAAAATCACTTTTCTTTTGGTAGTCTGCCGCCAGCTGTGATGTATTTCTTAGTCTGGGAGCTTTCATAGTGTTGAAATTCAATTTGTTAATTCAGTGTGGACCTTGAATGAGCCTGACATCAACATGTGGGTTGAGTTTGGGAAGACTTACTTGATATAGTAGGGGACATTGTTGGGCGAAATAGAGCGTTCAAGAGGGCTTTCAACAGACGCTGTGTGCAGAAAAGAAAACCCATTCATGTTACCTCAATTTCAAAGCCCTTTCTATTCACCTTTCACTTCTTCATTTGGTTCAAGACGCATTTTATGTACAGTAAGTGACTTAACAGTACAGTAAGACATCATAACATACACAGGATTAGTTTATGTGTGCAATGTCCTGTCATTACAATACTTATAATATTGCTAAACAGAAACACAAACACACTCACCATGCAGGAAATTCTGAGACTGGGGCCCCAAGTCTCGGTAGGCTGTGGTCAGCTGGGTCAGATGTTCCTCAATGGAGACCTAAAAAAAAAAAAAAACACAGAAGAGGCGGAAGGAACAGGAATAAATGGCTGTAACGAATAGTGTTATTTTAGTATAATTTATATACTATTTTATTATTTACTGACATTTTGAATGAGATTTTATTTTATTTTCAATTTTAGTATAATATAATGAATTGTGTTGTGTGCTTGTCACATTTTGTCATATATTTTTATATATAAAAACAGCTTTACTTTTATTTCAGTCTTCATTTTAGTAATGTTAGTACTTTGACTATATATATATATATATATATATATATATATATATATATATATATATATATATATATATATATATATATATATATATATATATATACACACACACACACATACACACATATATATATACTGTATGTCATATAATATACTGTATATATATATATATATATATATATGACATATTTATGTGTGTGTGTGTGTGTGTGTGCGTGTGTGTGTGTGTGTGTGTATACAGCTATTTATTATGTTTATTATGTTAAGTGGTCTCTTAATTTTTTTCCAGAGCTGTATATGTATATACGTGTATATATTTATATATGTATAAATTTATGTATTTACATTTTATTTCAAATCGTAGATGAAATACATTTTAAAACAGAAAGGTTGGCAACTAACTGAAATAAAATAATTTTAATTATTTACATTTAATTTAAATTTAAAGTATATATTTTAGTAATTATGGCCCGGTTTCACAGACAGGGCTTAGACTAAGCTAGGCCCTACTTCATTTTAGGGCATCTAAGTAACTTTTATAAATGTATCTTAGAAAAAAACATTACTGCTGTGCATCTTGAGACAAAACAATTGCACTGACATATTTTAAGATATTTCAGTTGAAACAGCTCAAATATGCATTTTAGTCTAGGAATAGCTTAAGCCTTGTCTCTGAAACCAGGAGTAAGTACAGTGGTGCCCAAAATGATTAGAACACCTGACAGATCTGAAAATATTGACTGTCTTTTTTTGCCTCCAAAACATGATTTAATTTCATAATGTTCATGAAACATGCAGATGGATACTCTGACCATCAAATATCAGATTAAGTGAGTCGTACTGTTTTTATCCACTTTAATATTTGGTATGTCCAACTTTTGCAGCAATTACAGTAGCACATCTCTCTGGCATAGTTTCAATATACTTCCTCTGAGAACTTCAACACTAATGTTATCCCATGCCTTCTGCAACTGAAGCCAAAGGCTTTCCTTTGAATGTACAATAGATCTGTCCAGTTAATTAATGGAAACAATTTTTAAAAGTTTTAGTTAATAAGAACAACACTGGAAAATAAGGAAGCGCATGCCAGTAAAGGTTAATAAAACAATTTTAAAGAAACCTATTCTCTAAATGTGCAGAATGTTTCATCATGATTGTTTTTATGTTTCTGTCCTACTTCTCTTTTGATTAAATAACGCTTTTCTGTGTCCTTTGTCAAATCTCAGAAGGACAGATCATTTCTGTGATCTGCTTGTTGCATCTATTGCTGACATGTACACTTTTCTACAACTTTACAAAGATTGAACTGTTTTTCAGGGTTTCTGCAGGTTTCACCAAGTCAAATTTAAGACTTTTTAAGACATTTTCAAGACCATTATGAATTAAATTTAAGACCATAAAGTAAACGCAGTCACCAAATTACTTGCAAAGTAAATTAATTTATTCAAATTGAACAAATCGATAAACTTGCACTTCCCCATAGCTCCCACCAGTATATTTTTTTTGTGATTTTTGAGAACAAAATGACTGAATTTGTGGTGGTAATTTCCAGAAATTTGCACGTTTTTTCTTCTTCATAATTACGATACCACATTTACTGTATTATGTATTATGTTAGATGCACAATAGTCACACATGACAATAGAATGAACAAAATGCATAAATCTTGTTTATTTTGGTATCTTGGCATTATTTCGCGGTGAAATTCTGAATTACGTAGGATCTCAAAAAATGCATTTTTGATTTTTCGTTGTATTTAGTAATCGCAGAAATGTGGAAAAATTGTCTGCAATATAAGTTGCATGTTGGTCTCATTTGTAGTCGTAATACAGTAAATTATATTTGGACTAGCGAAAGAAAGAACTACAACACCCGAAAAAAAGAAAAAGAAAAAAAACATTCTAAAGCGCTGCGGGAGAATTTCAATGAGCATTAGAGGTAGCATTACATGAACGTAGGAAAATTAAGACATGTTTAAAAGGATTTAAGACCTAGAACAGAATACTTCCACGAATTTAAGACTTTTTAAGGCCTAAAATTTAGATTTTGAAATTCTAGACTTTTTTTAAGACCCCGAGGAAACCCTGGTTTTTATTTTTGTCTCCTTTTGTTTCAGGAGCTAAATCTGTGACCTGACTTGATGTATAAATAATGAATGTTATATTAAAGTTAACATTAAATTAAAACTACTTTGTTACTACACATTCCAAATTGTATTTTGAACGATTCATTAGTGCATGTTATTCCAAATGAACACTAGTTTGTCTTTGTAATCATTAATTTAGAAAACTGGTCTTTTTGCTGATGTCAGGGATTTCTGTCCCTCCATTGACAGCTACGCAACTACCACTTTGACGCTTCAAACAGTTCATAAAGAGATCGTAAAACGAATCCATATGAATTGACAGATTTAGTCCAAATTTTCGGAAGATACACAATCACTTTATATGATGAACAGATTGAATTTAGGCTTCTATTCACCGAAGATGAACAAAAGTCCTATGGGTTTGGAATGACAGGGTGAGTTCAATAAATGATTTGAGGGTGAACTAACCCTTTAAGGCCATATATAGGCTAAAATGAACCAAAAGCCAAATAGCTATTTAGGCATTGTTTTAGGGTACTCGCTCCATTATGGTATGGAATGGCAAATCAATTCCCAACAGATCAAATCAAGTCCCACACTTCTTGTTAAAATATGTACATTTATGGAAGATAAAGTTGCAACAAAAAAAAACTTCACGTTGACTTTAAATGAAAAGAACATGAATGATACCTGCAGAAGCTTCCATCTCATGTTGAGGTCATCGATTCTGCTCAGGTTGTCTGGAGAGAGTAGAATGTCAGGTGGTCTAAATGTGGAGGCCAGTTGGTTGACCTGATTTACATGATCCTGAATGGGAATTATCTCCTCCTGGAACGCCTGGAAAAATACATAAAACCTTAATGTCTTTTGGAAAAAAAGGCTTAAAGATTAAAATAATAAACATATATACTATGGTATAAGCATGCTACTCCATGGTATTGCCATTGTACATGTCCAAAAAAGTTTTTTTTTGTAAGGGATAAGAGGATCCTGACCTTTACTCTGTCTATGTGGTTTTGCAAATCATCTATAAGCAGCTCCCCAACAGGCTTCCAAGAATTCTTCATGGTCTCAGCCTGCCGTAGCTTGAAGTCCAGCTGATCCTGGGCGTCCTGCAGCTCCATCAGCCTCTCCATGGCCAATTCCAGCTGTTGCTGCCAGTCAACAGAAGCTGCACCCAGATTCTTCCATCGCACCGTTACATCCTCCACTTCTTTACGCAATATGCGGCCCACATTTTGAACCCTCTCCTCAGGACTTACATCTGGGCAGCACACAAAAGTGAAATACAGGTTATAGCATCTTTAAGTTATTGTATTGGGAAAATGTGTTTAAGTGCAGAAGACTTCATACCCTTTTGTCCCGGCCTCTGTTTCAGACCCTCACGGGGCATCTCAGCCAGGAAGGTTTTAGCATTGTCAAGTGTTCCACTGATTACAGGTTCTTTGGCACCCAACTCTCTTCTGAAGACCTATGAAAGCACAAGGACTTGCTACCAACAGTGCTAAATGTCACAATGAAGGCACACATATGCGAAAACCTGCCTTTTTTTCACATACTGTCACCCCCCCTCCCCCGTTCAGTCAAACCAGGTGCTATTTTTTCAGGTATAGCTCTTCTTCATGAATATTTATATCGAGCTATTGTCATTCTTTCCTGGGCAAACATGCCTCCTTCCTATGCAAATAAGGCTCATTATAGAATGCGCTGGATTCACAAATATCAGTGCATCCTAATGCAATTAACACAGTGCTGTTACAATGTTTGAGTACATTTTCTAGTGATCCTGGGCTGAAGGTTTTCATTGCTTCGCTGTCTTTCAGCCATTTTCGGGGCACATACAAACTGATCAGCACCAATTGTGTGTCTGTATTTACATCATTACATGGATTGCATAATTCCTTCCAAGATCCAGGTACTAAAATAACACAGACACCACATGCCTAAAACTAAAATCAATTTTGGTAATTGATATAAAGCTGAAATAAAACAAAATAGGAATGTCAGATGAAAAAGTTAAACTTTAGAAATGTTGCCTTGGCAACTAACTGAAATCATTTGAAGCTGAAGTACTAAAACCAAGAAGTAAGAACTGATAAAATGTGAATCACATAACAAAATTACTATATAATTACTTAAACTGAAAACATAATAAAAAGTCAACTCAAACTATTAATTCATGTTATTAATTCAGGGCCCCCACCCCCCCTTGCTTCAATGGATGCAAAGAATTCGACTTTTTGTCTCACAGAGTTCACGTTCAGTGGAGCAAATTTGCTTATATACAAAACTGCCAAATTTTCCATATATTGTAATCATTATCACAACATGCAATGATTGCTTTAACAAGCTCATTGTTTTTGCTTAAATGAATACCTGACGTTAGCTAACTGCATGATTTGTATTATCTTAGATCTGTAAATTTCTGCAATATGGACATTACTTTGACAGTCACCTGATAACAGATTACTCTTAAAGGGATAGTTCGCCCAAAAATGAAAATTCTGTCATCATTTATCACTCTTCTGTTGTTCCAAGCATGTATGAGTTTGTTTCTTCTGTTCAAAATAAAATAATATATTTCAAAGAATGTGGAAGAACTATGGAAGTCAATGGTAGTGTTGTAGTCAAGAACACCTAATCCGAAACCAAGTCGAGACCAAGACCAATGTGTGTTGAGACCAAGACAAGACCAAGACCAAAGCAGGGCGAGACTGAGTCAAGACCAAGACCACACCAGCACTCCTTAAATTAATAAAGATCCACATTACTGCATGAGAAATACTTATTTTAATCAATAAACATAATTAGAATAAGACACTATATATAGAGCTGTTATACCAATGAAATGAAATTATTAACAACAAAATTCATCTTTCCACTGGTGGTGGCACAGAAAATGCATCTGAATTGGTAAATTACAAATGCATAAATAATGTTGAGAATAATGTTTAAAATAAAAAAAGCAATATAATGTTTGCAGTCATGCTCAAATTTGTGAAAATAGCTCTCTTGCTCTTGTGATATTGCTTAATTATATCACGTTATAATATAAAAATCCAGATCTCATACAAATAGTTTTTTGCAACAATATCTTGAATTTTGTGAGCATTAGTATTCATTTTGGTGTCATTTTTGACACAATCCCTTATTTCTGAAACGGCACAATAAATAAATCAAAGTAGAAATAAGTTATTGATTGCATCTGTTTAACATCCAATCACATTAATGA